>NC_073240.2:92271515-92574545 GCF_029281585.2 Gorilla gorilla gorilla
AGTTGTTATCGATAATCTGGTGTCCTGAGGTCTAGACATTCTGATATCTTGCCGCTTGGCAGATAAAAGGTAATTGGCACAATCCCAGTGGCCTGACCTGGGGAGGCAAGTTCCCTCGCCCATTCACAGACAGCTGTGGTGAGTTTCTGGCCTAGAATAGAGGAGGGAGAGTGCCTCTAATCCAGACAGCCTCAATGATTGAAAGGGGAGAAATAAGAAAAGCCTGAAAGTCAATTAACCTGAAGCTGAACAACGGAATGCCTGACTCCACTGTTGAACTCCCTTCACCCAGCAGCCACTTCAGTGCCGCAGAAAGACTGTCTTGCCTCTTCTCACTCCTGCTGGCCGAGAAAGCACAGGAACCTCACAGGACCTGCACATTGAACTAAATTACTTCTAGCAGAAAAAAACTCCATCAGTGAAGCACTCATGCATCCCAGACGTATTTTAAGGGCACCAGTGACGATCTCTCCTTTAACTCCTGGGCCTCTTATTGCTTCAGCTTCAGACAGAACTGGGTTAGTATCGTGGCTTTGTTGCTTCCTAACTGGGTGGCCCTGTTATCTAGGTTAAATGTCTTGTGGGTTGTCGAGAAGCAAGTTACTTGATCTCTGTAAGCCCTAGTTTTCTCACTCGTATATTAGGGATAGAAATAATATCTATTTTTCAGTGTTATTGCTTATTATTAAATAAAAATTAAATGCATCTATTAAATAAATATTAAATATATTACTGTATAACAATAATGTCTCTGAAGCACTTAGCTGAGGGCTAGCATATCCTAAGAGCTCCGTGAATGTTAAATGCTCTTTTTATTATTAAATATTATCATTACCCTTGGGATGGCTGTGGATGAAGTTCTTATTGAATATCTCCCTAATAATCTTGGTCTGAAGTGGCAGTGCTCTTAAGGATAGTTCCTGTATTGGACTTACAGTAGTTTTGCATTAACTCTTAGAAGCTGAACGAGTAGGCTGGGCACGGTGGCTCATGTCTGTAATTCCAGCATTTTGGGAGGCTGAGGTGGGTGGATCACTTGAGGTCAGGAGTTTGAGATCAGCCTGGCCAACATGGCGAAAGCCCATCTCTATGAAAAATACAAAAATTAGCTGGGCATGGTGGTGCGTGCCTATAATACCAGCTAGTCAGAAGGCAGAGGCAGGAGAATCGCTTGAGCCCCGGAGGTGGAGGTTGCAGTGAGCCAAGATGGTGCCACTACCCTCCAGCCTGGGGGACAGAGCAAGACTCCATCCTCCCCCCGCCAAAAAAAAAAAAGAAAAAAAAAAGAAGCTGAATAAGTAAATTTTGTTTGCAATAAGGAATGAACAAGTTCTTTTTTATTTTTAGAGATGAGGTCTCCCTATGTTACCCAGCATGGACTTGAATTCCTGGCCTCAAGTGATTTTCCCATGTCAGCCCCCTGAGTAGCTGGGGCTATCATGTCTAAAGCTTTTCTTTTCTTTTTTTAAAAAATTCAAACAATATCATTTGTGCTACATTTACTGTAGGGAAACTGAACATTATAAATAAGGGGAAACTGCTGTTGAAATGAAAAATACATCATTTTTATCCTTTTATAGTTTTACATTGGTGAAAAGAATATGTCTTTGTATAACCCGAGTGTTATTTCAAATGTTCTGGCTTTCTGCCTTTTTCTTGTTCTATATTACTGTCTGTGTTAGAAGATAATAAACAGTATGTGTCCTCCCCGGATTGAATCTGTTATCCACTGTGGGAAGCTCCTGGCTTTGCTTCATGTTCAAAAACATGATTTTTGAGGAGGTTTATGCATATTAAAAGATGGGACTTACCTCACCTGGGACAACCTTTCATTTTTTGCTGCCTGAGCAGATAAAGATGAAAGAGCAGGAAAATCAGCGTTGTAGGTCATAATAATTCCAAATGATGGTTTGCTTTGGGGCTTAGGCCTGGATCATTTATTTTCTCTTTTACTGTCAGCTTGCTAAGGGATCTCATCCTGTCTGCTGGTTTTGAATGCCGTTAACTTGCTGATGGTTCTCAGATTTGTATCAGCAGCCCAGACCTCCCCCGAGAGGCCAGTCAGGTCCACCCAACTGTCTACTTGACATCTCCACTTGGCTGTCTAAGAGGTGATCCAAACTTCACACATCCAAAACCACACTCCTGATTATAGCCTCAACCTTCATCAAGCCTGCCCTCCTCCAGCTCAGTAACTAGCCTTGAAGAATTGTCTTTGTCTCTAGTTCTTGGGAGGGAATCACTACACTGTTGGGATTTCCCAAGTGATAGGAGTGTCTTTACCATTCATGGTGGGCCCCTCGGATCACATCTGAGTTTCTGCTAACGAGATGACTCAGGACAGAGGCTTACCATGACAGAACGACCAACTATGTGATTAGAGGATTGGGGCGTTGAGCTGGGTGATATCAACCTGAACGATGGAGAGGGGAAGGGAACTGGAAATGAGTTCAATTTTGTGGTCAATGATTCAGTCAGTCATGCCTACATAATGAAACTCCAGTAAAAACTCTGGACACCAGGGCTCAGGTGAGCTTCCCTGGTTGGTGATACATATTGATGTGCCAGGAGGGTGGCAGGATAATGTAATGGACAGCCAAGGTTGAGAACCAGGTCAGACACCACAAGCTCTTACTGCCTCTAGGCCTTCGTTTTTCACGTCCGCTCACTTGGAATGCTATTCCCAGCTCTCGAAATTGCCAGGCCTCAGCTCAGATATCCCTTCCTCAGAACAGACTGCTCTGATGTTCCTATCTAAAGTGACCCCTCCTGTCTCCCTCTTTTTCATTACTGTATTTACTTTGTAAGACTTATTTCAGTCTGCAAATATCTCGTTTATTTAGGTTTACTTGTGTCTGCCTCCCCCAGTAGAATGTGAGTGCCATGAGGGTAGGGGCCTTGTGTCAGTGCCTAACTCTATGTGAGGCATATCTAGATCCAGTAAGGACTTTTAAAGTGTCTCTTAAACAAATAATTGAATAAATGAATAACCGAAACAACTGGCTGATTAGGTAACATTATAGAAGGAAAAATGATACTCAATGAATTTAATGAATTTTTGTCCTGTATGTAATTATCTATCTCTGTGTGTGTTTGTGTATATATATATAATATACCTATTAGACTGATGCAAAAGTAATTGCGTTTTTTGCCATTACTTTTAATGGCAAGAACTGCAATTACTTTTGTGCCGATGTGATACATACATACATACGTACATGGATACATGTATGTATACAAGATATGTATACAAAATATGTATCCATGTATGTATACAAAATACGTATACAAAATATGTGTGTATTATATATCCATTTTTTCTAGAGTAGATGGTTCTTTTAAAAATATTTGCCTGACAGTATAAAAATGTGAAGTACATGAATTCCATGAGCCCTAAAGAGTGGAAGAACACTGTGGTTTTGGCTGACAAATTGAAGATTGCTCAAGGTGGGTCCCGGGAGCAAGGGCTTCATGGAACATTCTCCTTTGTCTGACCAATTCCTGGTTATCTCTCAGGCCCCATGGTGGAGGTGCCTCTCCTCTGTGCCAAGATGTGGCAGTCACTGCCCAGGACTGGATGTGCTTGTGTATTTGTCAGTGTCTATCAGAGGACTGTGCTCTCGGGGACTCTGTCCTGTCTCTACTTTCCCCCAGCACCTAGCACAATACCTGGCAGATAGCTGGAATGCACTCTGTGTACAGAATGCACTGGAGCACAGGGCAGTAATAGGGGAGGTTTCAGAGACATTCAGTCTGACTCAGACCCCAGCTGCCACAGTAACTGCCCTGTCACTCTGGACAGAGCCTCGTGGTCCTCTTTTGTAAAATAGGAAAAATAGTATCTGCTTCCAAGAGTCCTGGGGAAGGAC
Organism: Gorilla gorilla gorilla; assembly: GCF_029281585.2. Classification (NCBI taxonomy): domain Eukaryota; kingdom Metazoa; phylum Chordata; class Mammalia; order Primates; family Hominidae; genus Gorilla; species Gorilla gorilla. Next base: position 92,275,385 of record NC_073240.2, read on the forward strand.
AGATGAAGACTGTACTGGGAAATGCTTTTAAAGGCTATGTTAATTACATTTTATTTTAATTTTATTGGCTTCCCCAATATTTCTTCAAAGCAGGGACCAGGCCTTCCAATTTAGCCCATGAGGACTTGTCACGGGACACTGCAGTGCCTATTATCTTCTCGCCCCTCTGTGGCTCTTTCACTCAGTAGCATTTTCCCAGGTGTCTTGATCTGTAAGTAGGGCTCTGAGCTGGTGCAGATTCTGTGAAAGTCAAGCTCTCCTATGGGTCGGTAACTCTGGAAATCTAGAGAACGGGTCAGCATCTGTGACAAGTAAACAGAAAACACATGAAGGGGCCTTGAGGCTACTTTTCTTCCTTGATCATTTAACTACAATGTGCAGAGGGAAGTTGTGGGTCTGGATCTTAAATCTGGGGAACTGACAAAGGCGTCTTCAATGGACAAATTTCAGTCTGATTCTCAGTGTTGTGGCACTTGCTGGAGAGGCTTCATTGCTTGATTGATGAGGGTATTGCCAAGGATTTCTATTTTTAATCTTCGAAATTCTTAGCTTGCTTACAACTTGGGGGCTCCAAGCACAGGCAGTTTCACTCTCTTCTAGGAAAATGGACCTTTTTCAAGAAAATTAATTTGTTTCTGAAAGCTCATTCTGATGCACACACTCTCTTTCTCTTGCTTGTTTTCTTCTCTATTCCCTAAGCGATTTCAAGGGGGCTTGCACTAAGGTAGCCGCCCAACCTGTAAATTAGGAAATAAAGGGAATGAGGTTGTAGTCAGAAAATGGAAGAGGAAAGTACATGCTGGATGGGATTAGCTATCTGTGGAATAAATCATAAGATTATTTGTGTGTAAATATTTGAGCAAAGACTTAGAGGACACCCCAAACTCCAATCAAGTGGACAGTAGAGAATTTACTGAAACAAGTAAATGAGGTATTATATCCAAAGCACCTTGGACAATGCTGGTGCATCACAGGTAATGAGTAAAAGGTTGTTACCAATAACACCATCTTCATTACTAAGGTTATTAGGGTACAGTTTCAAGGAGGTGGGACCGCTGGATGTGACTGCAGTTTTGAAAAAGAACTGTCAACATTTGTAGGAGCACTTACCACACAGTGGGCACTGGAGTAAATGCTGGTGTGTGTGTATTAACTCAATCACACTGTGAGGTACTATTCTTATGCCTATTTTACAGAATAGGAAAGTAAGGCACAGAAGCAAAGTCACATAGCTAACAGTGGTGAGATGTCAATGTACCAGATCTCTCCCCAGAGCTTGTGCCCTGACTCACTGACTACGTCAGCCTCCTCCCAAGGCATAAATCCAATCAACTTTTGGTTCATTGTATTAAGAAAGACTTATGAAGACAAGGGAAATGATGAAACAGAGCAGGTCAGAGGAAAGTGATTCATCCTGCTGAAGGTGTGGAGGCACAGCTGGAAGCTACTTTCTGCAATCAAAGGACTGTTGGTCAGTCTCAGCTAACATTCAGTTATAACTAATATTGTTTTATTTTATTATTTTTATGTAATTGAGACAGGGTCTTACTCTGTTGCCCAGGTTGGAGTGCAGTGGCACTATCCTGGCTCACTGCAACCTCCACCTCCTGGGTTCAATTCTCATGCTTCAGCCTCCTGAGTAGCTGGGGCTACAGGTGCATGCCACCACGCCTGGCTAATTTTTGTATTTTTTGAGAGACGGGGTTTCACCATGTTGACCAGGCTAGTCTTGAACTTTTGACATCAAGTGATCTGCCCATCTCGGCCTCCCAAAGTGCTTGGATTACAGGCGTGAACTACTGTGCCAGGCCGAGTTGTAACTAATATTGTTTTGATGACTGTTTCTATGTCATTTGCATATGTTTTTGTTAATCTATAGTTACTGTATTATTTTGTTGACATAAGTCACATGAATGCATCAATGACTCAGATAGTTTTGTGTGTGGCTGTGTGATATAATATATTCAGAGAGGTGGTATTATATCTTAATATAAGCTATAAACTTACATTTACACGTTGAAGAAAAACAGAAAAATGGCCAGGCACTGTGGCTCATGCCTGTAATCTCAGCACTTTGGGAGGCCGAGGCGCTTAGATTACTTGAGCCAGGAGTTTGAGACCAGCCTGGTCAACATGGCGAGACACCATCTCTACTGAAAATATAAAAATTAGCCAGGTGTGGTGGTACATTCCTGTAATCCCAGCTACTTGGGAGCCTGAGACATGAGAATCGCTTGAACCTGGGAGGTGGAGGTTGCCGTGAGCTGAGGTCGTGCCACTGCACTCCAGCCTGGGTGACAGAGCGAGATTCAGTCCCCCAAAAAACAAAACAAAAGTCAGTAAAACGAGTAGTTGTGTAACGAACACCTGGGAGAACATTGCCAGTACTTTACAGGCCCCCACATCCACTTTCCCCAGCGGCGCCCCTCTCTCTTCCTTATCTCCCTCCGTTACCGTGTTCCTAACTTTCCTATCTTTAATTCCCTTTCTTTTCATTCTAGCTTTACCACCTGCGTATGTATCACTAAATATCTTATTGTTTACTTTTACCTTTTTTTTACTTTCTATAAATGAAATCACATATGTTTTGCCGTGACTTGCTTCTTTTGTTCAATATGTTTTTGAGATTCATCCATGTTGCTGTACTTAGCTCTGATTCATTTATTTTCACTGCTGAACATGTTCATACAATAGAATGAACTTATGACTAGACTACAGTTAACTCATATGTTGTCAGTGGTCATTCTAATTGGCTTGTTTCCAGTTGGTTTACTTTTACAGATCATGCTGCTTGAACACTGTTGTTCATGTCTGATAGTGCATGTGTAGATGAAAAAGTTTGCCTTCTTTTTTTTTCTGAGACAGGGTCTTGCTTTATCACCTAGGCTGGAGTGCAGTGGTGTGATCACAGCTCACTGCAGCCTTGACCTCCTGGACTCAAATGAGCCTCTGGCCTCAGCCTCCCTAGTAGTTGGGACAACAGGTGTGTGCCGCCACACCTGGCTAATTTTAAAGTTTATTTTTTTTATTATTTTTTTTTTTGTAGAGATGGGGTCTGCCTATGTTGCCCAGGCTGCTCTCAAACTCCTGGGCTCTTGAGTGTCAAATCACAAAATGCTTTCTCACAAAGAATAATTGGCACTTAACTATATGCCTCCTAATCTTGATTTAGCATTGACAGAAATACTGCAAATTGTAAGAACAAACGGTGGCCTCTATGTGCATATTTTTTTGGCATGCCGACTGGAGAAACAGGCAGAGCAACAGCCTGCTTTTCCCCAGTGGAGGGCGTTGTTGTGGGTGGGAATGGTACACTCTTGTCTTTAAATAAGGAATGAAATTAACATAAATGTTTTTCATAATGCTGCTTTTAACCTTAAATCAGAAATCTTAGTATCTTGAATGGTGTAATCTAGGGGTCTAAGCTCTCACATCAGGGACAGAATACCCCATATGCTCAGGAGACGATATCAGAATTTCTTCAGTAGGCTAAATGATGGTGCAAAGAATTTGATTTCTGGGAATTTGATAGATTACCAATAGTTAATGTTTTTTGTTTTTGTTTTTTTTCATTTGCCAGAGAAGGAAATTAAGAAAACCAAGATGTAATGCTGTTAGCCGTGGCGAATTCATATGGGTCTGCAGAAAACTCAATTCTTGCGTCCTCAGAAGAAAGAATTTGACCGAGGGACATAAGGCAGAAGGAGAGACTGAGGCAAGTTTTAGAGCAGGAGTAAAAGTTTATTAAAAATCTTTAGAGCAGGAGCGAAAGAAGTGCACTTGGAAGAGGGCCAAGCGGGTGCCTTGAGAGATCAAGTGTGCTGTTTGACCTTTGACTTGGGGTTTTATACACTGGCACGCTTCCAGGCTGTTGCGTCCCTCCCCTGCCCCTGCATTCTTCCCTTGCGGTGGGCTGTACGCATGCACCGTATGTTTCCTGGAGTTGTACACATGCTCCCTTGAAGCATTCTTCCCTCACCAGTAGAATGCTCCCAGAAAGTCATATATCTGTGAAACTCTGCTGGTTTGCCTCTTAGTGCCCCTGCGTGAGCCCACTTGCCCAACTCCTGAGACCTTAGTTCTGGGTGTTTCTGCCTATTGGGAGACTGCCTTTCCCTGATCCCGGCTGCATCCAATTATTGTTTTGGAGAGACAGCTTAACAACTGCCAGACTATCACCTGGTGGTCGCCTGGTGCAGGGAGGTCAGGGGGGGCTCTCCTGCCCTGCTCATGTCTGGCTCGCTACCTTCTGTAACAGTGCTGCATATTTAAAAATCCACATCTGCATCCAAGTACTGCAACAGAACATGAAACAATACTTTCTAGAGCCACAGTCAATGAAAGAGTGAGAAAGTCTGTCTTCAAAGTCGTCCCGGAACAGAAACATTTGCCCCTTGTCTTTTAGAGATGATTTCTGTCAATGTAGCATCCGACAGGGTGGAGAAAGTTGTATTCAGTAAGAAACACTTTTATTTTCCATTCGATTTCCCGAATTTGTGTAAAAGAGACACAAAACATTCACTGACATTCCCGATGACCTGAACTCTGAGATGAAATTTTCTAATTTAGTAAAAATACAGAGGAGGAAAATAAACTTTAACAGGGGGAAGGATATAGAACCTAACCTATAGCTCAAGCTATAGAACACTAAGCCAGATACAGCAACACTGGTGAAAGATTACAAAGGATATTTCTACAGCTGATAAAATGTCTATTAATATTAATTATTTTATTTTTATAATTTTAAAATATAATTTTAAATATTTTATCACTTATTGTCTACCAATTCTATTTTTAAAAATTTATTTTCATTTATGATTGCATTTTATAAACTTAAGGGCTACAACATGATGTTTTGATATACATAGTAAGTGATTTCTACAGTTAAGCAACTTAAGATATCCATTATTTCACATCTCACATAGTTACCTTTTTTGTGTGTGTGGTAAGAGCACCCAAAATCTATTCTTTTAGCTAATCTCCAGTATACAATACAATATTATTAACTACTGTCTTCAGCCAGGCATGGTGGCTGACGCCTGTAATCCCAGCACTTTGGGAGGCTGAGCTCAGGAGTTCAAGGTCAGCCTGGGTAACATGGCAAAACCCCGTCTTTACAAAAAACGAAAAAATTAGCTGGGCATGCTGGTGCATGCCTGTAGTCCCAGCTGCTCTGGTGGCTGAGGTGGGAAGATGTCTTGAGCCAGGGAGACAGAGGTTGCAGTGAGCTGAAATCGTGCCACTGTACTCCAGCCTGGGGGACGACAGAGTGAGACCCTGTCTTCAAAAAACAAAACAAAAATAGTTTTGTTTTGTCCTCATGCTATACTTTAGATGTCCGGATTTATACATCCCACCTAACTGCAACCTTGTACCCTTTGACCTATGTCTTCCACACCCACCCCCACTGTCTCCCACTTCTGATAACCACTTATTCTCTGTCAATTTTTACTGTCATTGATAAAATGTGATTACTCTGAACGTTAATGATATTTTTAATCAACATACTTAAAAATTAGTACTAAAATTTTTATCTAATTTATTTCAAGCCAGCAGACCACATTTGTGTTGAGCAAGCACTTAGCTCTCCACACATGGAAAAATTTGAGAAACATAACCCCATCTAATCCTGCACCAAGATAGGCACTGGGGAAAAAAAGATGAGCAAAACATGTTATTCCTGATAGTCAAGGTTTGGAGTTTAACTGGGAGATGAACATGTACCTAAATTAGCAGAGTGATAAGGCAGTGTATAAATTGTAATTATACAAAGAAATTTGTATTTGCCTGTGGTTGCTCAATAAATTAAGTGGCAGAACTAAAGTCAGGGCCGGTTTCCTTGACCGTGGCACTGTGTCAGTGATATTTTATAATTTTAGTGTTTAACTTGGAAAATTTTAAGCATATCCAAAAAGAAGAAAATAGTATGATGAGCTACCGTTTACTTTTACACAGCAGCATCAATTATTAAATCTGTGACCATTTTTATTTCATCTGTGTGCCAACTACTTCTCCCCCCACTACTCCCTGGATTATTTTAAAGCAAATCCAAAACTTACTATTCCATCCGTAAATATTATCAGTATGGATCTCTAAAAGACATGTGCTGTTTAAAAAAATATAACCTACAATATCATTAAACTACTAAGAAATTACTGCTCTCTAATCTCAAATATTTGGTCAGTGTTCAAATTTCCCCAATTGTCTTATACACATGTCTGAGTGTGTGTGCGCTTATACTTGGCTTGTTGGAGTAAGGATGCAAATAAGGTTCATACGCTGAATTTGATTGATTTATCTCTTAAGTGTCTTTTAAATCTAGGTTCTCTTACCCTCTCTTTTTCTTTCTCTTGCCTGATCAATGGGAAAAACATTTATGTAGTCAAGCTTATCCATTTTTGCTTTATTACTTCTGGATTTGGTGTAATGGTTAGAAGTAAGAGTTCCCCATTCCCAGGTTGCATAACTTCACTCATGTTTTCTTCTGTATGATTTCATATTTACATTTGAAATTTATTCTAGTGTATGGCATGAAGAATAGATCTAATTTTGCATTTTCCCAGATGACTATCAAAATTCCCAACACCATTTATAAAATGCCCATGTTTTTCCCCACAGTGCTTTAAACATTTTTCGCACTCTGTTCTTCAAGGGAGATGTTATTATGAGAGTACTGGATGAATAATATTCAGACGTTATAACACATAAGGCAATCCACATGTACTGACATAGAAGAATGTCTCTCATATGAAGTAAAAGAAGGTGCAGAATAGCATGTATTATGTATCAACTTTTGTATAATAATTATTTATATCTGTACAAAAAAATTTGGAAAGTCAGTCTTCAAATTGTCAATAATGGTTAATGGTGGTTACCTCAGATGGGGGGGAGTGAAGGGGTAGAGTTTTAATTTTTTTCTTTGTAAAATTTAGCATTTATTTATTTATATTATATGCATGTATCATGTTTCATTTAAAAATTCAAATTTAAAAAAAGGTCATTAGCATATCCTGAATGTTATTCAATCAATGTTCGGTGAGTTCCACTGCATACCAGTTTGCTTGTATGCTCTGTGTCTAAGGATGTTTCACCACCACATATTTTCAAATCACCCGCTTTCTCTGTTTCTGTTTTCTCCTTTCTGAAAAAAAGGGAGCTTCAGGATGCACTCAGGATGGACAATCAGGAGACCCGAGTTCTGGTTTCCACTTTCCTAGGCAGCTCTGTGAACTTGTTAGCCCAAATGCATTGCTTCTCTAACCCTCTGAGTCTGCATCTGTTAAACAACGGCTTGGCTCAGATCCTCTCTGTCTTGTCTTGTCCATCGCTGAAATTCTGTGATCTGATATTTACATATGCTCTGCATGGTTATCTGACTAGTTCCATCCTTGCCAGGCTGGCCAGTTCCAGTAAGTCCCTGTACATCCAGACTAACTGTGAATAGTATTCATTGAGTATTTACTCTGTCCAGTTGTGCCCTGCAGATCAGGAGAATGATTTATTTGATTTGTATCTAGTAAGTGTCATAGTTGGCAAATAGCAGGGCATTATTTTTTGGGAATTAAAAAGGATTACGTAGCTTCTTGAGTAATCAGGTTTTTTTTTTTGTTGTTGTGTTTTTTGTTTTGTTTTTTTTTTTTTTGACAGATTTTGCTCTGTCATCCAAGGTGGAGATTAGTGTCATGATCATGATCAGGGCTTACTGCAGCCTCGAACTCCTGGACTCAAGTGGTCCTCCCGCCTTAGCCTCCCAAAGTGCAGCATTATAGGCGTGGGCCACTCTGAAAGACCCAGGGTCTTTTTTGTTGCTGGGTATTGAAGTTATTTCCTTCAATAGTTTTTTTGAGGAATGCATTTTTAATATAGCTTCTTTTTCTGATTTTATGGGTACAGGGCAATTGCATTATAAATGTACTCAACGTAAGCAAAGTCAGCTAAATGTATGTGATTCCAGTGTTTAAAGATGCTTATTTTTCATAGAGCATGAACTTTAAATGCAAGCTGACTACCTCATCTAGTGCTTAGCTAAAGAAACAGCTATCTGTTCCAGTGCAACAGGAATTACTGGTTGGGTTGATTAAATATGTGTCTGAGTACCATATATAGTAGACAATTAAATGAATTTGACATTGACTATACATAATTTTTCACATTACAAACTGTCATTGGAAATGAATCCTGGCAAAAAATACATTTCTATTGTAATATATGTTCATAGCAGAAAATTTGAAAAAATATAGCAGAAGATAAAAGTCATCCCTCATCCCTCTATATGGAGATAATTGTAATGATTATTAAGGGTGTATGTCTCTTCAATACTTAATTGTATGCAAATATTTATGTGGTAGGATACAACTTTGAGATCCTATCCTAGGTCCTTGCCCCCTACCTCATTCCCTTGTGCTCTATCCTGTGGCATTTCTAACAGTCCCACCCCTAGGCCCACACCATCACTTCTTAAAGGTTCAACATTGCCTTTTGGTGCTTATATCAGAATTAAAAGCGTTGAAACTCAGGCTCTGGGATGTGAATATTCTGAAAGTCCATGTCCTGAATAATTAAGTGCATAAAATTGAATAAGGTAAACAAGAAGGGAAGGCCAGGCGCGGTGGCTCACGCCTGTAATCCCAGCACTTTGGGAGGCTGAGGTGGGTGGATGGCTTGAGGTCAGGAGTTTGAGACCAGCCTGGCCAACATGGTGAAACTCTGTCTCTACTAAAAATGCAAAAAAACTTAGCCGAGTATGGTGGCGCGTGCCTGTAGTCCCAGCTACTCATGAGGCTGAGGTGCGAGAATCGCTTGAACCTTGGAGGTGGAGATTGCAGAGAGCTGAGATCACGCCACTGCACTACAGCCTGGGCAACAAGAGCAAGGCTCTGTCTCAAAAACAACAACGACAACAACAACAACAACAACACAACAAAAACAAGAAACCAAACGAAACCAAAACAAAACAAGAAGGAAAGTGGAGCCAGGTCCCCAACTCCTAGGGGAGGTGAAGAATCTCCTTATGGGAAAAGTCATGTGGGGGGAATGGAAGGCACAGAACACTCGCCTAGAGAAAGAAATTGGTGGGTTTAAGGGGAACTATGTAGACCCACCTGAGGGGACCAGTACTGAGTTGCCTCTGACTGAGTGAGCACCACCTGTTGCTGGCAATGAGAGCCCCAGGGGAGCTGCCACAGGCCCCATTGCGCGCTTGCCCAGTGTAGGTAAGCGTTTGTATTACCGGTGCTGGGGAACTAAGTCTGCAGTTCCCTCCCTGCCACTGTGCTAGGAGTGCCCATGGAGGCCAGCCAGTGAGTCTCTGGCACATGGACCAACTGACACAAGTGTTGGCCATCCGTTCCCTGAGATGCTGCTGCAAATTACTTTGTGTGGCCAGTGCCTCTCTTGAAAGGTCAAGTACACTTGTGAGCCCATGCACTACCTGGATGGGCAGTGGTGAGGTCACAAGGAAAGAGCCAGCTTTGGTACTTTGGTGGAACTGTGTGAAATCAGCTCTCTGGAGCACACACCTCACCGTTTAGACATTCCAAATTGGGATCATACTGTATGCCCTATTCGGAGACCCTGTTTTTCCACTTTATATTCTATCATGTACTTTACCTTCATGATGAAATAGTCTCCCAGAGTGATTTTAATGGTTTCAGAATATCCCATCACGTGAAAGCTACCATGATTTACTTTAAAAATCCCCTCTTGTTGGACTTTAAAATGATTTCTAGTATTTTGCTGCTACTAATAATGCAACGATGACCTTCATTGTCCTAAATCTTTGTGACTGTCTCTGAATTAAAAAAAAAAAGCTTAAAATATGGCAGGCGATCACAAGATAACTACGGTGAACATGATTGTCTGGGTTTTGGCTTAATTTTCTAGGATTATTGGCAGCTGTTGAAGCAGCTGAGGCCCCACCTGCTTTGCAGATGGGCAAGGCCTGCAGAGGCTCTGAATCGAATTAACACACTGGTTGGAGAAAGAAAGGCAAACATAGGAATATAAAATTGCCATGGAAACATGCTTCCTGGCTAAATACACATCTTGGTATCTAACCCATATCTCAGAGTCTATGATGACTTGCATATATGAAATGAGGTCCTGCTTTGAGCTCAGCATTTCAGAGGAGACTGCAGTTCCCAGGAGCCTTTGTCCTTCCTCTTCTGCCTCAGACAGGAAGTCCAGTCTGAGTTGTCCTCACACATGAACAGAAAAACCATGAAATATTAATGCCTTGTTAGTGACTCTGCTGCAAACATTTAGAAAGCATCAGTCCCTTCCTAATCAATATCCTGTAAATTATGCATAGCAGTGCCACAAAGTCACACTTACTATCCTTTGGGTTACAGTGGTGGGAGGACTAGGAGCAGATACCTGAGGAAGATGCTAATCAGAGATGGTCACAATCCCTTCTCTATATATTTACTGTAGAACAAATTCAATTGGTTCCAGAGAAAGAGAGTGTCTTATTCATCCAACAACTCAAGATTTGGAAGTATAATGCTTGAAGTAGCCCAATAGATTACTTTGATTTATCTCCCTCTTTGGCAGTAGGGAGAGGGCAATGGTAAAATTTTAACACATTTTGTCTCTGCTTACTTAGAAGGAATACATATTTATTCTAAAAAATTTGGAGAATGTAGAAAGATTAAATTTAAAATTTCCCATTTAATTTTAATTTTATTTTTATTTTATTTCTGTTTTTATATTTATTTTTTGAGACAGGGTCTTGCTTTGTCACCCAGGCTGGAGTGCAGTATTATAATCTTGGCTCACTGCAGCCTTGAACTCCTGGGCTCAACTGATCCTCCCACCTTAGCTTCTTGAGTAGCTGGGACTTGAGGTGTGTGTCATCATGCCCAGCTAATTTTTGTTTTTCACAGAGATGAGGTCTTGCTATGTAGTCTAGGCTGGTCTTCAATTATTGGCAATCTTCCTGCCTCAGCTTTCTGAAACACCTGAGATTATAGGTGTGAGCCACTGTGCCTGGCCTGAATAGACATTATTTTAAAGCACAGTTTTAGGTTCATAGAAAAATTGAGTGAAAAGTTCCCACATGCCCCCTCCCCCTACACATGCACAGCCTCCTCCACTATCAATATTTCACATGAGGATGGTATATTTGTTACAATCAATGAAGTTACTGTTAAAAAACAAAATTTCAACAAATTGAGTTTAATGATTGAATTGGCTTTTATTTGTGATTCATGAATTGTGCAGCATCTCATTTATGAAATAGAAAGGCACTAGGCTAGACATGGCATGGTTTTTGCAAGGTAGGTTGAGCAGGAACAAGGAAGTAGCACAGTGCAAAAAGCAGATTGGTTAACATCAGGTTACTTCAGGCTACTTTCCTTGTATGAGTTAATGCAGAGGTAGCTTACTTACGCTGGCTAAAACTTGCCTGTTTGGGGATTTGGCTATCACGTCTCTCCTGATTTCTCAGAAGGTCAGATCTTAAAAGTAAACAGCTTATGTTTTAGTTTGGTAATATGAAAACTTAGCATGAGTGACTCCCTTTCAGGTTGTTCTGCTGGGGCCTGTGCAGGATCTCCATCAATGGCCTCTTAGAAATTTTATTTAACACGGCTGGGCACGGTAGCTCATGCCTGTAATCCCAGCACTTTGGGAGGCTGAGGCGGGCGGATTGCCTGAGGTAGAGAGTTTGAGACAAGCCTGGCTATCGTGGTGAAACCCTGTCTCTACTAAAAATACAAAAATTTGCCGGGTGTGGTGGTGCATGCCTGTAGTCCCAGCTACTTGGGAGGCTGGGGCAGGAGAATTGCTTGAACCCAGGAGGTAGAGGAATTGCAGTGAGCCGGAGATTGCGCCATTGCACTCCAGCCCTGGCGACAGAGCAAGACTCTGTCTCAAAAAGAAAAGAAAAACAAAAAAAAACAAAAAGAAATTTTATTTAATACTACGTTGATACCTCGTTATCTACCAACTCCATGGTTTTCATTAGAGTTCACTTTTGGTGTTGTACTTTCTAAGGGTTTTGAAAATGTATAATGACATGTGTCTACCACTATAATATCATAACAGAATAGTTTTGTTACCCTAAAAACTCTGTGCTTTGCCTATTCATCCTTTTACTTTTTTTTTTGAGATGGAGTCTCACTCTTGTCACCCAGCCTGGAGTGCAATGGCACGATCTCGGCTCACTGCAACCTCCGCCTCCTGGGTTCAAGCGATTCTCCTGCCTCAGCTTTCCAAATGGCTGGGATTACAGGCGCCTGCCACCACGCCCGGCTACTTTTTGTATTTTTAGTAGAGACGGGGTTTCACCATATTGGCCAGGCTGGTCTCGAACTCCTGACCTCAGGTGATCTGCCCATCTTGGCCTCCCAAAGTGTTGGGATTACAGGCGTTAGCCACTTCGCCCGGCTTCATCCCTTTACTTTTAATATATATGTTTATGTTTAAAGTGAGTTTCTTGTGGGAAATATATGGTTGGGTCTTGTTTTTTGGTCCACTCTGACAATTTGTCTTTTAAGTGGTAGATTTAGGCCATTAATGTCTAAAGTGATTATTAATTTAGTTGTGTTGATATCTATCATACTTATTACTGTTTTCTATTGTTGCCTTTTTCTTTATTTCACTTTTGCCTTCCACTCTTTTTAGGCCATTTGTGGTTTTAATTGACCATTATATAAATTTTCTCAATTTTTTCTTCTTTCTTAGCATATCAATTATACTTTTAAAACTTTTTAGTGGTTGTTCTAGATACAATTTGCAATATACAGTTACAACTAATTCAATCCACCTTCAAATAATACCATACCACTTCACAAGTAGTGCAAATACCTTATAAAAACAAATAAGCCTAATTCCTTCTTCTCACCCCTTATATCATTGCTATTATTCATTTCACATATACATAAGCACACGTAAGTGTATACGGATGCTCTTCAACTTACATTGGGGTTACAGCCTAATAAATTGAAAATATCACAAGGGAAAGATGGATTTAATATACCTAGCCTGCCAAACATCATAGCTTAGCCTAGCCTATGTGCTCAGAACACTTACATTAGACTACATATAGGCAAAATCATCTAACAGAAAGTTTGTTTTATAATAAAGTGTTGAATATCTCATATAATTTGTTAAAAACTGTACTGAAAGTGAAAAACAATGATTGGATGGGTACTAGAGGTACAGTTTCTACTGAATGTGCATTCCTTTCATACCATTGTAAAGTCAAAAAAGTCATAAGTTGAACCATCAGACATCATGGACAGTCTGTATGTATTTACATACACATGAACATACATAATCAAATATATTATTGCTATTGTTATTTTGAACAAACCATTCTCTGTTATACCAATCAGGAATAAGAAACATAAAAGTTTTTATTTACTTTTACTTATTCCTTTTCAAATGTTCTTCCTTTCTTTATGTAGATTTGAGTTTCTGGACTTTATCAATTTTCTTCTCTCTGAAGAAGTTTTTAAAAATATTCCTTGAAAGGAAGGTCTACTGGCAATAAATTCCCTCAATGTTTGTTTGTCTGAGAAATTATTTCTCCACTTTTGAAATATACTTTCACAGGATAAAGAATTCTAGTTGAGGCTTTTTTCTCTAAACACTTTAAATATTTCACTCCATTCTCCTCTTGCCTACAATGTTTCTGAGAATTCAGATGTAATTCTTATCTTTGCTCCTCTACAGGTAAGGTGTTTTTGTCCTCTATTTTTTTTCCAGAATTTTTTCTCTATTTTTGATTTTCTGTAGTTTGAAAATAATATGCTTCAGTGTAATTTTTTTGTATTTATTCTTCCTGGTGTTCTTTAAACCTTGTGGATCTGCATTTGGTGTCTCACATTTATTTTTTGGGAAATTATGTTATCATTGCTTTAAATATTTCTTCTGTTTTTTTTTTCTCTATTTCTTCTTTTCCTGATATTCACAATATTTATGTTACACCTTCTGTATTTGTCTCACAGTTCTTGGATATTCTATTATATTTTTCAGTATTTTTTCTCTTTGCTTTTTAGTTTTAGATGTTTCTATGGACATATCCTCAAGCTTGTAGATAATTTCCCCAGCCATGTCTAATCTAATGAGCCCATCCAAAGGCATTCTTCATTTCTCTTACAGTGTTTTTTGATATATTGCATTTCTTTTTGACCTTAGAATTTTCATCTCTCTACTTACATTGCCCATCTGTTCTTGCATGTTTACTTTTTTCCATTGGAGTCCTTACCGTGTTAATTATAGTTGTTTTAAATTCATGATCTGATAATTCCAGCATCTCAGCTCTGAGTCTATTTCTTCAAACTGTTATTTTTCTTTCAGTATGCCTTTTACTTTTTGTTAAAAGCTGGACATTATGTACTGGTAGAAAGGAACTCTGGTAAATAGACCTTTAGTGATGTGGTGATAAGGAGTGGGGGAGGGGAAACATTCTATAGTCCTATGATGAGGGGTTTTAGTGAGCCTGTGTCCCTTGACTATGCACTTCACAGGTGCCTTTAAATTCCCCCCCTCCCGCTCCACCCTGCTTTAGGTAGGACAGGATGGGTGGCAGGGACTGGAGTCAGATATATCACTTCCCCTAGGTTGGTTAGGCTCTGACAAAACCCCAGTAAATTATGTTCTGGTAAAATAGTATTGCTCTCTCTCTCTCTTGCTCTCTCTCTCTCTCTCACTTTAAGAGACAGAGTCTCACTATATTGGACAGGTTGGTCTTGAACTCCTGGTTTCAAGCAAACTTCCCACCTTGACCTCTCAAAGTGTTTGGATTACAGGCATGAGCCACTGTGCCCAGCCAAACCTGATGAATTTTTAATTTTGTTTAAAAATAGAAATGAGGGTCTTGCTTTCTTGCCCAGGCTCAAGGAGTCCTCCTGTCTCAGCCTCCCAAAGTGTGGGGGTTACAGGTGTGACCCTAAAATATTAATAGTTTCTTTTGAAGGCAGACCTTGTTCAGAAGAAAATAATGCTTTGGTGTACTTCAGAGTAACCACTTTTCCTCTCTTCTCTTTCCCCTGCTGGAAACATAAGATTTTTCTTCAGTCTTCATTGTGGGAACCTGGGTGAGCTCCTGGACTTAAAACTAACGAAAGCCCCTCAATAACTACGTCTTCCTGGAGTTTTGGTGTGACAGACTTGTTCATACTGAGCCTCCAGCAATTTGTCATTTATAGGTTAGGTCCCTTTCTTTTACTTCCTTCCCTCCCTCCCTCCCTCCCTCCCTTCCTTCCTTCCTTCCTTCCTTCCTTCCTTCCTTCCTTCCTTCCTTCCCTCCCTCCCTCCCTCCCTCCCTGCCTCCTTTCCCTCCCTCTCTCCCTCCCTCCCTCCCTCCCTCCCTCCCTCCCTCCCTCCCTCCTTCCTTCCTTCCTTCCTTCCTTCCTTCCTTCCTTCCTTTCTCTCTCTCTCTGTCTCTGTCTCTCTCTCTCTTTCTTTCTATCTTGACAGGGTCTCACTCTGTTGCCCAAGCTGGAGTGCAGTGGTGTGATCTTGGCAACCTCCACCTCCTGGGTTCAAATGATTCTCCTGCCTCAGCCTCCTGAGTAGCTGGGACTACAGGTGCAAGCCACCATGCCCAGCTAATTTTTATATTTTTAGTAGAGACGGGTTTCACCATGTTGGCCAGGCTGGTCTTGAACTCCTGACATCAAGTGATCCTCTCACCTCGGCCTCCCAAAGTGCTGGGATTATAGGCGTGGGCCACTGTGCCCGGCCAAGTCGGGTTTTTCTACCCGAGTACTGGTTCCCATGGGGTTTTCTGCTCCAGTATGTTATGATTCTCCATATCTGCCTGTTCATCTCTCCAATTTTGGGGTCAATGGTTTGCTCTGTGACCTCACTTCTCTGATTCACCTAAAAAGAGTCGTTGATTTTTCAGTTTGTTCAGGTTTTTTCTTATTGTTAGGATGGAGTGGCAACTTCCAAACATACGTCAGACTGGAATTTTTTAAAAGATATTTTAAAAAATGCCTGTAGACATCCCTAAAAGATTTAGATGCTATTAACTATTTCAGTGCATTTCCATGTGCATATATATATGAAAGCAGATATATATTATAGTTTTTTATATGTATGTAGGAATTATTTGCATACACAATAATATACATATATGTATTGTATACAGTGTATGCAAATATTTCCTACATACATGTAAATACAATATATGTTATATGTAGTTGCTTTTTTTTTTTTTTGAGACAGAGTCTTGCTCTTTCTCCCAGGCTGGAGTGCAGTGGCAGGATCTCGGCTCACTGCAAGCTCCGCCTCCTGAGTTCACGCCATTCTCCTTCCTCAGCCTCCCGAGTAGCTGGGACTACAGGTGCCTGCCACCACGCCCGGCTAATTTTTTGTATTTTTAGTAGAGACAGGGCTTTCACCATGTTAGCCAGGATGGTCTTGATCTCCTGACCTTGTGATCCACCCGCCTCGGCCTCCCAAAGTGCTGGGATTATAGGCATGAGCCACTGCACCCGGTCTTGTAGTTGCTTTCGTAAAATTTTAAGTTTGCACAGCTTTGTATTTAGATTTTTTTCTTAATTTCCATTTGTATTTTTCTATGTCATTAAATAATCTTGTTAACAGCAGTTGACATTCAAATTATCTGATATAACTAAGAGACGAAGTATAGCAGAATACTACCTGTGAAGTCAAGAGAAGTTGGTAATTAAAAAAGTGTTGATCATCTGTGAACCTTTAAGTTGACATAAAATTATTTTAGTTCAGTTAAATAATACATATTAAGTACTCCAGCCCTGTCACCTGCATTGTGGTTACAGAGATAAATAGAATGCAGACTTTGGCTTGAGGGGCATATACCTACATGAGAAAAAGACTGACAAATAGACAATAATAATAAGAGTTGGGAAGTGCTGTGGGGTACATGCATGTACATGGTATACATATGGACAGAGTGTTTGGGAGATGAGAGGAGAAGCATTTTACCCAGCTTTGGTGGCTTTTTAGGTGGCAAGAGCTGGGCTGAGTTTTTAGCAATGACAAGAATTCGGCCAGATGAAGACTCGGTGTAGGAAAGGAAGAGCAGGTGTCCTAAATAGAGGTAACAACGTGTGTGGAGCTGGTGGTGTGGAACCTGAATTGATACTGGGTGGCAAATGAAGATTCAGGTGCATTGACACAGGAAAACCCAAAAGCTGTTTGATAGGAGGGACCAAGCTACTTCTTAGTTATTAGATTCATTTTGGTCTCAAAGTATTGTATTTTTCTTGAATAGCAAACAGAAACTTATACATGTAGTATAGAGTCCATCACATGCCAATCTCTGGCAAAGCCAAGCCTTACTAATTGGACTGTGCTCAAGAAATCCTATTTTAGAAAAAAAGACAGAGTCAGCTTGTGTAGGATTTGTATCAAACATAGTGAGAATTTAAAATAAGTTTTGTGACTTAAAGGGGGTAAACATTACCCCAAAAATTCACTTACTTGGCTTTATAAAAAAGAAATATAGCTTTCAATTTTTTCTATTAGAAGGACTTTAAAAAAAAAGTAAATCTTGAACACAATCAAGTATGTAAAACAAAAATAAGTGTAGCACCTCTGCTTGAAGGAAGGTGTGCGTGTGTGTGTGCGTACAGAAGCATCCAGAGCTCAAACCACTCAGCATGCCCCTTTGCCTGAAGAACCTAAAATTGCAGAATATAATTTACAAACTATTGAAGTAGATTGGAGGACTATGAGGGGTGAAAGTACTGACAGATTTAATTGAAACATCCAAACCTTGGATTTTAGACATGGCCCTCAAAGAGTTGGCAAGGGATTGTAACTTTCCCAGGGTAGTGGGACTGAATAATTTCTCAGGCATTTCTAAAAATTCTGATGATTTTATCCCACGATGTGTTTTTTTGCCTAGAGAGGAACTCAACATAATAGGAACATCTTGGTCCTCCATTCATGAAAACGTAGTAAAATAATAACAAATATAAAGTTTATTACTTTTGGAACACTTTTTGTGTATCCTAACACTGTGAATGCATTTTCTATTTATTATCTTAAAAAATTTTAACTGGCCCGGTGTGGTGGCTCACGCCTGTAATACCAGCAATTTGGGAGGCCGAGGCAGGTGGATCACCTGAGGTCAGCAGTTTGAGACCAGCCTGGCCAACATGGTGAAACCCCGTCTCTACTTAAAATACAAAAATTACCTGGGCGTGGTGGCAGACGCCTGTGATCCCAGCTACTCGGGAGGCTGAGGCAGGAGAATCGCTTGAACCTGGGAAGCAGAGGTTGCAAAGAGCCGAGATGGCATCATTGCACTCCAGCCTGGGGGGCAAGAGCGAGACTTCATCTAAAAAAATAAAATTTAATTGTAGGCTGGGCATGGTGGCTCACACCTGTAATCCCAGCACTTTGGGAGGCTGAGGCGGGTGGATCACCTGAGGTCAGGAGTTCGAGACCAGCCTGGCCAACATGGTGAAACCCCGTCTCTACTAAAAAATACAAAAATTAGCTGGGCATGGTGGCAGGTGCCTGTAATCCCAGCTACTTGGGAGGCTGAGGCAGGAGAATGGCTTGAACCTGGGGGGCAGAGGTTGCAGTGAGCTGAGATTGCACCATTGCACTCCAGCCTGGGAGACAGAGCAAGACTCTGTCTCAAAAAAAAAAAAATTAATTGTAAACTACATATGACATAAAATTTACTACACTAATTATTCTCAGGTACACAGTTCAGTGGCATTAAGCACACTCACATTGTTGTGGGACCACCATCATCTATTTCCAGAGTTCTTTTGATTTTGCAAAACTGAAACTCTGTACCCATTAAGCAATAACCTCTTTCTCCCTCCCATTAGCCCCTGGCTACCACCATTCTTCTTTCTGTCTCTGAATTCAACTACACTAGGTACCTTATATAGGTGGAATCATATAGTATTTGCCCTTTTGTGACTGACATTTCACTTTGCTTAATGTCTTTAATGTTCTTTCATGTTGTAGCCTCTGCGAGAATTTTCTTTCTTTCTAAAGCTGAGTAATATCCCACCATATGTATATATATATACGTATGTGTATATATATATATATACTATATGTATATACCACATACCACATTCTGTTTATCCCTTCCTCTGTTGATGAAAACTTGGACACTTCTACCCGTTTGTTATTGAGAATAATGCTGCTATAAATACGAACCTAAAAATATCTCAAGTCCCTTCTTCCAATTTTTTTACATACCTATAAGCATATCATATAGATAACGGACCGTATGAGAATTCTAACTGTAATTTTTTGAGGATCCACCACACTGTTTTCCGCAGTGGCTGCACCATTTACCAAACAACAGTATACAAAGCTTCTTACCAAGTGTGCATACAAGCTCCAATTTCTCCAAATCCTTGCCAGCACTTGTTATTTTCTGTGCATATTTGTGCTTTTTTTTTTTTTTTTAGTAAGCAGCTATCCTAATAGATGTGAGGTGCTATCTCACTTTGGTTGTGATTTTCATTTCTCTAATCATTAGTGATGTGGAGCATCTTTTCATGGGCTTATTGGCATTTGTATATCTTCTTTGGAAAAATGTCTATTTAAATCCTTTGCCTGTTTTTGTTTTTTTTTGTTGTTGTAGGAGTTCTTTATATAGTTCTTCTATTGACCCTTCATGAGATATATAGTTTGAAAATATTTTCTCTCATTTAGTGAGATGTCTGTTCACTCTGTTGATTGTCTATTTTGATGAACAGAAGCTTTTAATTTTGATGTAGAGCAATTTATCTTTATTTTGTTGCCTGTGCTTTTGGTGTTATATATACGAGGAATCATTGTGAAATTTAATATCATGAAGCTTTTTCCATTGTTTTCTCTAAGAGTTTTATAGTTTTAGCTCTTATATTTAGATCTTTGATCTATTTTGAGTTCCTCTTTGTATACAGTAAGGTAAGGGTTGAACTTTATTCTTTTGCATGCGGACATTCAGTTTTCTCAATACCATTTATTGAAGTAATGTGACTTCCTTAGAGCCACATGGATAGTAGCAGAGATGTGGCCAGAACCCAGGTTCCCTGAATCTAGGTCTTTAGGACTTCCCCTACTATTGTTTGTTAGGGCTCCATTGCCCACTGTCTTCAATAACTGAGGCACCACTGTGTTCACACACAGGTGTGATGGAGTTCACACTCTGAGTGCACCTGCATTTGAAAGGCAGAATTTGTTGTCCCCAATATTTTTGAACAGGGAGGTCATCCAGTGCTCCCTGCCCAACTGGTCATCCAGTTTTGCTTCTACTTCATCATTCCACTGAGTCTGGAAAAGAGGCAAACCCAGCCACAAAAACTTGCCTTCAGAATCACATGTTGTTTATACTTTACTTCACACACTTTTCCTTATTAAACCACAGGGTTCCTTAAGAACCAAACCTCTTCTTTCAGGAAAAGAAAATGGGCTTGTGCAATGAACTGTACAAATTAAAAAATATGAATTATGAAATGATGAATGTGAGAAGTCCAAACTTAGCTAAATTAATTTCTAAACTACATTCTATCTGCTGAGACTCTGATCACGATGCTTATTCTAAATTGCCATCTATTTAATTTTCTTTGCAGGAGTTGGTACTTAGTATACGTCAGAGCAAAATACTAAAAAAAAAATCAACGAGCAAAAATATTTTAAAATCACTTTCAAATGTGTTAAACATTATAAGTTTCATGCAATGTAAACCTATGTAACTTATGTATACTGAGTCCCACATGGTCCCATCTTTGCATGCTGGTATATTTCAAGAAACGTGCCTCAGAAACACAACTGAAGGTCATTAAAAGTAATTCCAATCTTTACTTGACTATTGATTAACATTAAAGTGGATTCAATTCATAACTTCTATTTCTTCCAATTTCTACCTGTCTCTTTCACACTTTGCAACTGCTCCCCAATCAAATGCCCCCCTCAACACCTATCCAATGACTTTTTGTATTTCATTCTCTTCCCCATCTCCTTCCGGATCCCCCTTTTCTCTCTCAGACATTTTCCTCCTCAAAATTTTACTCATATGCATAATAAAGGGGATGGGGATGAACACCTCTTACCACCTTCTCTCTCTTTTTTTTTTTTGAGACTAGGTCTTGCTCTGTCACCCAGGCTGGAGTGCAGTGGCGTGTCTCAGCTCACTGCAACCTCTGTTTCCTGGGTTCAAGCGATTCCTCTACCTCAACCTCCTGAGTAGCTGGGATTACAGGCACCCACCACCGTGCCTGGCTAATTTTTGTATTTTTAGTAGAGACGGGGTTTCACCATGTTGGCTAGGCTGGTCTTGAACTCCTGATCTCAAGTAATCCGCCTGCCTTGGCCTCCCAAAGTGTTGGGATTACAGGCGTGAGCCACCATACCTGGCCCACCTTCACTCTTTCCACCTGGTCCAGGCCACCATCATTTCTAGCCTGAATCACTATGTGAGTCTCTCAGTTGGTTTCCGTGCTTCCACCCCTGCCCCTTAGAGTCTATTCCTGATACAGAAGCCAAAACGATCCATTAAAATACAAAGTCAGCGTTAGCTTTATCCCTCCCCTGGATATTTACTTGCTTACTGTCTGTTTCTCACCAGTAGACTGTAAGCTCCTTGATGGTGGGCAGTTTTATCTGGTTCCCTGCTGTATCTCCGGTGAAAACAACATTGACTGGTACATGAGAGGTACCTCAAATTTGTTGAATGGAAGGCTGAGTTGATTAATGAATTTCTTACTTGATTTTACAGGTTATTTCTTCTGTATGAAATAACTACTATAAGAATTGACATGATTTTGGCTTCAGGTTACAAAAAAGACAGCATGCTTTATTTTACATAAATAAAAAGCCATTTCTGAATATGAATGATGTGTTACCATTAAGGCTTCAAAACGAATGAGGACAACAAACTCTGTATCTCTGACTGCCTTTCTGCTGTTACTTGCCATGCTACAATTCATACTTTTTTTCGGTCTTGCAGTCTCCTTTTATTAAAGGGGGAATTAAAAACAAAGAGGTTGCTGAAACAATGAGGAATTGCTGCTCACATTACTGGAAGTACAGAGGTAGCCTGATTCTAGCAACTGAATGATGGCCTTGAGCTTGCAGGTGCTTTTTCTTTCTTTGACATCCAGTACTACAGGGCACCTTCTGTGCCCTGCCTCATAGCCCCTCAGTCTACCTTTAATCTAGCAATTGGTGCAGGAATCAGCTCTGCCCAGGTGCATCAGCACCTTGCCTCAGCTGCACAGCGTAGTTTTCACTTTCTGCTTGCTCTAGGGCTCTTCTGCTAGCAGATGTGTCTTCTAGGAACCAAGTGGGGGACCAGCTGGACCCTTGTGCACAAGCAAACCTACAAAAATTGGTCCAAAAAAGCCCATGAGATCATGCTGAAGGAAGAACTACTCTTGGAGGCACTCTTCCTCTTCTCCTGGATGTGAAAGAGGAAGCAAATAGCCCCATAATATGGTTTGCCTGTGTCTCCACCCAAATCTCATCTTGAATTTTAGCCAAGGGGCACTGAAATTACTTACTGGAATTACTGCAGTTACTGAGATGGTTAATGTTAGGTCAGTCATGAACCATTCATGAGGTTCATATCTTTTCTAAACTTTTTTAAAGTTCACAGTTGCTGAGAGAGACTGGATTGCATGCTGGGGAATCAACCACAATGTCCATTGCACTCTTCTATTCCTGATTTCTTGATGAACCGCTCATCTTTCTTCAAGACACCCTTAAAACATCACCTGTTCTGTGAAGACTTCTGTGAGGCAGGCTTATCTTCTCTGTGCTTCATCTGAACTTATGTGAGGTAGTGGTTTTGAAAGTATGGGCACTGGCTCTCCCTCTCCCTCTCCCTCTCCCTCTCCCTCTCCCTCTCCCTCTCCCTCTCCCTCTCCCTCTCCCTCTCCCTCTCCCTCTCCCTCTCCCTCTCCCTCTCCCTCTCCCTCTCCCTCTCCCTCTCCCTCTCCCTCTCCCTCTCCCTCTCCCTCTCCCTCTCCCCTCTCCCCTCTCCCCTCTCCCCTCTCCCCTCTCCCCTCTTTCCACGGTCTCCCTCTGATGCCGAGCCGAAGCTGGACGGTACTGCTGCCATCTCAGCTCACTGCAACCTCCCTGCCTGATTCTCCTGCCTCAGCCTGCCGAGTGCCTGCGATTGCAGGCGCGCACCGCCCCGCCTGACTGGTTTTCGTATTTTTTTGGTGGAGACGGGGTTTCGCTGTGTTGGCCGGGCTGGTCTCCAGCTCCTAACCGCGAGTGATCTGCCAGCCTCGGCCTCCCGAGGTGCCGGGATTGCAGACAGAGTCTGGTTAACTCAGTGCTCAATGGTGCCCAGGCTGGAGTGCAGTGGCGTGATCTTGGCCCGCTACAACCACCTCCCAGCCGCCTGCCTTGGCCTCCCAAAGTGCCGAGATTGCAGCCTCTGCCCGGCTGCCGCCCCGTCTGGGAAGTGAGGAGCGTCTCCGCCTGGCCGCCCATCGTCCGGGATGTGAGGAGCCCCTCTGCCTGGCTGCCCAGTCTGGAAAGTGAGGAGCGTCTCTGCCCGGCCGCCATTCCATCTAGGAAACAAGGAGCGCCTCTTCCCAGCCGCCATCACATCTGGGAAGTGAGGAGCCTCTCTGCCCGGCCGCCCATCCTCTGAGATGTGGGGAGCACCTCTGCCCTGCCGCCCAGTCCGGGATGTGAGGAGCGTCTCTGCCCGGCCGCCCCGTCTGAGAAGTGAGGAGACCCTCTGCCTGGCAACTGCCCCGTCTGAGAAGTGAGGAGCCCCTCCGCCCGGCAGCCGCCCCGCCCGAGAAGTGAGGAGCCCCTCCGCCCAGCAGCCACCCCGTCTGGGAAGTGAGGAGCGTCTCCGCCTGGCAGCCACCTCGTCCGGGAGGGAGGTGGGGGGGTCAGCCCCCCACCCGGCCAGCCACCCCGTCCGGGAGGGAGGTGGAGGGATCAGCCCCCGCCCGGCCAGCCACCCTGTCCGGGAGGTGAGGGGCGCCTCTGCCCGGCCACCCCTACTGGGAAGTGAGGAGCCCCTCTGCCCGGCCAGCCGCTCCGTCCGGGAGGGAGGTGGGGGGGTCAGCCCCCCGCCCGGCCAGCCAACCCGTCCAGGAGGGAGGTGGGGGGGGGTCAGTCCCCCGCCCGGCCAGCCGCCCCGTCCAGGAGGGAGGTGGGGGGGCCAGCCCCCCGCCCGGCGAGCCGCCCCGTCCGGAAGGGAGGTGGGGGGGTTAGCCCACCGCCCAGCCTGCCGCCCTGTCCAGGAGGGAGGTGGGGGTTCGGCCCCCCGCCTGGCCGGCCACCCGGTCCGAGAGGTGAGGGGCGCCTCTGCCCGGCCGCCCCTACTGGGAAGTGAGGAGCCCCTCTGCCCGGCCAGCTGCTCTGTCCGGGAGGGAGGTGGGGGGGTCAGCCCCCCGCCCGGCCAGCCACCCCGTCCGGAAGGGAGGTGGGGGGGTCAACCCCCCGCCTGGCCAGCCGCCCCGTCCGGGAGGTGAGGGGCACCTCTGCCCGGCCGCCCCTACTGGGAAGTGAGGAGCCCCCCCCAGCCCGGCCAGCCGCCCCGTCCGGGAGGGAGGTGGGGGGGTCAGCCCCCCGCCAAGCAAGCCGCCCCGTCGGGGAGGTGAGGGGCGCCTCTGCCCGGCCGCCCCTACTGGGAAGTGAGGAGCCCCTCAGCCCGGCCAGCCGCCCCGTCCGGGAGGGAGGTGGAGGGGTCAGCCCACCGCCCAGCCTGCCACCCTGTCCGGGAGGGAGGTGGGGGGGTCAGCCCCCCGCCCGGCCAGCCAACCCGTCCAGGAGGGAGGTGGGGGGGGGTCAGTCCCCCGCCCGGCCAGCCGCCCTGTCCGGGAGGGAGGTGGGGGGGCCAGCCCCCCGCCCGGCGAGCCGCCCCGTCCGGAAGGGAGGTGGGGGGGTTAGCCCACCGCCCAGCCTGCCGCCCTGTCCGGGAGGGAGGTGGGGGGTCAGCCCCCCGCCTGGCCAGCCGCCCCGTCCGGGAGGTGAGGGGCACCTCTGCCCGGCCGCCCCTACTGGGAAGTGAGGAGCCCCCCCCCGCCCGGCCAGCCGCCCCGTCCGGGAGGGAGGTGGGGGGGTCAGCCCACCGCCCAGCCTGCCACCCTGTCCGGGAGGGAGGTGGGGGGTCAGCCCCCCGCCTGGCCAGCCGCCCCGTCCGGGAGGGAGGTGGGGGGGTCAGCCCACTGCCCAGCCTGCCGCCCTGTCCGGGAGGGAGGTGGGGGTTCGGCTCCCCGCCTGGCCAGCCGCCCCATCCGGGAGGTGAGGGGCGCCTCTGCCCGGCCGCCCCTACTGGGAAGTGAGGAGCCCCTCTGCCCGGCCAGCCGCCCCGACCAGGAGGGAGGTGGGGGGGGTCAGCCCCCTGCCCGGCCAGCCACCCCGTCCGGGAGGTGAGGGGCGCCTCTGCCCGGCCGCCCCTACTGGGAAGTGAGGAGCCCCTCTGCCCGGCCACCACCCCGGCTTGGAGGTGTACCCAACAGCTCATTGAGAGCGGGTCATGATGACAATGGCGGTTTCGTGGAATGGAAAGGGGGGAAAGGTGGGGAAAAGATTGAGAAATCGGATGGTTGCCGTGTCTGTGTAGAAAGAGGTAGACATGGGAGACTTTTCATTTTGTTCTGTACTAAGAAAAAATTCTTCTGCCTTGGGATCCTGTTGATCTGTGACCCTACCCCCAACCCTGTGCTCTCTGAAACATGTGCTGTATCCACTCACGGTTGAATTGATTAAGGGCGGTGCAAGATGTGCTTTGTTAAACAGATGCTTGAAGGCAGCATGCTCGTTAAGAGCCATCACCACTCCCTAATCTCAAGTACCCAGGGACACAAACACTGCGGAAGGCCGCAGGGTCCTCTGCCTAGGGAAACCAGAGAACTTTGTTCACTTGCTTATCTGCTGACCTTCCCTCCACTATTGTCCTGTAACCCTACCAAATCCCCCTCTGCGAGAAACACCCAAGAATGATCAATAAAAAAAAAAAAAAAAAAAAAAAAAAAAAAAAAAAAAAAAAGAAAGTATGGGCACTGGAGCCCATTTGCCCAACTTCCTAGCTGTGTGACATTGGGAAGCTTGTTTAACCTCATTGTACATCAGTAGTTTCATAAGTAAAAAAGGTATTGACTTTATTTTCTTTATTTTTTTTTCTTTGTTTTTAGATTGGGAAAAAGGTACTTACTTTAGAGTGTTGCTGTGAAGATTAAATATGTAGAATGTATAAGTGGTTCAGAACAGTGCCTGGTGCATAGCAAGTGCTCAATGTGTCTGTTATAGGATTTCACTTCTAGTCATTTTTGTGTTTCCAGTGCCTGAAGTGAATAAAGGTCTGTTAAATGAATGAACAAGTAGTACAGAGAATACATAAATATCTGGAAGGGAGAGATTGCTATGAGGAACTGGGGGACAGAGGAGGGTGGTCTGAGCATGTTTATTGGAGGATATGGAATCTGAGTAGAAACTTGAAGGATAAATTGGCCTTTTCCAGGGTTGAGGATCAAAAACAGTACTAGAATGAGGAAGTGTGTGTAAAGACACAGAACAGAAAATAAGCGCAGAGCATTTGAGAGAATAGAGCAATGTGGCTAGAATGGAAGGAGTGGGAATGGATATGAGGAGGGATAAGACAGGACAGTTAAGTTGGAACCAAACTGAGGAGGAACCAAGCCTATGTGAATAGGAGAAGGATAATTTTGTGGAAAGAGGTCAGGCTTCAGAACTATACCATGATTTGGACTCTCGTCCCCATCACTTACTGGTTGTCTGGCCTTAAAATCACTTGACCACTCTAAGCTTATGTATTTTTATTTCTATTTTTTTTTTTTTTGAGACAGAGTCTCGCTCTGTTGCTCAGGCTGGAGTGCAGTGGCGCGATCTCGGCTCACTGCAAGCTACACCTCCTGGGTTCACGCCATTCTCCTGCCTCAGCCTCCCAAGTAACTGGGACTACAGGCGCCTGGCTAATTTTTTGTATTTTTTAGTAGAGACGGGGTTTCACCGTGTTAGCCAGGATGGCCTCGATCTCCTGGCCTTGTGATCCACCCACCTCAGCCTCCCGAAGTGCTGGGATTACAGGCGTGAGCCACCGCGCCCGGCTGAGACTTCTATCTATGAATTCATACACAGTGAAAAATATCCTTCAAAAATAATGGAAAAATAGAGACATTTTAAGTCAAACAAAAGCTGAGAATATTAGTCCCTAGCGGACCTGCACTACAAGAAATACTAAAAGGAGCTGTGTACTAGCTGAAATAAAAGGATCTCAGAAGCACAGAACTTCAGGAAAGAATGAAGACCACCAGAAATGGGACATATGCAATTCAATATAGAAGGATATTGACTTTTAACGGGCTTATAGTGTTATAAACTAAGTAAAATATATGAAAATAGTAGCACAGAAGTCAGGAAGAGACAAATGTAGTTTAATTTTTGCAAGGTTTTTGCATTGTTTGGGAAGTAATAAGAGCAATAAGGTTAACTTAAAGTTGTTAGAGTTGCACTGTAAAATCTCTAGAGCATCCAAATATTATTAAAATAGAAAAAGGGAAAGGTAAAAAGCAAATAGAGGAGATATACTGATTTAAGTTTTAAATCTTTAAGAAAGAAAGAAAGAAATGATACTAATCTACCAAAAAAAGATAAGTGAGAGAATACTTCTCGGCCCATTTTATGAGGCCAGTAAACCCTGACACAAAAACGTGATAGAGAAAGGTCGGGTTACCCACAAAGGGAAGCCCGTCAGACTAACAGCTGATCTCTCGGCAGAAACACTACAAGCCAGAAGAGAGTGGGGACCAATATTCAACATTCTTAAAGAAAAGAATTTTCAACCCAGAATTTCATATCCAGCCAAACTAAGCTTCATAAGTGAAGGAGAAATAAAATACTTTACAGACAAGCAAATGCTGAGAGATTTTGTCACCACCAGGCCTGCCCTAAAAGAGCTCCTGAAGGAAGCACTAAACATGGAAAAGAACAACCGGTACCAGCCACTGCAAAAACATGCCAAATTGTAAAGACCATCGAGGCTAGGAAGAAACTGCATCAACTAATGAGCAAAATAACCAGCTAACATCATAATGACAGGATCAAATTCAAACATAACAATATTAACTTTAAATGTAAATGGGCTAAATGCTCCAATTAAAAGACACAGACTGGCAAATTGGGTAAAGAGTCAAGACCCATCAGTGTGCTGTATTCAGGAAACCCAGCTCACGGGCAGAGACACATAGGCTCAAAATAAAGGGATGGAGGAAGATCTACCAAGCAAATGGAAAACAAAAAAAGGCAGGAGTTGCAATCCTAGTCTCTGATAAAACAGACTTTAAACCAACAAAGATCAAAAGAGACAAAGAAGGCCATTACATAATGGTAAAGGGATCAATTCAACAAGAAGAGCTAACTATCCTAAATATATATGCACCCAATACAGGAGCACCCAGATTCATAAAGCAAGTCCTGAGTGACCTACAAAGAGACTTAGACTCACACACAATAATAATGGGAGACTTTAACACCCCACTGTCAACATTAGACAGATCAACGAGACAGAAAGTTAACAAGGATACCCAGGAATTGAACTCAGCTCTGCACCAAGCAGACCTAATAGACATCTACAGAACTCTCCACCCTAAATCAACAGAATATACATTCTTTTCAGCACCACACCACACCTACTCCAAAATTGACCACATACTTGGAAGTAAAGCTCTCCTCAGCAAATGTAAAAGAACAGAAAATGTAACAAACTGTGTCTCAGACCACAGTGCAATCAAACTAGAACTCAGGATTAAGAAACTCACTCAAAACTGCTCAGCTACATGGAAACTGAACAACCTGCTCCTGAATGACCACTGGGTAAATAATGAAATGAAGGCAGAAATAAAGATGTTCTTTGAAACCAACGAGAACAAATACACAACATACCAGAATCTCTGGGACACATTCAAAGCAGTGTGTAGAGGGAAATTTATAGCACTAAATGCCCACAAGAGAAAGCAGGAAAGATCTAAAATTGACACCCTAACATCACAATTAAAAGAACTAGAAAAGCAAGAGCAAACACATTCAAAAGCTAGCAGAAGGCAAGAAATAACTAAGAGCAGAGCAGAACTGAAGGAAATAGAGATACAAAAAACCCTTCAAAAAATTAATGAATCCAGGAGCTGGTTTTTGAAAAGATCAACGAAATTGATAGACCGCTAGCAAGACTAATAAAGAAGAAAAGAGAGAAGAATCAAATAGATGCAATAAAAAATGATAAAGAGGATATCACCACCGATCCCACAGAAATACAAACTACCATCAGAGAATACTATAAACACATCTAAGCAAATAAACTAGAAAATCTAGAAGAAATGGATAAATTCCTCGACACATACAGCCTCCCAAGGCTAAACCAGGAAGAAGTTGAATCTCTGAATAGACCAATAACAGGCTCTGAAATTGAGGCAATAATCAATAGCTTACCAACCAAAAAGAGTCCAGGACCAGATGGATTCACAGCCGAATTCTACCAGAGATACAAACAGGAGCTGGTACCAGTCCTTCTGAAACTATTCCAATCAATAGAAAAAGTCGGAATCCTCCCTAACTCATTTTATGAGGCCAGCATCATCCTGATACCAAAGGCTGGCAGAGACACAACCAAAAAAGAGAATTTTAGACCAATATCCTTGATGAACATCGATGCAAAAATCCTCAATAAAATATTGGCAAACCGAATCCAGCAGCACATCAAAAAGCTTATCCACCATGATCAAGTGGGCTTCATCCCTGGGATGCAAGGCTGGTTCAACATACACAAATCAATAAATGGAATCCAGCATATAAACAGAACCAAAGACAAAAACCACATGATTATCTCAATAGATGCAGAAAAGGCCTTTGACAAAATTCAACAACGCTTCATTCTAAAAACTCTCAATAAATTAGGTATTGATGGGATGTATCTCAAAATAATAAGAGCTATCTATGACAAACCCACAGCCAATATCGTAGTGAATGGGCAAAATCTGGTAGCATTCCCTTTGAAAACTGGCACAAGACAGGGATGCCCTCTCTCACCACTCCTATTCAACATAGTGTTGGAAGTTCTGGCCAGGTCAATCAGGCAGGAGAAGGAAATCAAGGGTATTCAATTAGGAAAAGAGGAAGTCAAATTGTCCCTGTTTGCGGATGACATGATTCTATATCTAGAAAACCCCATTGTCTCAGCCCAAAATCTCCTCAAGCTGAAAAGCAACTTCAGCAAAGTCTCAGGACACAAAATCAATGTACAAAAATCACAAGCATTCTTATACACCAACAACAGACAAACGGAGAGCCAAATCATGAGTGAACTCCCATTCACAATTGCTTCAAAGAGAATAAAATACTTATGAATCCAACTTACAAGGGGTGTGAAGGACCTCTTCAAGGAGAACTACAAACCACTGCTCAATGAAATAAAAGAGGATACAAACAAATGGAAGAACATTCCATGCTCATGGGTAGGAAGAATCAATATCGTGAAAATGGCCATACTGCCCAAGGTAATTTATAGATTCAATGCCATCCCCATCAAGCTACCAATGACTTTCTTCACAGAATTGGAAAAAACTACTTTAAAGTTCATATAGAACCAAAAAAGAGCCTGCATCACCAAATCAATCCTAAGCCAAAAGAACAAAGCTGGAGGCATCACGCTACCTGACTTCAAACTATACTACAAGGCTACAGTAACCAAAACAGCATGGTACTGGTACCAAAACAGAGATATAGACTAATGGAACAGAACAGAGCCCTCAGAAATAATGCCACATATCTACAACTACCTGATCTTTGACAAACCTGACAAAAACAAGCAATGGGGAAAGGATTCCCTATTTAATAAATGGTGCTGGGAAAGCTGGCTAGCCATATGTAGAAAGCTGAAATTGGATCCCTTCCTTATACCTTATACAAAAATTAATTCGAGATGGGTTAAAGACTTAAATGTTAGACCTAAAACCATAAAAACCCTAGAAGAAAACCTAGGCATTACCATTCAGGACATAGGCATGGCAAGGACTTCATGTCTAAAACGCCAAAAGCAATGGCAACAAAAGCCAAAATTGACACATGGGATCTAATTAAACTAAAGAGCTTCTGCACAGCAAAAGAAACTACCATCAGAGTGAACAGGCAACCTACAGAATGGGAGAAAATTTTTGCAATCTACTCATCTGACAAAGGGCTAATATCCAGAATCTACAATGAACTCAAACAAATTTACAAGAAAAAAACAAACAATCCCATCAAAAAGTGGGCGAAGGACATGAACAGGCACTTCTCAAAAGAAGACATTTATGCAGCCAAAAAGTACATGAAAAAATGCTCATCATCACTGGCCATCAGAGAAATGCAAATCAAAACCACAGTGAGATACCATCTCACACCAGTTAGAATGGCGATCATTAAAAAGTCAGGAAGCAACAGGTACTGGAGAGGATGTGGAGAAATAGGAACACTTTTACACTGTTGGTGGGACTGTAAACTAGTTCAACCACTGTGGAAGTCAGTGTGGCGATTCCTCAAGGATCTAGAACTAGAAATACCATTTGACCCAGCCATCCCATTACTAGGTATATACCCAAAGGATTATAAATCACGCTGCTATAAAGACACATGCACATGTACGTTTATTACGGCACTATTCACAATAGCAAAGACTTGGAACCAACCTAAATGGCCAACAACAATAGACTGGATTAAGAAAATGTGGCACATATACACCATGGAATACTATGCAGCCATAAAAAATGATGTGTTCATGTCCTTTGTAGGGACATGGATGAAACTGGAAACCATCATTCTCAGCAAACTATCGCAAGGACAAAATACCAAACACCGCATGTTCTCACTCATAGATGGGAATTGAACAATGATAAGACATGGACACAGGAAGGGGAACATCACGCACCGGGGACTGTTGTGGGGTGGGGGGAGGGGGGAGGGATAGCAGTAGGAGACATACCTAATGTTAAATGACGAGTTAATGGGTGCAGCACACCAGCATGGCACAGGTATACATATGTAACAAACCTGCACATTGTGCACATGTACCCTAAAACTTAAAGTATAATAAAAAAATGTGATAGGGACACTAGAAGAAATATTACATGCTAATCTCTCTCAAGAACACAGACACAAAAATATTAAACAAAATATTATCAAATCAAATGCAATGATAATAAAAATATTACACCATGACCAAATTAGGTTTATTTGAGAGATGTAAGGTTGGTTTAACATTCAAAAGTCAATCAAGGTAATTCGCTATATTAATCAAATGAAAGAAAAAATACATATGGTCATCTCAGTAGATGCAAAAAAATGATAAAATTTAACACCAATTTATTATATATTTCATAGCAATCTAACAGAAGAGGGAAGCTTTTAAATATAAAGATTAGAAATATCTCCCCAAAATATGCCACTTTGGCATAAGGCTTATCTTGAGCTAAAGACAATTGGGCAAAAGCAGATACAAGAAAAACTCTCTGTCCTTTCCCTATTTTCCTAAAAGCAGGGCATACATATACATGAAAGTCTCCCCTCCTCTCTCAACCAAGAATGCCAAAAGTAAATCACCAGATAGAAATGACTTTAGACCCTTATCAGCCTGGAGACAGCAGCAGAACATCTACATAACATGCTTAACTAGCATTTATCTACCATTAGTTTCCTGTATATTTGCCTTCCTACAATTTCCTAAATTGTAGGAGACTCAAAGTCCTTTTCTTTTGTCTTGTCACTTCTCTAAAAATTTATTATTCTTTGTTGAAGATGTTGTATAAGATGGAGTTTGAAGCTATCTCTGTGAGAATTACTTATTTTCTGGGTATCCTCCAGGCATATGTAAGATATACATGTTAATAAACTTGTTTGGTTTTCTCTTGTTAATCTGTATTTTGTTTCAGAAGCCCCAGCCAAACATTTTAGAAGGGTAGAAGGGAACTTATTTTTCCTCCCCTATACACCTATGGTTAGCATCATACTTATTAATAAGAGTGCTTTCCCTCTGAAGTTATGACTAAGACATGCTGTTCATTATTACCACGTTTACAATTAACATCATACATAACCGTATGAAGATGCCCCATCCCCCAAATTTGAGAGTTAGACAATGATGCCCAGTGTCATCACTTTTATGAAAGGGCCTAGCTAGAGAAATAAGGCATGAAAAAGTTTACGTAGAAGATGTAACCATTGGAAAAGAAAAAGTAAAATTGTCTTTAATCACATATATTCTGTACCTTAAAAATATCAAAGAATATATAAGCTTTTTTTGTTTTGTTTTGTTTTTGTTTTTTGAGATGGAGTCTTCCTCTGTTGCCAGGCTGGAGTGTCATGGTGCGATCTCAGCTCACTGCAACCTCCACCTCCCGGGTTCAAGTGATTCTCCTGCCTCAGCCTCCTGAGTAGCTGGAACTACAGGCATGTGCCGCCACACTCAGCTAATTTTTGTATTTTTAGTAGAGACGGGGTTTCACCATGTTGGCCAGGATGGTCTCAATCTCTTGACCTCGTGATCTGCCCACCTCGGCCTCCCCAAAGTGCTGGGATTACAGGTGTGAGCCACCGCGCCTGGCCTATACAAGCTGTAAAAATTAATAAGTGAATTTAGCAATTAAAAGGATATAAAATATAAGAACAATATATTGAAATAAGTTTTATTTTGATACTGATATAAGGTCAATCTAAAATTAATTATATTTTTGTATACTAGCAATAAGATTAAAAATGAAGTTATAGTACTATTTACAATAGAATGAAAACATCAAAGATTTAAGCATGATACAATAAAACATAGGCAAGATCTATTCACTGAAATCTATAAAGTATTTCTGAGTGACATTAAAGAAGACAAAATAAGTAGAGAGATATAAAATGTAAAATTATTGGGGGACAGTATTGCTAAGGTGTTCATTCTCACCAAATTGATCTATAGATATAAGGCAATGCCAATCAAAGTCCCACCAGGGATTGTGTGCATAATTTGACAAGTTGATTCTAAAATTCTTGTGGAAAAGTTAAGGACCTGAAAGAACCAAGACAACTTGGAAGAAGAAAAAAGGTGGGCAAACATGATCAGATTTCTAGACTTATAATAAAGGTAACTAAGACAGTGTAGTGTTGGTGTAAGGATAGGTACACAGACCAGTGGAACAGAATGAAGAGTCTAGAAATAGATGTACATATAGATGGTCACTTGACTTATAACAAAGATGCTATTGCAAGCTAATTCATAAAGAATGGTCTTTTCCACAGTGGTTTTGGAGCAACTGCTATCTTGAAATAAAAGTAAAATTTCAGCCTACCTTATCCCATGCACAAATAGAAAATAAACTAAAATGTAAAGGGTAAAACAAAGGCTTGTAGAAGGAAAGAAACACCAGACAATAGATGCCCAACCCTGAGACAAAGAAAGATTTGTTAAACAAAACACACAAAAGCATTTGTCTTTTAATCACAAAAGAAAAAATTAATGTTGTGTGTCATTAAAATTAAGACAATAAAAATATAAGCCCCAAACACGGAGAAGATATTAAAATTACTATATCCAACCAAGGATTTATACGTAAAACAGAGAGAGTGCCTACAGATCAATAAGAAAAAGACAAAAAACCCAATAAATTGGTCAAAAGACTTGAAACTTTACAAAAGAATATCCAAATGGCCAATAAGCATAAGAAATTGCTCAACATTAGTAATCATCAAGAATACACATTAAAACTATATCAAAGTTTTAACTTCAATGTAATTTACACTACACACAAGAATGGCTAAAATTAAAAGCACTGATAATGCCAAGTTATGGCAAAGAAATAGAACATCTGGAATTCTCAAATATTGCAGATGGGACTAGGACTGTAAATTGGCACAACCACTTTGGAAAACTGTTTGGTAGTACTGTATCTACTAAGGCAAAGTACTGTATCTATTTACTAAGGCAAAAACAGGCATTTACCTTGTGACCCAGCAACTCTATTCCTAGTTACATGTTCAAAAGAAAAGAGCACATTATGTCTATCAAATGTTCATAACAGGCTGTGTGCCATGGCTCACACCTGTAATCCTAGCACTTTGGAAGGCTGATGTGGGTGGATATCTGAGGTCAGGAGTTTGACACCAGCCTGGCCAACATTTCAAAACCCCGTCTCTACTAAAAATACAAAAATTATCCGGACTTGGTGGCATGTGCCTGTAATCCCAGCTACTTGGGAGGCTGAGGCAGGAGAATTGTTTGAATCTGGGAGGTGGAGGTTGCAGTGAGCTGAGATCATGCCACTGCACTCCAGCCTGGGCGACAGAGCGAGACTTCTTCTCAAAACAAAACAAAACAAAACAAAAACAAAAAAGAACAAAAAACAAGTTCATAGCAGCTTTATTCATCACAGCTAAAATCTGGAAGCAACTCAAATGTCCACTCATAGAAGAAAGGATAAATTGTGTTATATTCAGGCAATAGAATACCATACAGCAATAAGAAAAAAATGACCTACTGATATATGTAATGATATGGAAGAATCTCACAGACATTATTTTGAGTAAAAGAAGCCACACCCAAAAGAGTACATACTATATATATACTGTATGACTCCATTCATGAGTAGTTCAAGAGCAGGTGATACTAATTGGTGCTGAAAAGGGTCAGAGTGGTGGTTACACCTAGGTGGAGGGTGACTGGTATTGCCCGGGAAAAAGCATAAAGAGACCCCTTGATGCCAGGACTGTTTGCCACCTTAATCTGGATGGTGGCTATAGCAATAGATATTAAGCAGATACGATATTCTGGGTCCCTGTCCATATGAGGCAGACAACAGAGGCGTGCGTTCCTACAGCTTACACTCTCTTATGGAAGCCGGACAACAACTTTAGTAAGGCGTTGGGTGCTGTAGTAGAGGAACTAATGGTAGCTCTGGGCACATGGAGCAGGGAGAACTCAGGTATTTCAGGGATGAGGGAAGACTTCTTTGAGGAAGAGATGGCTCAGCTGAGAATAAGGCTTTAGGCAGAGGTAAGAGGAATGGGAGGAGGAGAACATTCCAAGCAGAGGGAACAGTATGTGCAAAGACCTAGAGGTGAAAGAGTGAGGCACGTCCAAGGAATTAGAAGTTCCATATGGCCAGAGTACAGGGGAAAAGATGAGGGTGGAGGGGTGAGGCTGTGGGGGTTAGCAAGGGTTTGCTTTCCAGCACTAAATGTGATGTGTTAGGCTGGCGCTGTAGCGCGAGCCTGCATCCCAGCTTGGGAGGCTGAGGCAGGCGGATCACTTGAGCTCAGGAGTTCCAGACCAGCCTGGAGAACAGAGTGAGACTTCTACTCTACAAAACGTTTAACAATTGGCCGGGAGTGGTGGCGCATGCCTGTAGTCCCAGCTACTTGAGAGGCTGAGGCAGGAGGATTGCTTGAGCTGGGGAGGTTGAGGCTGTGATCCAGCCACTGCACCACAGCTTGGGCAACAGAGCCAGACCTTGTCTCAAAAAAAAAAAAAAAAAAAGGTTTCGGATTTTTCAAGGACACTGGGAAGCCATCACATGGTTTTAGGTAGGAAAGAGTCAAGATCAGATTTACGTGTTGAGAAATGACTCCAGGAGCCTGAGAAGTTGAAGTCCTTGCGGGTGGTCCGGGTGCGAGTCGGCGGAGGCCCCAGCCAGGGAAGAGGCAGGGAGCTGGAGCGCAGGTCATTGACGGCAGCGAGAGTGGGGAGTCCAGCTGAAGACCTCACGATGGAGGATGTGCCCCATGGAGAAGAGGGGGAAGGCTCTTCCAGAACTGGCCTTCATTTTAGCCCTGTTAGGAAAGGAACGTAGCTTCGGATCCTAGAGGGGCCAGGCACCTGCAGTGTTGTGCTGTTTGAGTCCGCATCCGAATTTCCAGTGTCCTTTCCTTGCTCCTTACTTGATCCTAGAAGGAGCCCTATGCTCCTAAAGAGTCTTTCGGTGCTGAGCCTTGGCAGTTTAGTTTGCTGAACTCTCGTCAGTGGAGTTAGTGGGTGGTGGTTTGGAAGGAGGGAGACAGAGGTGGAGGGCTTGTTTGAATGCACCAAGCCTTGCAGGCTTTCCTCCTCCCCGCGCTGGCCGGGTAGGTTCTTTTCAGTTCCTGATGAGGCAAACGAGAACAAAGCAGTCGAACAGCACCCATGATCGACGATACTTTGGGGGCGGCGTGATCAGAGGATTCCCCTTCCCGGGAACTTGCGTCTAGTCCTCTGACGCATCCTAGTTCGGAGTGGGTGGAAGGGCATGTGGAGTCCACAGCGCCCCCTCGCCCTAGGCGGGGTGGAGACAGCGAGACGACGCCCATGATCAGCTGGTTACAAAACTCGAGGAATAAGAAGTTTAATATTTATTGGTCTGCAAATCCGGAGACCTTGCGGCCTCACTGGTCCTCCTTCCCTCTGAGCTATCTCTACACCCAGCCTTCGATCAGAAGGAGATTTAGAAGCAGAGCTGCCCGCAGCGAATACTTTTCATGCCCGGGCCGGGAAGAAAGCGGGTTAGGATCTGATCCCGCTGAGCAGAGGACCCAGGAGCCTCCCGCCCCGAGTGCTCTGTAGTGCGGGGGCGCGCTGCGCTCTGCGCCTGGGCGGGCTGGCGGCGGCGGCGTGGGCGCGGTGATGCAGGTGTGACACCCGCCGGCGCCTGCCTCCGCCCGGATCGCCCAGCTCCGCGTTAGCCGGAGCTGCACGCGGGGCTGCCGGGGCGGACGCTGCTCTGCCTGCATCCGGAGGCGGCCGCCAGCGGATTTCCCACCCAGGTAGGGGACTGCGTTGCTCGCTGCGGTGCAACCGACCCAGCCGGGGCGCGGACCCCGCGTGCGCCAGGGCTCCCAGACTCGCCTGCCTGGGCTGAAATATACACGCTCGCACAGCTGAGTGCTGTTCATAGTAAATGGCACAAAAGACCCGAGAGTCTTGAAAAGCCGGCGCAGAAAAGCAAGGACTTGCCCTCTGCCTGGAGCTGTGCGCTTCTTTGAAAGCGGCCTCCCCAAGGGCTGTTTTAAACCCTGTTTGAACTATTAGCGCCATAAGTAGTTTTGCAACTTATAAATGTCAGGCTGCTGGCATTTATAGCTCCGTTTCCATAAGCTTCCTAGACGCTGCTTTTAGTTTCAGTTACATTCTAGTAGATGGATTTTGTTATTGTTGTTGGCTTGTTCTTAAAGAACAGAATTCAAACGTGCTTACACCTGGTGGCTCTTGGGGTTTGTGAGTGTGTATTTCTGTATGTGCAGGGCGCCCTCCGTGGGCGTGGGAGCCGTTTCTTAGGGACACAGAAGGATTTGTTTATGGACGGGTTTTAGCGCAAGGGAAAGAAAATGACTTGTTTTGCAGGGATGGACTAGCAAATGCGTTTAGCCAGGGAGGAGCAAGGCACCGCTGTGTCTTCGGCAGACGGGTGGTAGAAATCTCTGCTGTCCAGGGTTCAGCAGGGCTGATGAAATACAATCCTTTTTCCGGAAATTACAGATGCAAATTACTCCGTTTAAGGGTAACTTAACGTTGGTGTCTTCGGCTCTGATAAGAGCAGCCCCAGTGGGGTGGGGTGGGACGCTGGGGGATGCTTGCTGGCTTTCTAGCCCTTGGGGAGGTGAATGTGGGTGGCTTTGGGGCTCAGAGAGTGGCAGGTGAGGGGTAAGGAGGGTGCATGAGGGAGGACTGGGCACTGTAGTCGGCTCAGCGGTGGTTCTGGTCTATGCTGGTCTCCTCTGTGTTTCTGCTTCCTGCCCTTTCCAGAAGAGGTGACTTGTTCTGCTTGTTCCAGTTGGTGCAGTAGGTACAGGCTCGTTCTGCTTCTTTCTTGAGTCAGCAAATACTTACTGAGCACTTAGTATTTGTCAGAGATGGGATTAGCCCTTGGGGATGCAGAGATGATGATAACAATGTCCTGGCTCCCTGAGGTTCACACCTGGTAGGGGGAGAAGCACTCGTAATCAGGAGGTGGATAAGTTCATGATGGTGTTGGAAAAGAGCAGTGAGAACAGAGAGGAGGAGGAAATTGATAGTGGCAGTGATTAGTATAAAAATGAAGCCCTCATGGATTAGGCATGGCGTGGATTTCAGCAGGGACTGGGTCGCTCTCTTGGTTCTTCGGTCCGGGAGTGACCCACATGACTCTCCCACACCATTGCCATCACTGCCACTGGGTGGGCAGAGCTTTACAAGTCTCGGCTGGGCTGGTATTTGCAGTACATGACTAGACCCCAGTAGACACAGGCTGACAGCCAGAGAGGAGCACATGCAATACAAGTCAGACTTTTAATTTTTTCCTTTTTTAATGAATGGTTTTCCTGAATTCCAGGACTATGAAGGTTTTGAAGCAACACTTCACAAAGGCAGGGACTCTGGAAAATTCTGAGGGAGTTTCAGAGCAGATGAACTTCTGTCTGCTTCTCCCTGGGTCCCCGACCTATCTGTTCTTGTCCCAGCCCAGTTCGAAAGGAAAACTCTCCCTTGATTTTCCCTAAATGGGTGGAATAAGGGAAAACTAAAGCTGTTACTACCAGTCTTTTCTGGGAGATGAAAATCCAATCTCAAGGATGTTTCTTCCTGGACCAAAGCTGTGATGGGTGAAGAAAAATGATAGAATGAAAAGCTCTTGTGTTATGTATTTGCCAGAGATGTGTGTTAATGCGCCTACATCATCATTAAGGTATTTGAAAAGCAGCGTGCACTACAAGAAGCATGAGCGTGGATGCTCAAACAGACCTAGGTGAGTGTCTTGGGCAAGTTACTCAGCCCCTCTCTGAGCATTAGTTTCCTGATCTGTAAAATGGAGACAGTAATAGGATTCTTATAATAATTAAAGAAAAGATACTTTAAAATATTTACTGATTGTTACCCGATCATCATATATAACTTGCCTGGCACAAAGTAGGTGCTCAAGAAATGGCAGTTCATTCATTAAGTTCCTACTATGTGTCAGCCATTGCTCTATGTGTGGAGAATACAGACAAAAACAACCAAAAAAGCCCTCTCTCAAGGAGCTTAAATTAATGAGAGAGTGTGTGTATGTGTGTGTGTGTAAGATGATGGACAAATAAGTATAGAGTGTATCAGCTAATGAGACACTGTAATGGAGAAAAATAAAGCTGGCTGAGAGGACTGGGGAGTGCTGCCAGAGGGCAGGGTGGGGCTTGTTATTTATTTTTATACAGCTTGGCCAGGGAAGGCTTTTTGGTAAATGACATTTGACCAGACATCTGGGAAAGTGAGGGAGGAAGCCAGGGATTCTGGTAAATGACATTTTACCAGACGTCTGGGGAAGTGAGGGAGGAAGCCAGGGGTTGCAGGCAGCACCTGCAAAACCCTGAGATAGGAGAGAGGTGTGTTCCCAAGAGACCCAGAAAGGAGGCCACGGAAGCTGCTGTTGAGTCAGACACCCGGGACAGCAGTAGGACCTGAGGTCATAGGGGCAACACGGCAGGTATTTGAGATATTGCCTCTTAGGATTCCTATTTGTCACTATGATGTATGTGCTGCGTTATTGTTTAAGGAACTGGATGAAATCCTAAACTCTGTGTTTAGAAGAAGGTTGGTTGGTAGATATAAGTACCTGTGGTCATTCAGAGCATAAACGAATGCAGGAAGCACAAAGCATAGGTCTTTGCAAGGCAACAGGAAGCACAGGAATTAAGGACACTGTGGAACGCAACATTCAGATTTCTCCCACCCGGATGGAGGACTGTGTCTGTGCTTCTTTTGAATCTTAGTATTATGATTTTTTGTTTCTTTTCCCCCACACTAAAAGAAAAGGTCATCTTTAGCAAACAGGCCAGCAGTCCTTGCTAGATATTCTTTTTTCTTTGAGAATGAGAAGTTTCTATGATCATGAAAAAGTGTTGGGATCATCTGGAAATATGCTGACCTTCAGTGTACCATGGAATGCATTTACATAATATCATGTGGCAAATTTATTTAAAGCCTCTATCTTATAGGCTTAATATGAAGATCAGTTTGCTGCTCTGCCCTTTGGAAACTTTATTCCTCTAGAGAAAACATGGTTTGGGTATTTGAGAGCCTCATCACTCAGCTGTCCTTGGTGCAGAAGGGCTACTGCAGTGTGTTCCATGGCCAGAAATGGGGCTGGATGCCTGAGAACCTAGTCAAAGTTTCTGTGAAATAGAATGAGGTGAGGCTGGGTCAAGGTCAGAGAGTCTGGCTGGGTGTCCCCGAGTCCACCTCAGAAGGCAACATTTACTTCTGTGAATTTCCCCCATCCAATATCTGGCTTTTAGTATTGCTGCCTCAGAAACCTGATCTGTCTTTCTGGGCCATGTCACAGTGACCTTGTTCACCTGCATGCCAGCTTATTGATTTGCAGTGGTTGAGACACTGTGTGGCTTGGCTAGTGGGTCTTCTTCCTGCAGACCCCGGTCATAACAGCCAAATCACAAGGAGAAGGTCTCCTGAAGCACATTATTCAGAGCAAAGCAGCTTAGATGCGTACCCTAGGGACTGATTACATGCTTTAGGGCCAATCTTGCCAACGGGACTACAGACCAAACCACCC
This sequence comes from Gorilla gorilla gorilla, assembly GCF_029281585.2. Classification (NCBI taxonomy): domain Eukaryota; kingdom Metazoa; phylum Chordata; class Mammalia; order Primates; family Hominidae; genus Gorilla; species Gorilla gorilla. The sequence continues at coordinate 92,316,835 of NC_073240.2, forward strand.
CTAAACTTAATGGCTTAAAACAACAGCCATTTCTTATTTTCTCATATGTCTCTTGGTTGGCTGGGTAGTTCTGCAGATCTGAGTTGTGCTTGCTTGATTTCAGCTGTGCTTGCTCATGTGATTTTGGTCTGCTGATGGAGTGTCTGAGGGCTGGCTGCTTTAGGATGGCCTCAGCTGGATGACTTGGCTCTGCTCCATGTGGTCACTCATCCTCCAGCAGGCTAGCCTGGCATGTTCACATGGTAGTGGCAGGAGGCCAAGAGAAAGTAAAAGCTTGTATGGCCTCTTGAGGCCTAAGCTTATAACTGGCACTCCGTCACTTTATCTTTGTCTAATGACAAAATTAAGACACAAGATAGCCCAGAGTGGAAAGTTAGGAAAACAGACTCCACTTCTTGATAGGAGGAGCTACATAGTCACGTTGCAAAATGTATAGATACAGGGAGGGGAAGAATTGAGACATTTTGCAATCACTCAATCAATCAATCTACCATAGGGACCTGAATATTTATTTATTTATTTTTGAGATGGAGTTTCACTCTTGTTGCCCAGGCTGAGTGCAGTGGTGCGATCTCAGCTCACTGCAACCTCAGCCACCCAGGTTCAAGCGATTCTTCTGCCTCAGCCCCCTGAGTAGCTGGGACTACAGGTGTGCACCACCATGCCCGGCTAATTTTGTATTTTTAGTAGAGATGGGGTTTCTCCATGTTGGTCAGGCTGGTCTCAAACTCCTGACCTCAGATGATCTGCCCGCCTCGGCCTCCCAAAGTGCTGGGATTACAGGCGTGAGCCACCGCGCCTGACTGGGACCTGAACATTTAAAGTGCTGTTGGCTAGGTTTCCTTTTCTTCTGGACTCTGCTTGAATGGGCAGAGCCTGTACTTGCTCTTGTGACTGTCTCTTTTTCTGTGTTTCTGTGGTTGACCATCTAGAGATGTATGTATCTTTAGATAATCATTCATTCACTAAATAAATATTTATTGAGTGGTCTCTATGTGCCAGGCATGTTATAGGAAGTAGACCCATCTCATGATGCATTCATTCTAGTTGAGGGAGACAAATAATATGTAAGTAAATAATATATGTTTTATATCAGGTGATTAAGGAATGTTGAGCAGGGAAAGGAAGATGGGGGGTGCCTTGTTGTGTTGGAGTGGGAGGGTAGGGTAAAGCGAAGAGTGGGTATTTTATGCAAGGTGGTCAGGGTGACATGAAGGAAGTGAAGGAGTGAGCCAGACAGTTATCTGGGGAAAGACATTTCCAGGTAGGGAGAACAGGTGCAAAGGCCCCGAGGCAACAGATAACTGGCATGTTCCGGGAACAGCAAGGTGGCTTATGTAGAAGGAACTGAATGAGACACGGTGAGCGTGGGAGAAGAGATCAGAGAAGTAGCAGGGAGCCAGCTAATACAAGGTCCTGTAGGGCCTTGTGTAGACTTTAGCCTTTACTTTGAGGAAAATGGGACACCACTGGAGAATTTTGAGCACAGGGTGCTATTAGCTGATTTATGTTTTCCAAGGATTCCTTGAGCTTTAGAGCTTAGTGTAGACTCTTGGAGGATAAGGGTGGAAACAGGGAGATTAGTCAGGATGGTACTGCAGTGACCCAGGTGAGAGAGGGTGGTGGTTTGGACCAGGCTGGATAGTACTTAAAATGGTGAGAAGTTGTAATCCCAGCATTTTGGGAGGCCAAGGTGGTTGGATCACTTGAGCTCAGGAGTTTGAGACCAGCCTGGACAACATGGCAAAATCCCAACTCTACAAAAAATAAAAAAATTAGCCAGGTGTGGTGGCACATGCCTGTAGCCCTAGCTACTCGGGAGTCTGAGGTGGGAGGATCACCTGGGCCTGGGGAGGTCGAGGCTGCAGTGAGTCACGATAATGCCATTGTACTCCAGCCTGGACAGTGGATTGAGATCATGTCAAAAATAAATAAAAATAAAAAAAGATGGTGAGAAGTGGCTAAATTCATAAAGCAGGCAGGATGTGTGGATGAGTTAGATACTTAGAGTATGAGAAAAAGATGACGTAATGAATTTTGACCTAAGCAGCTGGATGGAGTAGCACTTTAGTGAGGTGGAGAGGAAACAGTGATGGGGTTTAATTGGATATCCAATGGGAGATGTTAAGTAGTTCATTGCATATGAGAGTCTAGAGTTCAGGGAAGAGTTTCAGGAAGGAGACATAGGTTTCAGTATCATTAGCGTGTTATTTATTTTTCCACGAGCCAAGTCACTGCTGTATCACTAGTGCCCAGAATATTGTCTGGCACATTGTATATCCTCAATGGATATGTAGTGAATGAGTGAATGGAACCACTTACTTACTAGAGTTGACTGCAAATCTTTGCTTTGGTGGATTTTGAAGTGTAACTCCTTGAAGTTATTTCCTTTCTTTACAAGGTCTCATGGGAGCCTTATTGTGGATCTTATGCACTAAAAAGAGGCTTTAAATGTGAAGGCTCCAATCACTTATATCATACGAAAGGCAACGTGTGGTGACAAGAAAGAAAGAGGAACAAGTGGAAACCAAAAAATAGCTCATATTTTCAAAAAATGAGAAAAGATCCTTTAGAGGGAGGTGGCTGAAATTCAGGGGTGTGATGTTCTTGGGTTATTATTGTACTGCTCTTAATTTAAGATGAGGCAGAAGCAAGGAAGAATCTTGAAAGGGGAGAATTTTATTTAAATCAATTTATGCCGAGTGTCACCAGCTTGCTTGAGAAACCCCACATCTACAGTAGCTTGCATAATGTGTTCATGTTTATAAAAGGAAGAAATAGGGAATAGCCTTCATAGGAAAAGGGGAGGGCTGGAATGACTTCAGCCTCAGGCTGTGGGTGCTGTCCATTTTCTTCTCGTGGTGTGGCTGATTCTATATAAGTTTTGTTTGCAATGATGTTGGTGAAGGGAGTGAAACAAGAAAAAGCAGGTACTGCTATTGAAAGTGGTTGTGTGTGTGTGTGTGTGTGTGTGTGTGTGAGAGAGAGAGAGAGATGGAGAATGTGCCAGTGGTGGAGAAAAAGAACCAAATCCCAGAAGGAAGTGTGAGAAAGAGATGCAAGCTGCCCTTCATTTTTGTGTGTGGTTACTAGGCCTGACCACATGGAGCTAGGATGGAGCAGTGGGTTTTAGCATCAGACAGAACTGGGTTTGCACTCAGACTTCATTACTTTATTTGTTTGTTTATTTATTTATTTATTTATTTTTGAGATGGAGTATCCTTCTATCACCAGGCTGGAGTGTAGTGGCACAATCTCAGCTCACTGCAACCTCTGCCTCCCGGGTTCAAGCGATTCTCCTGCCTCAGCCTCCTGAGTAGCTGGGACTACAGGCACGTGCCACCACGCCCAGCTAATTTTTGTATTTTTAGTAGAGACGGGGTTTTACTATGTTGGCCAGGATGGTCTTGATCTCTTTACCTTGTTATCTGCCCGCCTTGGCCTCCCAAAGTGCTGGGATTACAGGCGTGAGCCACCGTGCCCGCTAACTTTCTATTTTTTTTTGAGACAGGGTCTCACTCTGTCAACCAGGCTGGAGTGCAGTGGCATGAACTCAGCTCACTGCAGCCTTGACCTCCCGGGCTCAAGTGATCTTCCCATCTCAGCCTCCAAAGTAGCTGGGAATACAGGCATGCACCACCATGCCCGGCTAATTTTTAAATTTTTTTTGTAGAGATGGGATCTTGCTATGCTGCCCAGGCTGGTCTTGAACTCGTGGGCTCAAGTGATTCTTCCACCTTAGTCCCCAAAGTGGTAGGATTATAGGTGTGAGTCACTATGCCCAGCCCAAGCTTCCTTACTTTCTAGCTGTGTAAACTTGAGCACATTATTTAATTTCCCTGAGCCTTGGTTTCCTCAGTTGTAAGGTGATGATGGTGGTGTGGTGTGGTGATGATGATGATGATAGTAATCATACCCCAGTGTTCTGCAGTCTCCTTCATGCTCCTGGACTTGGAACTATGTTGGTGTAAATATTGATTAAAGGATTACCATACCAGCTGAGGGACTTAAAGATTTTATGTGAAGGGAGAAATGAGAATTTGATGTTCACGGTGCCATTTAGAAGATTATTTGCATGGGGCCCATAATGTTCAAAATTAGACAAAGGGACAATAATAAAATGTCTAGCCTTATGGGCTAGACATTTCAAGGTGCCTCAGAGGAAAACTAACCTCCCTTCTCTGCAATAAGCCAATCTCCTTAGTTCAGTTCTGCAATGTCGCATAGTTTGTTGGAATTCCATAATGAAAATTTTGGAGTCATGTGTAGTATATAGATGCAGAAGCTTTCCTGTCTGATGCCTTCGTGGCTCCCACAAAATCCACTGCATGGTGTTCTTCTGGAAAAGTCTGTGGTTCTTCCTGTTCCAGGCACATAGTAGGCATACAATACGTATTTATTAGACACATGGTGAATAAATGCTGCTGTGGTTTCTCTGTTGGCTGTGGCTCTCCTGGTTGCTCCTCCTGGCCTGGGCAAGAGATCAGCAGGTAGGTGACAGTGATGAGCTAAGTCCTTGGCAGGTACTCAGCAGCTAACGTTACCCTCTCTCCACCACCCTCATGCCTTGGCTACCATTCTGACATCCCCTAGATCAAGAATCACATACTCAGCTTTCCCTTTAAGCCCCCAGTTACAACGTCAGCAAAGCCAAAGCTCCCTTGCTGTCCTGACCTTTGATTACAGGTAACCCAACAGTGTCTCCTGACTTAGCAACAAAGACCCACACCATGGGTTCCCTGCTTCAGCTCCCACACAGAAGCCTGTGGTCCCATTAAGTCTTCCTGTTTTCTGTACACACTTCTGCTCCACCCACCTCCTGTTCCCTTCAGTTGTTAGAGCTTGATTCTGTATGGGTTGGCAGGGGAGAGAGTAGCATTAATTTTCTTTTCACAAAAGGCAATTAAAAATTCTCTCCTAACGGATGACTGTCTAGCCCCTCAGAACTGAACTTCTTCAGGAGGCAGATAGGCCGCATCCTTCCTCCTGTGCCCATTTTACAGATGAGATATCTGAGGCTCAGAGAAAAGAAATGACGGACAAAAGTACCCTTGGAAAAGTGGATGCACAATCTCATGTGTTTCCTGCCAGCTCTGCATAGATGCAAGAGAAGGTAATTTTTCCAGACCGCTGGGGCCTTCTTGAATCACGGATGTCTGCATCCAGAAGCTGATTGTTGAATCACAGGTGTCTGGATTTGGAAGCTGACTGTTCAAACTGGGAGCTTGGTGCTATTAAGTACTTCTTATGTCAACCCCAGGTGATATGTGTGTGGGCAGGAGCTCTAGGCTCCCAAAACTCACCTAGGTGTGATAGGTGTGATTTACAATTCTGTTTTCATGATCATTTCGTGAGAGAAACCTGCAAATGAACACTGCTAAGGAGATGGAACAGAACACGTTAATGGATAAATGAGCTGTCTATCATTACTCCTGAGTGAGCGTCATTTGTTTTAATGAATATTTCACGGGCACGTTCCTTTTCAGGTCCAGAATACGCTCAAGTCAATGAAGACCTTAATTGAACTGTAGGATCTTACAGTTTCAGAGCTTGAAGGGACCCTAGAAAGCGGGGAATCCAAACTTCTTATTATTCAAGGAAGGAAATAATTAAAAAAATTTTTTTGGTACATGTTCTTGCCCTGTTGCCCAGGCTGGAGTGTAGTGGCACAATCTTGGCTCACTGCAACCTCTGCCTCTTGGGTCCAAGCAATCCTCTCACCTCAGCCTCCCAAGTAGCTGGAATTATAGGCGTGTCCCACCATACCTGGCTAATTTTTTAATTTTTTGTAGAGACGAGGTCTCATTATATTGCCCAGGCTGGATTTCCCAAGCAATCCTCCAGGCTTGGCCTCCCAGAGTGCTGGGATTACAGGCATGAACCACTGCATCCACCTCGGAAATAGCTTATTTGGGTGGATAAAAGAGCTGTCCGTCATTACTCACATTACAAATCACGCTCACTCAGGAGTAATGATGGACAGCTCATTTATCCATTAACGTGTTCTGTTCCTTCTTCTTAGCAGTGTTCATTTGCATGTTTCTCTCATGAAATGACCATGAAAACAGAATTGTAATTTATAAGAAAAGAGGTTTAGTTGGCTCCTGGATTCATACAGTAAGTTAATGATGGAGAGAGGGTCAAAGCTCAGGTCGGGGCTGTAGCAATGTTAAGTTTGTATGAGAGGCTAAGAGAACAGGAAAACGGGGTGTGGGTCCCCTACACTGTCATGCTTAGAAACCCTCTGAAATGGCATAACTAGTTCTCCCAAACAGGTGAGAGCCTGGTTAGGCCCCTCAATAGCCTCCTCTGATTGCTCAATCCTCTGGGATTTTCCCTGCCTGGCTCCCAGAGCCCAGGCCCAGTGAGGGTGGCTCCTGTGTTGCCTGCCATCCCTGCTCTATCGCACGCAGAATCTGAACGTGGCCTCTCGCCTGATCTGGGGTGCAGCAGATGGCGCCGAGGAATGGAGCCCAGCTGGCACGTGGGAGGCTCTGCGGGAGAGGAAGAGGCACCGTGGGGTGGCCTGCCCTAGGCAAAGTGCTGGGCCTGGGAGATGGGGCTGGAAAGGTCATGGGAATGTCGGGAGCCTCTGCCCTTGACCCTGGAGGGCTCAAGGAATTTAGTTTCACCCCTAGCACTATGACAAGTGACGAACACATCCCACACATGCCGGTGTAAGGGTCTGTGAATTAAATGCAGCCACTTTAATTTTTGTTTTTTAAAGCAAAGCATAAACATGAACCTTTAAGGAAAGGAAAGCTATAGGGTAGCAATGTAAAGGCAGTAGCTTGAAACTTAAAGCAAAGAAGAGAAACTCAAATGGGACAATGGAGAAGTAGATGAGAAAGGGTGTATGAAAACAGGGTGGGGTGCTGAGCCACCTTCTCCTATTTCCCGTGATGGATAAGGCCTTTTTTTTTTTTTTTTTTTTTTTTTTTTTTGGTGGCGCCGCCCACGTCTGTGGCAGAAAAGCTGTGCTGGGCTCCCACCCTCATATCACAGGAGTGGTGGCCGCCTGCTTCTTCGGTGGCTCAGCATGCAGCATCTTGGGGCACTACAGAGGGCTGTCAGAGGCCGGGCTAGTCCTATCAGGTTTCTCAGTTTTACCTGTGTCACTCCCAGGTTTATGTCTTGTTACTTTCAGCCCATTTCCTTAGACAAGCAAGGCCCCTGCTGGCTGGCTCGGCCTTCCAGTCAGTTCCTGGATTCTTGAGCAAACTCTTACTTTCTTGTGGTTCTTTGAGATGGTGCAGGGCAAAGAGCCCCAGAGCCTGTCTGCTTAGGGCTCTGCAGTAGGGGAGCTCATTAATTAATACTTAGAATACAAGGTGGGGAGGTACATGCTGAGAGAATTGGGGAGAGTGGGGCTGGAAGCCGTTGCTATTGCTGCATGAGGAAAGAAGATGGGGGGCCAGGCAAAGCTATTGGACAGGGGAGGGGATATTGTCTGATGAGCCTTGAAGGTTGGGCTGTAGTGGGGAGGATGGGGAATGGTTTCAGGAGAAGCATGTAGACCTGAAAATGCATGGTTGATTTTGGAACAATAGGGGGTTTGGTGTATTAGTCTGTTCTTTCATTGCTATAAAGAAATACCTGAGATTGGGTAATTTATAAGAAAAGAGTTTTAATTGGCTCATGGTTCTGCAGGCTATACAGGAAGCATGGTGGCATCTGGAGAGGCCTCAGGAAGCTTCCAATTATGGAAAAAGGCAAAGAGACAGCAGGCATGTCACATGGCAGAAGCAGGAGCAAGAGAGAGAGAGGGGAGTTGCCACACGCTTTTAAGTGATTAGATCTCATGAGAACTCACTCACTATTGCCAGGACAGCACCAAGGGGATGGTGCCAAACCATTCATGAGAAATGTACCCCCATGATCCTATTACCTTCCACCAGGCCCCACCTCCAACACTGAGGATTACATTTCAACATGAGATTTGGGCAGGGACACACATCCAAACTATGTCATCTGCTGTGGCCAAAACACGGGGTCTGAGGTGGTATTGGCTGGGGGTGGGGTGAGGGTTGGGTCGGGTGGGGATAGGGAGAAGGGGGATGGGGAGAAGTTTGGTGAGAAGTAGCAGGACGCCCACTAGAATCTCTTGTGGGTTTAAATGTTGTCACCAGATGTGCCAAGGAGGAAGAAGCTCGAGAACCATGGTGATACAGAGGAGCTGGTTGTCTTGGCTCCTGAAATGCTCCTGCAAGTGGTGAGATCGCTGCTGTCCTGTGCTTCAGCCACGATGTGTGGCCGGGCGTGAATTAAGCAGACCACAAGTTTGGTTTGGTCTTGGTCACAGATCTCCATCCAAATAGAGAAGCAGCCTTGGAAACTGTGATTGAAGTCTTGGAAATGCTCTGAGGCACAGAAAGATCCCAGAGAGCATGGAAAGCATTTAAGAAAGAAAAAGCTTTTAGGTTGTTGTTAACCCAAAACAAATGGAGTGGAAAGTTCTGTTTGAAAAAGATGAGAGAGAAGCAAGGGAATCAGGGAAGCAGGATTTGCCTGTATTTCTTGGGTAGTTACCTGGATGATATAGTTCTACCCATAACTCCTCAAAGACTCACTGATTAGGGGATTTTCCCGCTTTCTCTTTTTCCTCATCATTTCGGATACATTAAAGACATATTACAGACCATCTAGAAAATAGGGCAAAGAAAAGGAAAACCTACTTATAATCCCTACCATTTATGTAGCATTTTGAATTCTACTCTCTCTTTTAGAGACAGGGTCTTGCTCTGCCACCCAGGCTGGATTACAGTGGTGCCGTCATGGCTCACTGCAGCCTCAAACTCCTGGGCTCAAGAGATCCTCCCACCCCAGCCTCCTGAGTAGCTGGGATGAAAAGGCAAACACCATCATTCCTGGCTAATTTTTATTAAATTAATTTTTTTCTTTTTTGAGAGATGGGGTCTCCCTATTTTGCCCAGACTAGTCCTGAATTCCTGGCCTGAAGCGGTCCTCTCACCTTGGCCTCTCCTAAAGCAGTGGGATTACAGCATGAGCCACTATGCCTGACCCAGATGTAATCATATTAAGTATGCAGTTTAGGAGCCTTTGGCAAAGACCAGTTGGCTTCATTTCCTCGTCCTCCTGGGCACATAGACTACATCTCCAGGCTTCCCTTGCAAGTGGGCATGGCCACGTAACCGTTTTGTTGATGCGGTGAGAAAGGTGTGCTCTTCCAGGCTCCTTTTCATCTATTGGCTGCCCCTGCATGAGGCTATCTCAAGTGCGAGGAATAAACTCTGCCTATGCTCAACTACACACATCTTAGAGTTTGTTGCAGTAGTTTAGCTGACTTTCACCCACACAGAAGCTGAAATTTCAATGAGCTATTTCTCATAAGCTTATGGGAACAAGTTGAGGAGGATCCAGAGGCATGTTTCTTGATAACATAAAGATTAAAAGGTTATAGCTGGGCTGTTGGGTTGCCTGTAGCCTGGGTGCTCTTTCATAGAGAAAACGACTGGGGTAAACATCCAGCTTTTTTCCTGCGATGAATATACCAGGAGCATATACATCTGAAAAGGCTGAAGTTCAATATTTTCCCTTTTCTTCTCTCATTGTTTCTGACTTCTACAAAATAATAGGAATATATTATAGAATCCCATATCATTTTTAAACCCAGAGGTTCTTTCTGATACAGGTTGCATAGCCTCAGACAAGTTTAACTTCGCAGAGCCTCAATTTCCTGATCTTTAAAATAGTCGCAGTAAGGTCTATTTTCTGGGATTGTTGAGTCATTGAAGGAGATCATGTTTGTCAGTGCGTAGTAGGGTACGTTGTGCACAATAGGTGCCTTCCCACTGGACTATAGATTCCCTGAGAGAAGGACTGTGCCACCTTGTCTACCACTGTAGCTCCAGTGTCTAACACGGTCCCTGGCACATAGTAGGTGCTCAATGGTTAGTTATTTTCCAAACTTAAAGTGCCTTAAAGAGACCCCAGCTACTCGGGAGGCTGAGGCAGGAGAATGGTGCGAACCCAGGAGGCGGAGCTTGCAGTGAGCCGAGATCACGCCACTGCACTCCAGCCTGGGCGACAGAGCAAGACTCCATCTCAAAAAAAAAACAAAAAAAACAAACAAACAAAAAAAGGGAGAAACAATATACCCTGGATTGGAGAACTGAGAAAGGTGTTAGAGGAACATGGAGAGGGTCTGGACAGTCTAACACCTTAACCTTGAGGTGCTGGGAGGGTTAATCTATGAGTTCATCACGAGGGTGAGAGAACAAGAGTTTACACAAGAAGATGGGGAAACGTCCTATCTCTAATGTGTGTGCTTGGGATTGCTCTATATTTGGATGATAACTCTCTCATCTGAGGTTAATCCTCTTTGTCGGAGTCATCCAGCCAAGGGATTAACTGCTTTAAACTCCAGGCCTCGCTGGCCCTGACAATGTGAGCTTGGTGTTGCTGGCGCCCAGGGACCCAAGGGGTCCGCTTTTATTGACTCAACACACAAGGTTCGTCTGTGGCTATTTAATCCCAGTCTCTTAATCCTATGGAGGAAGAGACTGAGGCCTAAGAAGGGAGGTAACTGTTTTCTTGCAGCAGCTTTATGATGAGAACCTCTGTTTCCAGCCTAGAGTTCTCTTCTGTGCTCTGTGCTAGGCTCCAGGGAAAGCTTCAGGAAAAGGGCCCTAGCTGAAAGAGCAGAAGAACGGGTCTCTGGGAGTGCTCGTGTATTGATAGAAATTCCATATTGTGTTCTGGGGAAGTTCCCACTCTGTCTGTCAAAAGCCCAGCCTGCTCCCTTGCTAATCAATGGGCTATTTGGAAACACGTACCAGGGTCTGAGTCCTCCAGCCATTTTCTAGCTTTGTGTGCTCAGTTCATGATGCACAATCTAGGATGAGAGAGCCTAGCCCAGCTGGGGTCACATGCCCATTCCTGAGGGCACCATCACTATGACTCCCAAGATGGCAGGTAGTGAGGAAAGGGGAGTTTCTTAAAGGAACACTGGAGAGTTGTTACTGAGAGAAGAGGACATGGGTCCTAAGCAGGCAAAGCCAACAGATGTCCACTACACACGCTGAGCTGGCTTCTCTTGCTGAAAGAAAGATTACAAAGTGCTACCTTTAAAGGAAAATTGGAGAGTTGTTGCTGAAAGAAGAGGACATGGGTCCTGAGCAGGCAAAACCCACAGACGTCCACCACACATACTGAGCTGGCTTCTCTTGCTGAAATAAAGATTACAAAGTGCTACCTTTGTTGGTGAGTGTTGACGACTTTGAAAGTGGGCTATTTCTCCATCTCCCCTTCCTTTTTTTTTTTGAAACAGAATCTTGCTCTGTTACTCAGGTTGGAGTACAGTAGTGTGATCTTGGCTCACTGCAACCTCTGCCTCTCAGGCTCAAGTAATCCTCCCACCTCAGTCTCCTGAGTAGCTGGGACCACAGGCACCCACCATCATGCCTGGCTATTTTTTTTTTTTTTTTGTATTTTTAGTAGAGACAGGGTCTCGCCATGTTGCCCAGGCTGGTCTTGAACTCCTGAACTCAAGTGATCCACCCGCCTAGACCTCTCAAAGTGCTGGGATTACAGGTGTGAGCCACTGCGCCTGGCCTTCCTTATTTTTTTCTAAGGGGTTTCTAAGGGGTTCACATTTTTATAACCATCTCCTTGCTTGCCCTAGTCTTGCATTTTAAGAATTAAACTATGCAAAATTCAAAGATATAATTCTCCCTAAAATGCCTTTTACATTTATTTATTTATTCAGCAAATGTTTATTGACTTCTCATTGTGTTAGGCATCAGAGTTAATGATAGGTAAGGAAAACGTGATCTCTGCCCTCAGGGTGTATAGTGTAGAAGTTTGTAAAGAAGCTTTGTTTCACATACACCTTAACAGAGTACATGCACACACATACACACACACATAAATATACATATATAATACATTATTATATGCTTCAGAATTTCTAGCTTGCTTGTAATTTGAAGACCTTTAAGCCCAACTGCTGCTCATCAGAAGTCCTAACTTGGTTAAAGAAAGGGGTACATTGTTGAATCACAATTATGAAGAACATTTTGCTAAAGAACATGACCTTGCATTCTCCCTGTTCATAGAACATCTTGGAAGTTGAAGAGTAAAAAATCCATCTCGGTGTCAAGCTGCCTGCTACTCTGTTTTCCTAAAACCAGGAGGGAGTGGGTGGCCTTCATTTGTGCTGCTTCTGTTTGCAGGCTGTGAATGAGGACTGGCACCCCTGGCTGCTTTGCTGTTGTGAGTTGGTGTTTGAACACCGGTCAGCATATTGCTTTGCTATTGTCACGTTATTTGTATAATCCCAGCAGCTGGCAATTGTGTAATAATTTTTGAGAGCCCCAGATATTTGCTTAGAGAGAATAAAAATAGGCAGAGAATGAGGTGTGCTCTGCATCCCGTGCAGAACGTTGTATGACTGCACTTCACAATGACAGGATTGTTTCTTGGTTAGAATTCCCCGTGGGATTTTCCCTACTCAAAGTTCAGAGAAGGGTCATGCATTCTGGAAGGGAAGCCTGTCTTATCGTCTTTGCATGCACTGACAGAACTAGAAAAATTGCCTCAGCCCTTGCAGTCTGGTCAGGCTTGTACTGATAGGGAACTCATAAACGGCTGTATTAGTCTGTTCTCATACTGCTATGAAGAAATACCCAAGACTGGGTAACTTATAAAGAAAAAGAGGTTTAATGGATTCACAGTTCCATGTGGCTGGGGGAGCCTCACAATCATGGAGGAAGGCAAAGGAAGAGCAAAGGCATGTCTTACATGGCGGCAGGCAAGAGACCATGTGCAGGGGAACCGCTCTTTATAAAACCATCATCTTGTGAGACTTATTCACTATGATGAGAAGAGCATGGGAAAAACCTGACCCCATGATTCAGTTACCTCCCACCAGGTCCTTCCCATGACATGTGGGGATTATGAAAGCTACAATTCAAGATGAGATTTGGGTGGGGACACAGGCAAACGATATCAATAGTCACAATGGTTTTGAGCCTGAGGTCTGTACCAGTATGCAGACTTAGAAGAGCATAGAGCCACATCTTTGTCTCCTGCTTTTTGTTCCATGGTGGCAAGAGTATGAGTCTGGAGCTAGATTGCTGGGATTGAAGCTTGTCTCTTTCACGTACTAATTGTGCTAAAATTCTCTGCACCTCAGTTTCCTAACCTGTAAAACAAGGATAATATTAACGAGAATTCTATCTTACACACTTGTTAAAAGGAATGAATTAAAGGAGACAATACAGTGCTCAGCACAATGTTGGACGTATAGCGAGGGTATTAATTAGCTGCTACTGTATAGCAATAATGCTGCCTAACAAATAGCCCTAATTATTGCAGTGGCTCATACAACACACTATATTTATCTTACTTATGAGGTGGCCAGTCAACTGGGATTGGCTCTCCTTCATGCTGTAGGTCAAGTTCAGGTCTGCTCCAGGCGTCTCTCATCTCTCCACCAGATGCTACCAGCGGCTACCAGGGACATATTCTTCTCATTCTTCTCATGCCAAATGGCAGGAGGACATGAGGAATGTTAAACTGTCCTAGTACATTTAAAGCCTCTGCACTCATCATGTTTGCTAACATTTCATTGGCCAAGGCAAATGACATGGCCAAACCCAAACCCATGTCAGTAAAGTGCGAAAGTGTACTCTTCTCACAGTAGAAGACATGGCAAAGTGACATGGCAAGAATGTGGATTATAATCATATTACATGGGGGAAAAGAATTGGGAGTAAAAATTTGATCTACCAAAGCAAGTTCCCTATGTAACAAGATGTTGAGTGGGACTTTTTTATTGCCCCGAATGGGCATTCAGATTGCAAAGCTAAAAATAAAGTCTTAGACATCTATTTGTTAAATAACTGGAATTCCTCATGACTTTCAAGAGGTATCAAAACTGGCTTTGGGACCCACAACTCTAAGCTCCTGGGTCTATATAAGTAGAGGGATTAAAAAAAGTGGGTAGAATTTTTGAAATCTTGGCCTGTAACAAATACTAGCTTGAGGTGAAACACTTTTTGCTCCCCATAAAACCAAGAAAAGGGCCTCCAAGAGACTCCCTTATGGGGAATGGAGATGCTTGCAAAAAGGGAGACAGGGTACCTTTCACCCTAGCTGGGTGTTTGCTGATCCATGGTTCTGGTGGAATGGAGTCTACTATTCAGGAGAGTGCTTTAGAGGTTTTGATGTGTGCCCTGGAGTTTGGGGCATAGAAGACATAGAGCCTGGTGCCTCTTCTAGTCTGGAAATTTTGGCAGGCAGCTGATTTAATGGAGTAGCCCATGCCAGCAAGAAAGATGGGTGGTAGTACAGTGCTAAGGGAAGAAAAGAACATTTTTTCCTTTGCATTCATTGAGGGCTTGGGAAGGTACAGAAAGCTCCACAGGAAGAAGCCTGATGTGTAGGGGAGGAGCAGGAGCCCCAGGGCTGTCCAGGCTCAATCACAAAAGGGGGAAATCTGCCTGGAGAAGAGGCTGGGTGTGTGGACAGCTGGAGGGTCTGAAGCGGGACCCAGCTGCCCCTTTCTGAGAGGCTCCCTACTGCCCAAGAGGGCCGAGGTGAGGCTGAACACTGTCTCAAGAAAACTGTATACACAGAAGCCACCACATCAGACAGCCCAGTCCAAACCAGAGCCATGCCAGGGAGGGACATCTCTCTGTCATCATCATCATAATAGTTCTTGCTGTGATTATGCTTCACTCATTCTTGTTTGAATGAACACAATTAATCTGCCTCCTTCCTCCATTTCTGGTTCCTCTTCATAGCTTCTTGCCTCCTCTCATCGGCTCTGTGTGGAGACTCGCAATACTTTATATACTGGTGAATGAGCTGTCTCGGCTTGGAGGCAGGACCTGTGGGGGTGGGCGTGCTGGCTGATCCGCTTGGGGCTCCCGGCTTTTACTCCTAATCCTCAGCTTCTGTCTGGCCTGTAGCAGATGGAATCCTCTGCAGGATGCTCGGCCAGTTGCTCCACTTTTTAAAACAAGGCAGGGTCCAAAATACATAAATAAAATGCTGGCAGGGAGCATATCTTTGCAAGGAGCAAAGGGTTGGCATTTCTAAGGGAATAAGCTTTCCCCAACGGTAGGAGCTATCTTTTTAAGGATAAATCCTTTTCTAATTTGACAATCTTTTAGCTCTCAGGGAGATATTAAATAGCTCCAATGGATGAAGAAAGAAGTTAAGATTTCCTAAGGTACTTTGTCATTTGAGACGTGAGTACAGAGCTATGGCCAGCAATTCATTTGTTCTCATGCTTAGATCTGGGCCATTTGGTGACCTGCCTGAATTTAACAAGTGACAAACCCCACTCCTGGCTCTGATTGTGTAAACTGATACAATACCCAGACTGCGACTCATTTCAAGCTTTGCGTTTGCCACAGATTTGGAAATTACCCAAATCTATTGCTGAAATTAGTGAATATTCAAGTTTCCATCCAGGTGGCTGGTTTCCTTATGCCTATTAACTTTTTCTTTCTGATTAGAAAGGTGGTATTTGCCATTGAATACAATCTGGAAAATAAGAAAACTTATAAATGATAAAGCTCTTCATTCATGCTGCCAAGTTGCATTGTAGAAAGCTTGTTCTAGTTAACCTGACAGCTAGCGCTATGCTTGTCCCCCTCAATGCATCTTTGTTTGCAATGAGTATTATCCTTAGAAGGAAAATAAAACATTGTCAATTTGTCAGGTGAGAAAATATTTTATTTTTCATTTATTTGATTGCTTATGAGATTGAGCACTTTTATTTATTGACTGATTGTATGTCCCCTTCTAAACATTGTTTTTCCATGCTGTATGTCCATTTTAGATTAAGCATTAGTGTTTTCCATATTTGTAAAAGCTCGGCATATATTGAAGATATTATTCTCCTTGTTACTCTCATAAGAAATACTTATAAGAAATATTCTCATAAGTGTTGCAAACATTTTCCAAATCGATTTGCCTTTGATTTTGTATTTGTATGGTCTCCAGCCTGGGCACCAGAGCAAGGCTTTGTGTATTAGTCTGTTTTCACACTGCTGTAAAAGACTACCTGAGACTGGGAAATTTATGAAGAAAAGAGGTTTAATTGACTCACAGTTCCACAAGCTTAACAGGAAGCATGACCGGGAGGCCTCAGGAAACTTAAAATCATGGCGGAAGGTGAAGGGGAAGCAAGCACCTTCTTCCCATGGTGGCAGGAGAGAGAGAGTGAGGGAGGAAGTGCCACACACTTTTAAACCATCAGATCTTGTGAGAATACACTCACTATCATGAAAACAGCATGGGGAAATCTGCCTCCGTAATCTAATCACCTCCCACCAGGTCTCTCCCCCAATATTTGGGAATTATGATTCAACATGAGATTTGGGTGGGGACATTGAGCCAACCCATATTACTTTGTCTCTTAAAAATGCTTTGTATTTTAAAATAATAATAGAGGCCAGGCACGGTGGCTCACATGCCTGTAATCTCAGCAGTTTGGGAGGCTGAGGCAGGCAGATCCCTTGAGCCCGAAAGTTGGAAAACAGCCTGGGCAACAGGGTGAAACCCCATCTCTACAAAAAATACAAAAATTAGCCAGGTGTGGTGGCATGCGCCTGTAGTCATAGCTACTTGGGAGGCTGAGGTGGGAGGATCGCTTGAGGCTGGGAGACTGAGGTTGCAGTGAGCTATGATCGTGCCACTGCACTCCAGCCTGTGTGACAGAGTGAGAACCTGTCTCAAAAAAAAAAAAAAAAAAAAGGAAAAAAGAAAGAAAAAGTAAAAGAAACATTTCACTTATAGAGAACTTAATACAATCTAGGCTTTGAGTTCTTTAAATTCAATATCTCATTTAATCCTTCCAGTTTTCTCAACATGATTCAGGTAGTAGATGGCAGAGCTGCAGCACCCACTCAAGACTTTCTAATTCTGAAGCCTGAACTGTTAACCTCTGCAGTCTATACAGTCATCCCCTCGCTTAAGATTTTTGCAAATTGTTTCCCATGGTTTAAGGTGGCAGAGAACTAGTCTTTTAACACGGGAATTTTTCGTCTTATGTTAGTAACTCGTTTCATTTTTTTTTCTCTTTGAAATAAAAAAGTGTTAAGGTAAGGCTAACTTTGCTTGAAGTTTAGTGAGCACCGCTGATTTCGAGTCAAAGTTTTCTTCACCTCAGGCAAGTTTTTATCTAGTGCTATGGTTCTCAATCCTGGCTGTACTTTGGAATCAAGTGAGAAATTTATTAATTTTTTCCCCCTAACCCTCCTGAGAATACTTAAGCCAGAATCTCTAGGGATGGGAGTATAAATTGAATTTTTAAAAAATAAGCTGCCCAATGATCCTAATGGGCAGCCAAGACCCAGTGACAGAGCAAACCCTCAATTATTATTACTGTTTCTATTGTTTTATTTTCCCATAATTCTTGGGTAGAATCTTGCTTCTTTTTCTTTCATGTCTATTATGTCATTATTTTTTACCTTTTTATATTTTTTTCTTTTCCGTCTGAAGGTAGACTTGACATTTGGGCAAACCGAGCAGGGCACCCATTAGCTGGAAGGGAAGAAAGCAGAGTTGGCTTAGAGATGAAAGCAAATAAGATCTGAACACCAGCTCTTTTGAACCACATGGGTGCTTATCTTGCCCAGGGAATTAATTCCTTTACACCACTCCTTTCCCCTTCGCACTCACCTCAAGAAACCATCTATTTATATATTAATAGTGTTTTTTTTTTTTTTTTTGAGATGGAGTCTCGCTCTGTCGCCCAGGCTGGAGTGCAGTGGCGCGATCTCGGCTCACTGCAAGCTCTGCCTTCTGGGTTCACGCCATTCTCCTGCCTCAGCCTCCCGAGTAGCTGGGACTACAGGTGCCTGCCACCACCGCCAGCTAATTTTTTGTATTTTTAGTAGAGACGGGGTTTCACCATGTTAGCCAGGATGGTCTCGATCTCCTGACTTCATGATTCGCCTGCCTTGGCCTCCCAAAGTGCTGGGATTACAGGCGTGAACCACTGCGCCTGGCCCAATGGTGTTTTAAAAGTAATGCTTGCCTGTTGACTCCAGGAGTCTGACCTCAAAGACTGAACTCCCAATATGTGCTAAACCATCTCCCCTTTGGACTCCCACTATCTCAGCTACTAGAAATGTATTATCTCATCGATATATGTTCCATTAAAGCCAGAGGTGTCGTGGATGCAGGTACAATGAGTACAGTCAGATTCAGAGAAGGAGTTGATCAACGATATCCTCTCCCTCCTCCATCAAGAATTAAGTCATGCTGTACACAAATGGAGTCTCCAGACATCCTCCCTGGGGAAACAGTCTAGAAAGCAGGAATGGCTGGGGTTGATTTCCCTGTCTGAATAATTTTTAATGGCTCAGCTTTCTCCTGCTGGGTTGACTCTCTGATCCCTATGCCTTGTAAGCCATTTGGACACCACACCCTGCTTCTCCTTCTCTGCCAACATGCATGCTGCAGAGCAGACTCCCCCATCCTGGTTTCCTCTCCATCCTTTTTGCTGCTTCTAGTGACTGCTTTGTCTGAGTGATTTAACAAAACTGGACATCCCATTAAGATACTTTGCACCTGGGGCTCATCTTCCCCAACCATTTGTTCTTAGTCCTGTACTTTCCAAGACATCTATTGAAATAAGAGCTTGATCCTGGAGGACATTACATTAAATGAAATACGCCGGGCACAGAGAGACAAACACTGCCTGATCTCACCGATAAATGGAATCTAAAAAAGTTGAGCTCATCGAAGTAGAGAGTGGAATGGTAGTTACCAGGGGCTGGAGTGAGTGTGTTGGGGAGATCCTCGTTGGTCAAAGGATACTAAATTTCAGTTTGACAGGATTAATAAATCCAAGAGGTCTATTCTACAACCTGGTAGCTATAGTTAATAACAATGTATTGTATTCTTGAAAATCGCTGGTCAGGTGTGGTGACTCACCCCTGTAATCCCAACACTTTGGGAGGCTGAGGTGGGAGGATCACTTGAGCTCAGGAGTTTGAGACCAGCCTGGCCAACATGGCAAAACCCTGTTTCTACAAAACAAAGTACAAAAATTAGCTAAGCATGGTGGTGTGCACCTGTAGTCTCAGCTACTTGGGAGGCTGAGGTGGGAGGAACACTTGAGCCTGGGAGTTCATTAAAGCTGCAGTGAGCCATGTTCATACCACTGCATTGCAGCCTGGTAACAGAGCAAGACCTTGTCTCAAAAACAAAAAATTGCAAAGGGAGTAGATTTTGTGTTCTTATCATACACACATACACACACAAAAAGATAAGTCTGTGAGGTTGAGCTTGGTTTAGCCATTCCACGATGTATTCATATTTGAAAACAACATTTTATATATAACAAATATACATAATTTTTATTTGTCAATTAAAAAAAAGAAATAAGAGCTTGAGGAAGATACAGTGTAGGTGGGCCATAAAACCACAGAGCCTGCACTTGGGTACCCCGGGAGAACTTAGGGAGACGGGATCTGGTTCCATTCATGCAGTAAAAACTCCAAAAGTGGTCCCTGTGCATACTGTGTGACTTATGGCACACAAATGGGGAGGTGTGCCTGAGGATTTGCATTTGCTGAAGGCCAGTTATTTGTCTAGCACTTTCTGAAGAGTAGACGTGAGGAGTGGTAGAGTTGTGATGCAGGTCTTCGGACTCCTCATGCAGTACTCCTTTCTCTATTCTGGGCGTGTCTTCACTGAAGGTCTCCAGAGAGGAGCAAGGAGAGACTAATTGGGAACAGGCAGGATTTGACAGTTTGGAAAAACCAGACAAGTAAACTCCAGGGGAGATGACCCTGGGCTCTAAGCACACTTGGTCTGTGTCCCAGGCATATCTATAAATTACTCCCTTACCTAGAAATCACCTGGCACTGTTGCCCAGAGAGGTGCCTTGAAGAGGTACCTAGAGAAAATATTCAGCTTGCAAGCTGCTAGTTCACAGACAGGCTTGAAATCCCTCAGAAAATACTTCGTCCATGTCACCTTGTTGCACTCCTCATTATGGGAAAATCATCCTGGGTAAACACCAAGGTGGGCAAACTGTGTTTTGGCTTGCTGGTACTGGTTTGCCATTCTTTTCTCACCACATTCATTAAATTATCAAAATTCTATAAGGATTTAAATGAATGTTCCAGCCTCAGGGCCCATCTGTTCACGCTATTTATTCCCTCGGGGAAGTCACGAATCTGTCATTTGCGATTTTAGTTTTTGTGTCTGCGGTGCCAGTGGTGTTTCCTTCTGTGAGGCACGACTTCCCAGGCAGGACTCTTGGGAGGATTGTGAAGCTAATGGCACCTCCTTCCTCAGGAAGTGAGACACCTGCAACCGAGTGTGAGGTGCAGCAGCCAAGAGCCAGTGAGGAAGAGAGCCTGGAGGGGGAAATGTGCATTCCTTACTTCACAAGACAGAATTTCAGGCCTGCAGAGGGATGGGGGACTTCCTTTAAGTCATCCTAAAACTTTCCACCATCCCCAAATGCCAGAAATACTTCTTCTCAAAAGAAGACTATTCATTTGCTGGGGCTGCTATAACAAAACACCATGGAGCGGGTGATCTAAACAACAGAAATTTCTTTCTTTCAAAGAATTTTTTTTTTTTTTTGAGACAGAGTCTCACTCTGTCACCCAGGCTGGAGTGCAGTGGCACTATCTTGGCTCACTGCAACCTCCACCTCCTGGGTTCAAGCGATTCTTGAGCCTCAGCATCCCAAGTAACTGGGACTACAGGCATGAGCCACCACACCTGGCTAATTTTTGTATTTTTAGCAGAGATGGAATTTCACCATGTTGGCCAGGCTGGTCTCGAACTCCTGACTTCAAGTGATCCACCCGCCTCGGCCTCCCAAAGTGCTGATATTACAGGCGTGAGCCACTGCGCCCAGCCCAGAAATTTATTTCTGGTGGTTTTGAAGGCTGGAAGTCCAAGGTCAGGGTGTGGTCAGGGTTGGTTTCTACTCAGGCCCCTTTCCTTGACTTGCAGATGGCTGCCTTCTTGCTACCTGTTCACATAGCCTTCCCTTGGTGCAAGCACCCTGGGGTCTCTGTGTGTGTTCAGATTTTCTCTTCTTGTAGGGACACTAGTCAGATTGGATTAGGATCTACCCTAAAGGTCTCATTGTAACATAATTAACTCTTTTGAAAGGCTTTATCCAAATACGGTCACATTCTGAAGTTCTGGGGGTTAGGACTTCAGCACATGAATTTTGAGGGGACAGAATTCAGTGCCTAGCAGTGCATGAGGGTATAAACACTTGTTGAGTTTCTATTCCGTGCCAGGTACTGCACTCATGACGTCACATGTTTTCTCATTTACTGAAAAGACTTTATAAATCATCCAACGGTGATCCCAGCTGGCCTTTGTATGATCATCATTCTGCAGTCAGTGCAAGGAGTGAGGCTTCCCTTAAGAACTTAGACATTTGGCCAGGCGCAGTGGCTCACGCCTGTAATCCAAGCACTTTGGGAGGCTGAGGCAGGAGGATAACTTGAGCCCAGGAGTTCAAGACCAGCTTTGGCAACATGGCAAAACCCTGTCACTACACAAAATACCAAAAAAATTAGCCAGGCATGGTGGTGCACACCTGTAGTCCCAGCTACTTGGGAGGCTGAGGTGGGAGGAATGCTTGAGCCTGGAAGTTTGAGGCTGCAGTGAGCTGTGTTCTTGCCACTGCCCTCTGGCCTGGGTGACAAAGTGAGACCCTGTCTCAAGGGGCAAAAAAAAAAAAAAAGATTCAGTCATTTAAAATTAGGGCATAAAGAGCAGAGTGAGAAAATAAAGTCACCTTAAAGGGAGAAAAGGGTCCCCAACCCTACTGTACTTGAACCTAACTGAACTGAATATATTGGTAACAATAATGGTGGTGATGATGATGATGATGATGATAGCTGATGTTTGTTGAGTGCTACTTTTGGCTGGATGTGTGTTCTAAGTGCTTTAAATGGATTACTTAATAGTCACAAATCTAAAGAAAGAACACATCTAGCACTCTTAAGAGGGATTGGTCAGCTAAGTATGCAAAGAAAAAGGAGCTTCTCAGAAGGTGATGTTGGCCCTGAGTTCCAAATACCACCTAAGAAAGACAGCATCTAGCTAACAAATTCAGGTATGAGGGTTCCTTTGGCAAGGCTGTGCCTACTGTGCACCTGAGGGCAGCAGGCTCTAAGATGGAGACCCAGAGCAGTGACTCATCTGCTTCTGCCTGTTCCAACTCTGTGTTCCTGGGCCTCCATCCAAATATGGGTTGACTTCCTGTGTTGGTCTGATAGGAGGTGGTGATCATGCCAAGATGAGGATTCTGTCTTACAGGTAGAGCTCTCCTTGCAGATAAGTAAAGTGACATTCTGGTTGATATATTCATCTGGAGATAATAGTGGGAGAGAGACCTGTGGCTGTAGGGTTGACGAGCCAGGTCTTTGGCTTGATTTAGGGTAAGAGTCAGACCCTGGACTGGGATATTATATTTGTTTCCTATTGCTGCTGTACAGAAAAGAAAACTATAGACAAATACCTCCGATATATAGACATAAAAATCCTCAAGAAAAATACTAGCAAACAAAATCTAGCAACATAAGAAAATGATTATACACCATGACCAAATGGCATTTATCCCAAGAATGCAAGTCTGGTTTAATGTTCAAAAGTCAATCAATGTAATATACCACATTAATGGAATGAAAGAAAAAACTTACACAGTCATTTTAATAGACAGAAAAACATTTGACAAAACCCAACACCTTTTCATAATAAAAATACTTAAACTAGAAATAGAAGGGAACTTCCTCAACCTGATAAAGGACACTTCTAAAAACCCCACAGTGAACAACATCATAGTTAATGGTGAAAGACTGAATGCTTTCCCTTCAAGTTTAGGAAAAAGACAAGGGTGTTCACTCTCACCACTTCAACATTATAGGACACATAGCATGGGCTTTGGAATGAAAGAACTTGGACTCAAATGATAGCTCCATCAATCACTAGCTGTGTAATTTTGGGCAAATTGCTTAACCTCTCTAAGCTTGCCTTAGTTTCTCCCTGTATACAATGGGATGATAATTATACCTACATTGCAGGTCTTTTTTTGAGGACTGAATGAATGTCAAGCTTCCAGCTCTGAGCTGGGCACAAGGTGGATATTCACAAAATGTTCTTTTTGCTTTCTTCCCTCTGGGATGCTTAGCTTCATCTTAGAGAAAAGAGAAGGGTGTGGACAAGACAAGGTGGGGAGAGTGGGAGGCACATTTAAGCATTTTTGAGATACTCTAATTAATGAGCAGAGGCCAGGCTGGAAACAGATTAACTGTGCCCTTTGTGCGGCTGTTCCAGAACAAGCTCATTTTTGCCATGCCTTCTGCTTGGGACTGCCGGGAAGGCATCCTGTTCTCCAAGCCCCCGCACTGACGGCACTGTCCAGCCGCTCTTCTGTCCCTCAGCAGGAAGGCTCAGTAGGGGTTTAGAAAGCAGATTGTCCACACTGTCCTGATTTCGGGAAAGAAAAGCTCTTTCTATTGAACAAATAACCTTTTGGATGAGAAAGAAAAGAAATACTCCAGAGGCATGACAGTCACAGAAGGGGCCCAGGGACAGCCCAGAAGGTGTTTGTGTGTGCAGGGAGCTGAGATGCAGGGGGAAGTGTGGTGGGTGGAGGGCAGGAGGAGTGAGACATGTGGTCTCAGTGTTCTGCTGAGCTTTAGCATGCTGCCTCCATAGTGGAATTAAGGTTTTAACTTGTGCATATTGGGGCATAGTAATAGTCCCAGGGGTTCGCCAGAATTTCTATGCTAATTTTGCAAAGCTATGCAGATTCAGGAGTAGTTCTTTGAGCTTTTCTTTTCTTTTTCTCATTGTAAGCATTAAAGTGACATGCATTTTATGAACTGTGAGGAAACTTGGGATAAGGTCATGAAGAATGGCATTTGGTGCTCTGCAGAGAAAAACATCCCTCAGGTATTTGAACCTATTGCACTGGAGAAAAAGAGAAAAATATACCTGTGAAGGCTCTTATTATCATTGTCAGGTTCATCCCAAGGACTCAAATTAAATCTGGGATTGTGCAGAAACTGTGTTTCCACCCTCTGGGGACAAATCCCATCACCAACTCAGCTCTTTGTGTAGCAGAGATTTTCAGTCCCTCCTGGGAGCTGTTTTCACCCTCTTCCACCAGTGAGTCATCCGCAGAGGCTGTTCTCCAAGAAGGTGGGATGGGAGAGCAGGAGGAGGTGTCAGAATGTAAAAGCTGTTCTGTTCTTTCGTTGACAATTATCTTTACAGCTTGTTAGTAAGATTTTTCTGCAGAGTCAGAAAAAGGGAATGGACCAGGTACTCACCCAGGGTCTGATTCCACCCCGCAAGCCCTCACCTGGCTGAATATGAGATCCCTACATTGCTATTGGCGCTCAGAAAACAATATCCAAAAATGAAGGCCTCAGAAGCGAAAGTGTTTTTCTCTTCCCCGTCTGTCTCTCAGTCCCAGTCTCTCTCAAGGCTAGCCATAGAAACTAGAATCCTTCTTTCCCAGGGCAGATCATAGAAACCAGAATACTTTTTCCCCAAAGCCAGCCATAAAACCTAAAAATACTACTCTCACTTTCCTCTGCCTTTCTGTGTAAAACCTGGCCATAAAGAAATTATCTGACCAACCTTCTTTGACTATAGGTCCTAAGACTCTCAGTCCAGAGAGGGCCCTGCCCCACACCCAGAAGGAAGGAATGCTGCCCAGAGATGACCAGAGGAATCTAGACAGGTAGGTCTTCTGGGCTTCCTCACTTAGTCATGAGCACTAGATCCTATCCTTTTTGTCCAATCATATTTCTCCATGGCTGTCTATACTTTGTTGAACCCATGCATAACAATGGCCAATTTCCCTTGTGTCTTTGGTTCTTCATTCTGAAGGCTCCCATGGATACACGTTAAATAAAGTTGTATGCCTGCCTTCCAATTAATCTGCTTTTGTGAGTTGATTTTTTGGTGAAACTTCAGAGGGCCAGGGAGCCCTTGGCCCCTACATGGCCACATGTAAGTCTTATGTCCTGCTGCCTTTCAAACAGGAGTGAAATAATCCCAGTGACAGCGTATGTGTGAGATCCTTGGGATCAAGTCACTTCAACAAATATTTAACATGCCCTGGGGTAGGTACATGACACATTACAGAAATGAGTAGGTCAAAGATATCCAACCTTAAGAAAGTTAGAGTCAAGTGGGTTGAATACATGTGCATTTGCATGTATTTGCATTTCATAAATGAAATTTACCATTTCATAAGGTAAAGTGAAAGGAAGGTTGTGGCAAAGGTATACGTAAAATGCAGGGTTGTGATGAGGGGGGAGAAATCAATTGTCCGGAGATGGAACTGGGGGAGGAGGGAGCATTGAGGCTGAGTCAAGTGCAATGGTGGGGATCAGCAAAGATGTAGTATGTCTTGGAAAAGCCCAGAACCGGAGTATGGCCCTAGTGCATGGATGAAGCTGCAAGGGTGGACAGAACCAAAACAGAAGGTCACATGTGCCCAGCACAGCACACTGGGTACAGACTAGGACTGCATCTGGCTGCCTCCAGATGGTGTTAGGGCCCATGCAGAGGACAGTGGTAGGCATGAGGGAGCCAGCGGAGGCTTCTTTGGAGGCGATCTGTTTGATGTGATATGGTCTGTGGATGGAGGCAGTATAACTTCGTGGCTTCTGGCCTGTGCCCTGGAGTTGGAGAGCCTGGATTAAAATCCCAGCCCTGCCACTTACTAACTGTGTGACCGTAAGTATGGTTTTCCTCAGCCTCTGTTTCCTCATCTGTAAAAGAGAGACAAGAAGAGTACTCATGCGGGGATCTTGGGAGGGTTAAGTGAGATAATGCATGTAACACGCTTAGCTCAGTGCCTGGTCCTTGGCAAAGGCTCAGCAAAGGGAGATGATATTAACAACCATTCCAAAGAGATGGCCGTCAACGCTGGGGGTGAATGAATTGGGAAGAGAGGGACGACAGGCCTGGGGCCACGTGGGCAGCTGTGGCCGGCATGCAGGTCAGGCGTGCCAAGGCCTGAACCTGAACAGTGGTAGGAGAAAGGAAAGGAGAGATGGATGAGATGATTCTTAATGCTGAGATGAAACGGCTAGGACTTGGCAAGTCTAGGAAGTGGGGCTGAGGAGAGTGAGAGGAGTGACACAGCTGAGGTTCCTAGGTTAGGGCAATTGGGAGAGAGGATGGGAGGAGTGTTGGAGGAATACTGAGTTCCATATTGGGCTCTCTTGAGTGAACAGGCTCAGGAACCAATTGCAACTCAGGGACAAGGTCAGGGTTGGAGTTACGTGCTTGGCTAGGGCTGAAACATCATGTGGCAGAAGTGGCTGAAATAATCCAGGGAGACAGAATAGAAGCAGAAAAGTCTCATGCTAGAACCATAGAGAAGATTTGCATTGAAAATGGAAGTGGAGGGTAAGGAACAGGGAATGAGACAGAGAGAGAGAAGCAGCTGCATTTGGGGAGGAAGGAGAAGAGTCAGGAGAAAGCTGGTGTCAGAGATTCCAAAGCAGGAAGGGTCTGACCAAGTAGGTGTTCATGGAGGACAGGGACCAAGAGGAAGCTCCTGCGTGTCAGTCAGGATGTGGCTTGTGAGTCTTGCAGACATACTGCCTGCATGGAGGTGAGAAGAAGAGCTGCAGTCCTGGGGGCGAAGAGGGGAGTGTGTGGCAGTGCACGGTTCAGTGAGTCCTTCAAGATGTTCGGAGATGAAAGCAAGGGGAGAATGTTGGCCAAGCTTATAGGAAAGAGGATTGAAGGAAATGTCTTTAGGATGTGTGATATTTTAGTATTTTTACAGGGTAAAAAATGAGAGTGTGAGGAGAAGGAACTTGAAGATGCAAAAGGAGGAGATGGTTGATGGATCCAAGTTCAGGAACACATGGGAGGGTGTGGGGCTGAGAGCAGTGGGGGGTTAGCCTTAGAAAAGGGTAGCTACGCTGTGGAGGGAGAGGAGGAGACGGGAGTGGGTGAAGTTGGGAGACTTTCTGAGAGAAGGCTTTCAATGAACTAGCGAGTGAGGTCAGGAAGGGTTTTGGAGATGGGGTGAGATTCAGGGAAAAGATGTTTTCTTGTTGTTTTTTTTTTTTTTTTTTAAATAGAGACAAGGTCTCACTTTGTTGCCCAGGCTAGTCTTGAACTCCTGGGCTCATGCAATTCTCCTGCCCTGGCCTCCCAAAATGTTGGGAAGTGTGAGCCACTGCACCCAGTCCAGGGAAAAGGTTTGGAACAGCCCTCACGGGGAATAAAACTAAGCACAACTAGGGGCATTGACAAGCAGGACTGGGGGTCAGTCGATTTGAACATCTGTATTGGGGGGGATTGGGCAGATAAGCACACATATATGTATACATATACACATATATGTGTGTGTGTATGTGTATATGTATATATTTTACTGTGAGTGTTTGACAGCCTAAGTAATGGGCAAAAGAAAGTGGGTTTGCAGATTGGGTGCAGTGGCTTATACCTGTAATCTCAGCACTTTGGGAGGTAAAGGCAGAAGGATTGCTTGAGGCCAGGAATTTGGCGTCAGCCTGGGCAACATAGTGAGACTCTATTGCTACAAAAAATTTGAAAAAAAACAAAAAAGTGGCTGAGTATGGTGGCTCATGCCTGTAATGCCAGCACTTTGGGAGGCCGAGGCAGGCGGATCACTTGAGGTCAAGAGTTTGAGACCAGCCTGGCCACTACAGTGAAACCCCGTCTCTACTAAAAATACAAAAACTTGCTGGGTGCGGTGGCAGGTGCCTGTAATCCCAGCTACTCAGGAGGCTGAGACACAAGAATTGCTTGAACCTGGGAGGCAGAGGTTGCAGTGAGCCAAGATTGTGCCACTGTACTCCAGCCTGGGCCATAGAGTGAGACTCTGTCTCAAAAAACAAACAAATAAACAAACAAAACTTAGCCAAGTGTGGTGGTGTCACCGGTAGAGGGTCGTGACTGCAAGTTATTGAAGTTCTTGGTGTTTTGAACAAAGAATTGGACAAAAACGCCCAGCAAAGCAAAGAAAGAATGAAGCATCAAAAGAACGAAAGCAGGGATTTATTGAAAATGAAAGTACACTCCACAGTGTGGGCGCAGACCCCAGCAGCGGCTCAAGAGCCCAGCTACAGAATCGTCTCGGGTCCAAATACCCTCTAGAAGTTTCCCATTGGCTGCTTCATGCTCACCTCATGTAAATGAAGGAGTAGCCCACAAACAGTCTGATTGGTTGCAGAAAGCAGCCAACCAGAGGCTGAAGTGAAGTTACAAAGGTCACACACCTGTGCAAACATTGGTTGCAAAAACAACCAATCAGGGGTTAGGGTGAAGTAAAGTTATACTTCTATGCAAATGAAGACTTGGCCTGCAATCAGTCTGATTGGTTGTGGACAGCAACCATTCAGAGGCTGGAGTGAAGTTACAAAGTTGCAAACGAAGACTGGACCCTCATTCAGTCTGATTTATTGCAGACAGCCAATTTTCCATCTGCTCTGCAGAAAAGGTCAAAGGGACCAGTAGCCTCTGGTCCTTTTGTTACTTAGGAGTGGAAAGTTAGGGTTTTCCTTTTGATTTAGTTCTAGGAAGTCGGTGTGAAACAGTTTAGGTTTTTTGCCTCCAGACCCTATTTCTCCTGCCTCAGTGGCACATGCCTGTAGTCCCAGCTACTGGAGAGGCTGAGGTGGGAGGATCTGTTGAGCCCAGGAGTTTGAAGCTGCAGTGAGCTATAGTCGCACCACTGCACTCCAGCCTGGGCAACAGAATGAGATCCTGTCTCTCAAAAAGAAAAAAAAACAAGTGAGTTAATGTAGGGCTGAAAATTGTGCATGTCTTTGGTTCCTCATGGGAATTGGCGCCATTTCACTTAAGGCCAGTGCATAATAAGGGCTAAAAGACTAAAGACTATTGGGCATCTGTTGCGTGCCAGGCCTTGAGAGAAGTATGTTACCTCTGTTATTTTATTTAATTCTGTAACACCCCCATGAGGGAGGCCACATCATTATTCACATTTTGCAGGCGGAGAAACTGAGGATCATAGAGATTAAGCGACTTCAATATGATCACAGCAAAGAATAAGCAGTGCAGGTGGAAACTGACACCAGTGCATTTGTAGGAATTAAGCATTTTCTCTTGCATCTCCTGCCCACAGCACAGACTGGGTCTCAGGGCTAATTAGACATGAAAAAACAGCATTTCCTGTTGGGGCTGATGCACTAGGAAGCAAAGGGTTTTGATGCAAACAAACAAAAAAAGAACAAAATTGAACTGCCATCCTCCTGTTTCACTACTCTGAGGCAACATGTGTGGGAACTTTTTCTTCCTTTTCCTTTTTGTTTTTGTTTTTTTTGGTTGAGGTTCTCTGCTCAAATGCACTGGAATTGACAAATTCTAATGATAGTCTATTTTGGCGGGAGTGTTAAATTATTCAGAGGTAGACACAAATAGCACATCTCTAGCTTCGACTTCCTGCTTGAACCTGCAGATGTCAATTTATTGAGCCCTGTGAGGGTCTGCAGAAAATGCGCGGGCCAGAGTGGGGACAGGCGGCAGGGCTTCCATCCACTGCCCAGGAGGCAGGTGCTCGCTGGCTGCTGTCTGGAGTCTGCAACTCCAAACTCTCTACACTTCCTGTCCCCAGGCAGCAGGATCACTGGACACAGCTTGGCGCCATGGCAACAAAGTCCTTGACTGGGGCTTCTTCTGATTTCTCTTGTTCTCCCTTGCCTGGGTGTCAGTGAGCCTTCCAGGTATGCGATCCATGAGAAGCTGGAACTTCTGCAGTGCACTTATGGTGATCACATTTGGGGTTTTGCATACTCTGAGCTCGGAAACGTCCACATGCACATGAGGGCTTTTTGCAGGATGCTTAAAAAGTGAGGCATGTTGAGATATCTTAAAAATAAGGTGCTCCCATGCCTCTTCACCACTTTCTTTCTTCTTTTTTTTTTTTTTTTTTTTTTTTTGAGATGGAGTCTTGTTCTGTCTCCCAGGCTGGAGTGGAGTGGCGTGATCTCGGCTCACTGCAACCTCTGCCTCCTGGGTTCAAGCAATTCTCCTGCCTCAGCCTCCCAAGTAGCTGGGATTACAGGTGTGCACCACCACGCCTGGCTAATTTTTGTCTTTGTAGTAGAGATGGGTTTCACCATGTTGGCCAGGCTAGTCTCGAACTCCTGACCTCAGGCGATTCACCCACCTCCGCCTCCCAAAGTGCTGGGATTACAGGCGTGAGCCACAGGCCTGGCCTTCTCCACCACTTCCTTGTCATCACTCAACCTCTTCTTTCCCAGGGACCTCTTTGCATCTTCTGATAAGGATGTTGCTACAATTCAGAATCCATTCAAGACCGCTGGGATTCTAGGCCTTCCCTGTGGAAATACCTTGAGGGATGGACAGAGCCACAAAGTAGCTGCAACTAGGATGATTATTTAATTTAGGATCCAAACCTGCAAGAGAGTGAAAAGGGGGTGCTTTTTACAAATGACTCCAGGACACCCGGCGTGATCAGGCACTGTCTGGAGCAACTTGGGAGGGTGGCCACTCTGGAAAGAACACAGGCTCTGGAATGAAATGTTTTGCTTAACATTTAAGAACCTCAGCGTTTTCATCAGTTAAACTGACATCTACTTTTCATGGTCCTGTTGGAGTAACATATATGAAGTGCCAGGCACAATTCCTAACACATGAGTGTTCAATATTTATTAGCTCCTTTTCTTTAAAAAGCAAACAACCCCAATAAAAACAACAGCGATAACAAAAACTGCCCCGTACCAAAAAATCATTTCTAGGCTTCCAGCAGGTGGGATTGAGTCCCACCTATTTTCACAGCCTACCTCTTTCCCCAACCATTCGTTCTAATGCAGAGGTGGAATATTGCTTTCCCAGTCAACCATTTCCTTTTCTGCTCAGATGTTTCTGGTCTCTGTATAACAGTATTTCTCAACTTTTTTTTTTTTTTGAGACAGGGTCTTGCTCTGTTACCCAGGCTGGAGCACAGTACTGTGATCATTGCTCACTGCAGCCTAGACCTCCCCAGCTCACGTGATCCTCCCACCTCAGCCTCCCAAGTAGCTGGGACCCCTCTCCGCCATCATGATATTCTAATACTACAGATATACTGTGTATCTTTTTATGTACTGTGGCCCTTGAGAGGCCACAAACCATTGTGATATCTAAGATTGTTTTTCCTTCCCCTCAAAGAGCAGATTATCACCCTTTTCAAAAACCAATTTTCATCCCGTTGGAGGCAATATCCACCCCTTTGAGAACGCTTGGCATTCAGCATGAATCTTTCACTCTTCCCACTTCACCTCAGATTCTCCCGTGTTGGGGGTGTCATACTTCTCAGTTGACAGCTACCTACATGGTGGTGAGGGGAAAAACCATGAAAAACAGTAAGAGGTACTTTTTGTTGAGCAAGTGCTTCATGGTACATTATCTCTGATCATCACAGCAATCTTGCAAGAAAATTTTCTTTCATGGATGAGAAAACTCAGGCTTGGAGGGATAAGTCACCCATAACTGTGGGGTTGAATGTAAAACAGCGTCTGTCTGATATGAAAATCGAAACCATGATGCCATCCTGCCTGCTCATTCATAAAGGCCAGGGAAAGGTAATAGTAGAAGGAACCAGCATTTACTGAGCCGTTACTGTGTTTCTGAAACTCTGGTGCTTTGCCTACTTACTTATTTCATATCTCTGCTTTGTGAAGTTCGGGGTATGTGCCTAGTTTTAGAGACAAAAGATGGGTTTGCAGTGATTATTTTTTCAAATTTCACATGGCTAGCAGTTCATGAAGGCTGAATTGTAACCCAGGTCTGCCTCTCCTAAAACTCCTCTCTGTTCATTACAAAACACAGCTCCTAGGAGGAAGTGCTGTTAAACTTCACCTTACAGGAGGGCAAGAGAACCACACGATTGCAGCTTTCTCCCACTGCCTCTTCCCCAACACACACACTTGATTTTTTTTTTGGCATGCGTAGATATGAAAATAATATAAAGTTAGATATGAAGATAATATAAACCATAACATTCTGAAAACTTTGTGTACTTTACCACCTTCACAAAGTACTGCCTTCACAGACTCCTAGGGATCTGGGAATCCCAGATTAAATGCCACTGGTCTCTGATATGCCAAAGAAGGACCTGCTGGAGAGAACTTAGAAGGGTGCCATTCAGGTGGGCATACTCAGATGCAGTGTAGCATAGCTATAAACCTCAGATTAGTCGGGAGAGAGCGGCCGACCTCAGCACGTTGCTGGAAGGTTTGATGTAGGGTTGATGCATCTGACAGCCAGAATGTAAGGGGTCAGTTTGTGGGTGACTCACTCTCTAGGGGCCTTAGGTATATTCTTGGAGAGAGAACCTTTATTTACATGTGCCCGTCCAGCTAGTGGAGAACCAGTGGGAAGGCCCATGCGTCTCGGGTGCTTTGTCCCAGGGAGAGAACTGTGCGGTGGAGTAAGGCTCTTGACTCAGCTGTCTGCAAGCCCTTTACATCTTCATTTCATTACTGGCCTAATTTGCTGAGCCCTGACCTGACAGCCAGGTGGGGCCAACCATTCCATTCACACCCTGGAGCAAGGAAGCTCTAGGTTCCTGTAAGGCAGACTGCCTTTTTAGTTGTCAGCAGATCTGTCTCTTGGGAACAGGAATGGGGTGGCTTCCTTCCCTCAGGGAGGAGGGGGTGGTGACAGCCGGGTTGACCAGCTCTCCTGCTGTGCCGAGAGGCATCTGAAGGCTGGCACATGGGATCCAGAGGTGGGTGGCAGTGATGAAACAAGAGGGCAAGCAGCTTTGGCAGGAGAGGCAAGAGGGCTCTGGGTAGCCAGCTTATTCCTGCTCTCCTGGTCAATGGCAACTTACCTTGACTGGGATTTTGGCAGATGAAGGAAAAACTGACTGCTCCTGAATGAAAATTTGATCCACGCAGAAGACAACCTGCAGGCAAAGCAAAAGCACTGGTATGTGATTTTTAGGGAAGAGTATGAATGATGCAACTTGTAAACCAGTTATTGGGGTGACTCGTAAGAAGCAGGCAGTCACTGAGCCTCAGTTTCCTCAGCTGGGAGGTGAGAGGGCCAGGTCACATAACCTCCAAATCCCGTGTATTTTTTCATGGTTGTATAAATTTTTTAAATGGTTTTATTAAAAACTTAAATATGTCAGTGGAACACTTCTCCAGTCTCCAACTACTAATCACCCCAGTTAGTGAGTTGTTTAAGCCACCCTCATATTAGAGTCTACCCACCTCCACTGTTTTAAAAATTGTGTGATTCTAAATGTGAGATGGAAGATGAGGGTGGCTTCAAAGCATTTACCAAAAAGCTATTATTTATTTTTAACTTACAATTAGATTTACAATGGATGAAGCAGTTAGCAAATCACTAGTGAGTAACTGTGTGTCAGGCATGAGGTGGAAGACAAATTACATGTATATTTACTTTCAGACTCAGAAATCTCACTTATTAGATTTTATTCCAAAACTACAGGACAAAACTAGGAAAATGTGAAATATATATATATTTCATATATATATATTTCACATATATATATTTCACATATATATTTCACATATATATTTCACATATATATATTTCACATATATATATTTCACACATATATTTCACATATATATATTTCACACATATATTTCACATATATATTTCACACATATATATTTCATACATATATATATTTCACACATATATATTTCATACATATATATATTTCACACATATATTTCATACATATATATATTTCACACATATATTTCATACATATATATATTTCACACATATATATTTCATACATATATATATTTCACACATATATTTCATACATATATGTATTTCACACATATATATTTCATACATATATGTATTTCACTATATATATTTCATACATATATATTTCATACATATATATTTCATACATACATATTTCATACATATATATATTTCATACATACATATTTCATACATATATATATTTCATACATACATATTTCATACATATATATATTTCATACATACATATTTCATACATACATATTTCATATGTATATTTCATACATACATATTTCATATGTATATTTCATACATACATATTTCATATGTATATTTCATACATATATATTTCATATGTATATTTCATACATATATATTTCATATGTATATTTCATACATATATATTTCATATATATATACACACACACATTTGCACAGGTTATTAATTGTAGCCAACAGCATTAATTCATCGGAACACATCAAATATGTTTAACCTGTAGGTTTATAATGGTGCTCAGAATAGAACACCTCACTGGTCACTTTTGGAAGATACTAGGAAACCAACTTATTATTTTGAAAACTGGTAAATAAGAAGAATCAGGTGTTTACTTTGCCTTTCCAATACAAACTATATCTCAGGACAACCAAATGATAGATGAGGGGAATTTGCTCTTTATAGAAGTATTCCAGCTGACAAATGAAAAAGCAGTGACAGAACTGGAATTCTGTAATCTGAATTACAGGGTATAGGCAATAATTGCCAATGAGTGTTAACATCACATGAAGAAAGACAACAAGATTTTATATGTATCTTGATAGAAGTATCACAACACTACCTATGAAGTAGCCTTGACCCCCAAAACAAGACAAAAACAAAACCCAACAATAACAAAAACCAACCAAAAAAACCCTAACCTGAATCTGAGGCGGAGCATGTCCAATGGAGCTTTCTGCAATGATAGGAATGTTCTGTATCTGCACAGTCTAACGTAGTAGCCAGTAGTCACATGCATGTGTTGAGCACTTGAAATAAGACTAGTGTGACTGAGGAACTAAGTGTTAAATTTTGTTGAATTATAACTAATTTAAATTTAAATAGCCACATGTGGCTATTGGTTACTGTATTGGACAGCACAGTTCTAGATTGACCTATCAATTTATGGGAGACACAGGGGACAGAATAACATGTTGAATGACACTGTAGGAATGCAAACAACAAAACACATTCTATGAGAACTATAGTTGGCACTCTGCATTCATGGATTCAACCAATAACAGATTGAAATTTTTTTAAAAAATGGATGGTTGCATCTGTACTAAATGGGTACAGACTTTTTTTTCTTGTAATTATTCCCAAAACAATATAGTATAGCAAATATTTATATAGCATTTACATTGTATTGGGTATTATAAGTAATCTAAAGATTATTTAAAGTATACAGGAAGACCTGCATACATGATATGCAAATACTATGTCATTTTATATAAGGGTCTTAAGCATCCATGGGTTTTGTTATCTGCAGGGAGTCCTAGAACCAATCCCTCATGGTTACTGAGAGATGACTGTATAGGACAAACTATCTGGTTTCATCCACAAATAAGGCACAATGAATAAAAAAGAGATAGCTTGGGAAACATAAATTATTAAAGAAAGTGATATCAACCAATTATTAATACAAGGTATAGAACGTCTATGGATTCTGTCTGAACAATTAAACCAGTGAAATTATGAGACTATTAGGGAAATGTGAACACTGATTGTATATTTAATGATGTTACAAAATTATCACTTTTTAGGTGTGATAATGGCATACTGATTATTTCAAAATAGAGTCCTATTCTTTAAAAATTATTACTGATGTGCGTATGGCTAAAATCATATGATGTTGGGCTGTGCTTCAAAATCATCCAATGGTTGTGTGAAGGGCAGGAGGTTGGAGAACTGGGTAGGGGTATAGATGATATGAGATTGGAATGAGTTGATAATTGTTCGAGTTAGCTGGTGGGTACATGGTAGTTCATTAAATTATTCTCTCTACTTTTGAATGTGCTTGCAAATTTCCACAATAAAATGTTAAAAAAAAAGAAGTAAGGGAAACTTCCAAGGAACCTCTCTCTAACCCTAAATAACAGCAGCCATAATATCAACAGCAGCAAAAATACCACCCTTGAGCTAAAACCCGAGCTGGGAAATGGAGGCAGGGAGAGGTGTACAAGTAGCACCCAGAACAGAAAAGCGGGGTGAGGGCAAACACCGCTATCAATGCTGTAGTAAGGAGAGTAAGCCTTGGGCTAAGGGCACTAAGTTAAGCTGCAACCCCAGCTAAGGTGATCCCAGGTCTACAGTGTCCCTGGCTCTCAGAGAAGGCAAAAGCAAATTCTGTCTGAAAGAGAGCACCCTCCATTTAGGTATGTGGGATTCCTACGGATTAGGGTTAAGCAAACAGGAGCAAACATTAGGGTGACTGTAACAATTATCATCTAAACTGAGACACTTTTGAGGATGCAAGGAGGTACTAAGATAATTAACAGGCATCAGTTGGTTGTAAAAGACGTAAACTAAGATTGTCCTGGAGAAACCAAGCTATGTGGTCCCTCTGGTAGCCAAGGAAGGGAGGAAGATCCGGCCACTGTGTTCCTAGAGTTTGGTGAGAGTGAGAGCCTGCATCTCAGCCTAGATCATTTGGAAGTTGGGCTCATGCTCTGGGTCAATGATTCTCAAAGTGTGGTCCTTGGACCAGTAGCATCAGCATCACCTGGGAGCTTGCTAGAAATGCAGGCTCTTGGGTCCTGACCCAGATATAATAAATCAGAAACTCAGGGGATGGGCCCAGTAGGTGATTCTGATGCACCAAGTTTGAGAACCACTGGTGTAGGCAAACATTTCTGAGCTGTTGTCCATCCAGCTATTACCAAACATTCCGTGAGTATCACAATGCTCATTATTTTTCTTCAAAGTAATAGCAGCTAGGAACAAAGTTACATTTTCTCAAGCCTTAACATTTTAACAGTACCAGGTAATTCTATAAATAAAGTCTAATAAAAGTCATTCATCAATTATCCATTCAGAAGGATTTGAAAATAATAAAAATGCCTTTCAGCATTTTCTGTCTCAAAAGTCTAGTGCTTCTCCCAGAGGAGGAGAACAAAAATATCACCTTCTCAAAGGAAGCTTTAATTAGGTGTATATCTCTCCTGTGTGTCAATTGGTGGAGTTCCTCCAAATGAAGTTCCCATGCACTTCTGGCTGCAACTGGCCCCTAGTTAGCACCAGCTCTTTCATTAGGTCTGCTTGCATTTAACCCGAGGCCTGAGGAGTAGCCCATTGCTCTCCTCTTTGATCTCCTCCAACAGAGTGGAGAACGTGTCTGACGGTCAGTTTTTCTTTCCACACTGGGCTTCCTGGACTAACCAGGACTGGGTGTGGGGCATGTACTAGATACTTCTGTGGCTTAAAACACCACCTTCTACCAAAGGCGTGCTTCTGTTTGTCTTGAAGAAGTTTCTGGCATGGCTCAGTGGCTGTTTATCACCTCTGTATTAAGGATAATAGGATGAGCCCCTGGTTGATTAGAGCCTCGCTGGGGGTTGATAAACACACACCGAGATAGAAGACTCTCTGTTTTCTTATGGCCACAGGCACCAGAGAGAAACCACACAGCCTCAGATGAACATATGTTAACACTAAGATTCTCCACACTTCCTCCAACTTCTTTTAAAATAGAACTGTTTTCATGATGGAAGCCAGAAGTGCTACAAGCACTCAGGTGGCAGGACTTATAGCTAAGAGGGGCATAGGATCACACTGTTTCTTAAACCCCACTTCTGGAACTGGCTACATTCTTTGGAGACCATTTTTTAAAAAGTAGCCCTTTCTTCCACCCCATTCCCACAGGATTTTCTTCAGTAGGTCTGCATTGAGGCCTGAGAAACTCCAATTTTGGAAGGGTTCTTAGGGGATTTCTGATGTACAGCTTGAGTTGGGAACTGCCGATGCTGAGTTAGAGCTGTTCTAGCAAGGGCATGGAGTGTTTCCAGATTTTTGCTGGCATCATCTAGGGTGTCTTGCAGAGCAGGGCCTTGCTCTTCTTCAGGAAGACTTGGAGTTTTCAGGAGCATCTTAGTAGTTTAGCTTTCTAACCTGCTCCTAATCCAGGTGATAAGTGAGTTCATTGAGGTATCCTGGTCAAGGGTGCAGAGAGGTTCCCCTTTGAGGGCCAGCTCTGCCACTTACCATCTGTGAGACTTTGAGCAAGTTACCAAATTCCTGCGAGCTTTGCTTTGAATGTCTAAAGAGTGGTAAGGGTAATATCTACTTGAGAGGGCTCTTGTGAAGATTAAATGACAGAATATAAGTAAAATGCTTAGCCTATTGCCTGGCACACAGCGAATGCTTAATAAATCATTCATATTATTATTTTTTTCCTAAGGGTTCAAGCCAATAGAGTTGCCAAATAGTTTGGGTTTTGTTTTGTTTTTTTTTGGACAGAGGTCACATTTTCGCAACATCTTTTTCTGCTAATGGATATTACAGAAAGTTACATTCAGAGAGTTAGATGCTGTACCTGAAAGGGCGTATGTTTAAAAGACTGACACTGTCTGACGGGAACTGGCAGTAAAGAACACAGGGTCCCACAGTGGATCCTCAGAGCAAGGATCCTCAGAGCTCCTGAGCAGAGGAATGGCACAAAGAGAGCAGGGAGGCAGAGAGGTAAGATACACAGCTTTGCAGGAACTCATTTCAGCCTAGATGTTAGCTGGAGGCCCTGAACCCTAAGAGCTGGATATGATGGGATCACACTCCACTCTACACTCTGGAAAGGTCCAAGATTTCTTGCATTTCACAGGCATCTTCAAAAGTCCCCCTTGACTCTGACTTCTGCTGATTCTCAACCCCTGTTCCTGTTGCGTGCCCACAGCCTTGCTGTTCTCTCTTCCCTCCCCTGTCTCCTCTCTTCTGTGCTTACTCTGTCCAGTTCACTTCAAATGAGGAACAATTTAATTACCTCTTTTGCTACCTTTTCACTTGCTAACTCATGCTGTCTGGGTGTCTGCTGCCCCAAGTGGCATTTCAAGATATTTTCCTGAACAAAGAGAACAACTTCCTGAAAAAAGTTGCAATGCTTGCTCTTAAGTAATCATTTATTTCCTATCTCCCTCCAAGCCTAAATATTTAAGTAATGAGATGCTGAGGAAATACAGGAATGCTCATGTAGGTGGTGTGTTAGCAACGGAGAGAAAGACTAGATCAGGAGATATTTAAGAAATGATAAGATCCTATGACAAATTGATCATAGAAGAAAAACAAAAACAAGGGGAAGGAAGGGAACTAACATTTATTGAATGCCTGTATAATAACAACAGCCCTATTCTATTAGTTTTATCCCAGCTTTCCAAGAAATGGAAATCAGAGGGGTCAAATAATATGCCCAAGGCCACTCAGACAGTAAATAGAAGGTCCAGGATCCAACCAAGGTGTGATTTAAAAACCTATATTCTTTGCGTTGTATTCTTAATCACTTATACTTCTACCATAGAGGACAGTAGGGTCCATTCTAAACTGTGTTTAGTTCAACACTTATTTGAATTTAATTCAACAAGAAAATCATTTTTTATAAAAATAAAGTTTAGCATATACTCTTATATTTTTACAGCTTGCAATTTGAATCTTTGCATGCATCTTTCTTTCAACGGTTTTTTAGGTGCAAGTAGCAGAATCTGCTGCTGCTTCAGTGTAAATGAGGCTCCTCTTACTCACTTGTGACAGCACAGCCAGTGGTTGGGAGTTCCAGGGAGGCTGTTTCCCAACTGTTGGTGCTGTGCAGGGATAGACCGGGTGGGTCCACTCTCATGGGAGGTATTAATTAAGCAAAGACTGGAGGACGGCTTGGTTGGGGTGTTGCTGTGGGAATTTGGATTTGGATGGGAGGTACCCACATAGGGCTGTCCATAAGAACCGCTTGGGGGAAGGCATTTTCGAAATACAGATGCCTGGGTCCTATTAGAGACGAGTCAGTATGTCTAGAACGGCTCAGAAGCCTTTCAAATATGTTCCCCAGTTGATTGTCATGCACACCCAGGTCTGGGGACCATTGAAACAGGTTGCCATTAACCCTTTTCCCATTTGCCCCGAGAATACCTGCTGGTGGCGCTTGCGGCGGCAGCATTTACCCTGAGATAAGTTTGTCACAAAATATCTCACTTTTATTGTTATTTTCACATTGCTCTAGTGTATTGACTTTGGAAACAAAAGACATCATTCTATCAATAGCATTCTGTTTTTAGTAGTGCTATTTCCATTTACAAAATATAGTAATTCTCGATCGCCGAAAGTGTCAAATCCCAGAAAACGCAGCATTCTTATGTGTGATGTTAACATCATTCTCGAACTGTTGTTGGGTGCAGACCCATTTGATGAATCCGATTTTTCTGGAATAGATGATTCTGATGATTCAGACGATTCTGATGTTTGTTCTGTTTAGAAATAACTCCAAGAACAGTTTTTATATTTTATTTTCACATTGAAAATTGGTCAGATTTGCTTCAGCCTCGAAGAGCATGTTAATGCAAAATTAAATGAGCACTGGCAGTGAGCTGCACTATTTTTTTCTAAATGGGTAAAGTGCCCTTCATCACTGGATTCTTTAGAGTCTGTCTTCTATTATGGGAGGGAGAGTCTTATAGCCTTTAAGACACAATGCTCTATTCATGTAGGCGGTGATAACTGGTCAAACATGATTCTGTTTCATTCTTGGAGAAGGTAGAATACTGAGCTCCTTTAAAATATTTGGGTTATACATTCTCTTTGTAATGGAAAATGTTATTTACTCTAGTAGTACTTGTTGGTGATGCCACACATATTTTACTTTGAAGAAGCCAGATAATGTTTATACACCTGCAGGAACTAGCTAGAGGAATCAAGATGAGACTCCTAGCTGATATATGTACTTACAAAAAACAGAAGGTTAAACACAGGACTGGAGTGGTTTGAGGAATGTAGCATTCTCAAATATACTTCTCCTTGGTGTGCTTGAAGCAGAAAAAGAAAACTCAGGGGATTTAGTAACAAATGTATATTTTCTGGACCTTGGGTAACATGCTGCCCAATATCTCTCCAGCTCTTGGGTTGAAACATTCATGATTTTTTTTAAAAAAAGCATTTGCTTATTCTTCCCCAAATAGATGGATACTAGTAATAAATAATGAAAAAATATTGAATGCCAGGAAAATGACATGCAACTTTTCATTTCTCCTGCTATAATACTTTCTTAATAATTGATGTGTGCATCTTTTCTAGTGGTGAAAGACCTTTACTTAAAGAGAGCACATGTTCAAAGCTGAGAGACTTGCTGAGTTTGTGGCCAGCTCAGAGGCATTGACCACCAAACTATTTGCATTTCAACAGCGGGACAGC
This sequence comes from Gorilla gorilla gorilla, assembly GCF_029281585.2. Classification (NCBI taxonomy): domain Eukaryota; kingdom Metazoa; phylum Chordata; class Mammalia; order Primates; family Hominidae; genus Gorilla; species Gorilla gorilla. Next base: position 92,358,005 of record NC_073240.2, read on the forward strand.
TCTCAGAAGAGGACACAGGATAGAGACGCCATGCTTTCTCCACTTCTCTTACCTTATTCCATGGCACTCAGCCTTCCTTGGCAGCCAGCCTATTCCTCATTTTTAAGTAGGAGGGCTCTATAATTAACTCCAATCTATTTCTGCGGTGTTAATTAATGTGTGCATACAGAAGGTTGCTGTTTTCCTTAAGGTGTGATGAAGAGAACTGTTTTTTTTTTTTATATGGAAGTCACTTAGAGCTTTAGCAGATGTAGCAATTCACTTTGAATAGCAAGACACGACAAATTGTTTTTTTAAATTTAATTTTTATTTTAAGTTCAGGGGTACATGTGCAGGTCTGTTATACAGGTAAACTTGTATCATGGAGGTTGTTGTACAGATTATTTCATCACCCAGGTTATTGAGCCTAGTACCCATTAGTTATTGTTCCTGATCCTCTGCCTCCTCCCACCCTCCATCCTCCAATAGACTCCAGTGTGTGCTTCCCCCCAACCCATGTGTCCATGTGTTCTCATCAATTAGCTCTCACTTATAAGTGAGAATATGCAATATTTGGTTTTCTATTCCTGCATTAGTTTGCTAAGGATAATGGTTTCCAGCTCTATCCATGTTCCTGAAAATGATATGACCTCATTCTTTTTTATGGCTGCATAGTATTCCATGGTATACATGTACCACATTTTCTTTATTCAGTCTACCGTTGATAGACATTTAGGTTGATTCCATGTCTTTGCTATTGTGAATAATGCTGCAACGAACATACATGTGCATATATTTTTATAATAGAATGCTTTATATTCCTTTGGGTATATACCCAGTAATGAGATTGCTGGGTTGAATGGTATTCTTGTTTCTAGGTCTTTGAGGAATTGTCACACTGTCTTTCACAATGGTTTAAATAATTTACATTCCCATCAACAGTGTATAAGCATTCCTTTTTCTCTACAACCTCAGCAGTATCTGTTATTTTTTTGTCTTTTTAGTAACAGCCATTCTAACTGGTATGAGATGATATCTCATTGTGGTTTTGATTTGTATTTCTCTAATGATCAATGATGCTGAGCTTTTTTACACATGATTGTTGGCTGCATTTATGTCTCCTTTCGAAAAGTCTCTGTTGATGTCCTTTGCCCACTTTTTAATGACGTTGTTTTTTTCTTATACATTTAAGTTCCTTATAGATGCTGGATATTAGACCTTAGTCAGATGGATAGTTTGCAAACATTTTCTCCCATTCTGTAGGTTGTCTGTTCATTCTGTTGATAGTTTCCTTTGCTGTGCAGAAGCTCTTTAGTTTAATAGGTGCCATTTGTCAACTTTTGCTTTTGTTGCCATTGCTTTTGGTGTCTTCATCATAGAATCTTTGCCCATCCCTTTGTCCAGAATGGTATTGCCTAGGTTGTCTTCCAGAGTTTTCTATAATTTTGAGGTTTACATTTACATCTTTAATACACCTTGAGTTAATTTTTATATATGGTGTAAGGAAGGGATCCAGTTTCAATCTTCTGCATATGGCTAGCCAGTTATCCCAGCACCATTTATTGAATCCATTCCGCATTGCTTGTTTTTGTCAGGTTTGTCGAAGATCAGATAGTTATAGGTGTGCGGTCTTATTTCTGGCTCTCTTTTTGAACGAGTACCGTACTGTTTTGGTTACTGTAGCCTTGTAGTATGGTTTGAAGTTAGGTAGCATGATGCCTGTGGCTTTGTTCTTTTTGCTTAGGATTGACTTGGCTATTTGGGCTCTTTTTTTATTCTATATAAATTTTAAAAATTTTTTGAGTTTTGTGAAGAATGTCAATGGTAGTTTAATAGGAATAGCATTGAATCTATAAATTGCTTTGGGCAGTATGGCCATTTTAATGATATTGATTTTTCCTATCCATGAGGATAAAATGTTTTTTTCATTTAGGTTTGTGTCATCTCTGATTTCTCTGAGTAGTATTTGTAGTTTTCCTTGTAGAGATCTTTCACCTCTCTAGTTAGGTATATTTTATTTTTTTGACACCACTAATTCTACTGGGTAAACTCTACCAGGGACTACAGTATAAAAAGTCATCCACAGACTCCTTCTGGGCTCTCTATGGGCACTGGAAAACAGGGAACAAAGTGGAAGGAACCTGTCCAATGACATTAGTCAGACCACAGTCTGAATCTGAACACCACACTATAGTGACTGTGTGATTTTTGGTAAGTCACTTAAGCTCTCTGTGTCTTGTTTGCTCATTCATAAATGGTGCGCAGAATGCCTCCTTTGATCAAGAGTGACTCATGCAATTTTTGCAAAGCTTCTGAGCCATATAACTCAATTCATGAGCCTACACGTTGGCTGTAAGCATTTATCCCATTAGACTAAGATCCTTGAGAGCAGAGATGATGTCTTATTTATGTCTCCAGTGCCTAGTAACAATAGGAACTCATATTTATTGAAAGACCAAAAAAATGAATTTGTCTTATTTGATTTTTAGCCTTAAACTCTTCACATGTCTGTGTCCCTAAAGGAATGTGAACGTATCAGCCAGAATTTCTCAACCCTGTTGGCAGAGTGTTGGCTTGCCAGTCCTCAAAGCCTGCCACCTAGAATTACACTATCCCTTCCTGCATGGTCCTTCTGACCTGGGAGTCCTCTGGAGCTCCCTGAGATGTGGGGTGGATGGAAATCTCTGCAGAGATGCTGATGTTCCAGCTTGCCCAGACGTGCCATGCAGCCACTCCCCTCTTGGGTCGTGTCATGTCAGTGCCAGTGCCACAGACAAGCAGGCCATGAGGGACAGCAGGATTTTTTCCTGCTTTCAGAGACCTCTATCCATTCTTTGCTTCTGTGCTCCTTCCCCAGCCCAGGGGAATCTCTTTTTAGTCTGAGTGAGATCAACTTCCCTTTTCTGCTCTTTAAGGCACTCAGTCCATCCCTAGAATCTCTCTTTCCCGAAGGCCATAGGCTTTTGGAACACACAAGCCAGAAACAGTTTCAGGTAATTTATTTTCTGCTCTGCCTAAACCTCTGCTGGATATCAAACATGCAAGACTCATTACTTGCCTGAATCCGGGAAGGGAGAGTTAATATCTTAAAATATTATAGGTCTAGTGCCTAGGAGGAAACAATTAGATATTGGGGACTGGTCTTACCAGGGATGGCAGATGTTACAGGACTTTAGGGGATATTAATTCCTTATGATTGTAAGATGGTGAAACTCCAGGTATCACTGCAGCATTTAAGACAGGAAAAAGGATGGAAGAAACAACAGTTTTCTGTTTGTTCCCCACCCCGCACCCCCCCCAACTTTTTTTTTTTTTTTTTTTTTTTTTTTTTTTTTTTGAGATGGAGTCTTGCTCTGTCGCCCAGGCTGGAGTGCAGTGGTGCAATCTCGGCTCACTGCAACTTCCGCCTCCCGGGTTCAAGCGATTCTCCTGCCTCAGCCTTCCACGTAGCTGGGATTACAGGTGTGCGCCACCACGCCTGGCTAATTTTTGTATTTTTAGTAGAGACAGGGTTTCACCATGTTGGTCAGGCTGGTCTCAAACTCCTGACCTCATGATCTGCCTGCCTTGGCCTCCCAAAGTGCTGAGATTACAGACATAAGCCACTGTGCCTGGCCTGTTCCCTTTTAACAAGAAATGAAATAGCATTTTAGAGCCCCTCTGCCTCTCTGAGACTTTTAAAAATGTATCATTGACCAAGATTGGGTCACATAGCACAGGAAGCAGGAAAAGCCAACACTGGGTTTCTGGCCTCAATGTGGGGAGACAGCAAGTGAGAAGCGATGAGGCGTGCTGTTGGGTTAGCCCATCTTAGTCTGGGTTCCCCCAGAAGCAGATCCTGAAACAGGGCTTCAAAAGCAAGTGGTTTGTTTGAGTGTGAAGTAAAGCCTGGTAAAGTCATGGGAAAGTGAGATGAAAAGGAGAAGCCATGTATATAGCCTGGGTTCCCTGAAGAAACACAGTCAATAGGGAATATTTATATAAAATATACACATATATTATATATATGAAGAATTGATTCACATGATTTTGCAGGCTGAGAAATCCAAGATCCGCAGTTGGCAAGCTGGAGACCCAGGAGAGCTGATGGTGTAAGGTCCAGTCTGAGTCCACATCTGAAGGCAGAAGACTGATGTCCCAGCTCAAAGACAGTCAGGCAGAGAGAATTCTTTCTTACCTAGCCTTTGTTGTATTCAGGCCTTCAATGAACTGGATAAATCCTACCCACATTGGGAGGGAGCCCTCTGCTTTACTCAGTCCACTAATTCAAATGTTAATCTCATCCAGAAACACCATCACAGACACATCCAGAATAATATTTAACCAAATGTCTGGGCACCCCATGGACTAATCGCATTGACCAGGACAGAGGGCATTTGTCAATTTGGCTACCACCGTGGGCAGCCAGCTCTTAATCCTGGTGGATTGACTTCAAGATCTATTGTAAAATATAGACTGGTCCTATCTCACTTTTACCAATCATTGGTTGAGGGCTGCTGGGGATTGAAATCCCTGTTACTCTGTCCTGCTCACGACCTGGCAGATGGGCTTTGGCCTGAGGATGCCTGCAGGCAAAGCAATGCAGGTGCTGGCCATCGGAAGTCTGAAGGTTGCTCTTTAGTGGTAAGATGAGGGGATAGGAGTGGGCACTGATGGTATCGGTGGCCCCAGCTGACAGGATCCACCACACAGGGTATAGTAAAACAGTTGGGTGATCAGTAAATGCTTCTTGATCTTTTAAAAAGTTAAAAGCTGGTGATTGATTCTAAGTCTCAGATGTTTTGACCTGTAGGACTTTATCTCAGAAGAGAAACTTGAGCTCTTAGGACATTTTCTGTGGGGACAACCTACCAAAGAAAGAATGAGGATCTTGTGAGGAGAATCTGAAGTAATTGAACTGTAGACTTTACAACCTGAATCACTGGGAGCCACACTCTTAGTCACTCCATCTTGGACATGGTTTGGCACTTAAAGGGAGGGCAGATCCCATTGTCTTATGTAGCTTTCAAATTCAACCTTGGCCAAGGTGGTGCTATCTGTTGTCCTCATGTGAGAAAAATGAGGCTCAGGGAAGGATTTGCCCAAGTCATCCAGCTGCAAACATCAGCATAGAACCCAGGGAAGCCTGACAATAAAACTGGTACCTGTTCCATGATACTTGCTGGTTCCCTCCCAAGAAGATGACCTTTCAAATGTGTCATAGAAATTAATAATGGTATAATTATATGCCCCTTCTTGTGCTGACTCACATCCAGGCCAGTGGCAGAAAGTTCTTCTGATGGGCGTATGTAGCGCTGACCCTCTGATATCCTCTCTTTGTGTCTCTGTCTTTCTGTCTGTCTCTCTTTATTTATTTATTTTTTGACAGAGTCTCACTCTGTCACCCAGGCTGGAGTGCAATGCCGCGATCTTGGCTACTGCAACCTCCACCTTCCAGGTTCAAGTGATTCTCCTGCCTCAGCCTCCCAAGCAGCTGGGATCCAGGTGCCCACCACCACGTCCAGCCAATTTTTTGTATTTTTTTTAGAAGAGATGGTGTTTTGCCATGTTGGCCAGGCTGATCTCAAACTCCTGACCTCAGGTGATCCACCCGCCTCAGCCTCCCAAACTGCTGGGATTACAGACGTGAGCCACCACGCCCGGCTTCTGTCTGTCTCTCTGTCACTCTTTGGTCAGGTGTATACAGCTGTTGGTAGGGTTTGGTGTCATGTTCCTGAGTCAATCAAGTCAGCTCATGCTGAGCTGAACCATATTCTTGAGGTATTGGTATTTCCTCCTGAATTATTAACTTTCAGGTAGCTGCTAATATCTGTGTTGGAAAAACATAAGTTGCAAATAGAACTTGGCTCTCTTTTGTCCTTCTGTTATTAAAATTAATACACACTTGGATTTGTTTGTGAATGCCCCTTTTCTTCTTTGGACTTGCTCCTGATCCCTAGCTCCTGCTGGGAGGAGGACCAGCTGTCCATGTTTCTGCCCCAGTGTCTGCTTCCATAAGCAGATGGGTGGGCACAAATTGTAAGGAAACGAATTCCATCATATTTTCTGTCCTGGGAATTTAGTTCTGAGGCTCAGAGAGACTGAAATAGTCATACTGTGGCAAATCATGCCACAAAATCATGTCTGAGCCTTAGATATGGGTGCAGAGGAGCTTGTAGTGAGCAGAGAGCAGGCAGATGCTTGTGAGGAAGCAGAGACAAGAGAACAGATGGCTCCATGGGGAAGGAGTTTTGAATTCTGCACCCCCACCCCTCTGCTCCTGGGCTAGACTTTCCTCCCCTTGCCTAGGAGACTCATATGATTATGATGAAAGAAACCCCCCTTACACATGTAGCCTGGGAGGGGGCATGGGTTCCTTTTCATCCAGATGATCCTCAGTCAAGATGATTTAGGTGAGAGCCTGTGGGCTTTGACCATGGAGCTGCCTCACCATGAGCGTGGAGCTCTGCCCTGTGCTGAGATGGAAGACTAACAGTTAAGCACTTGTGTGCACATTCAAGCCTGTGTGTCTATTCACAAAACTGATCAGGGCCAAAACTCCCCATTGAAACAAAACAAAAGCACAACCATCTGAAGAGAAAAACCATGTCATTAATGGTTACACAGAAAAATTGGGTCAAATTACCAGGTGGTTTCCATAGAGAAGTTAAACTGCAGCTTTATAATTTGGTCATAATATCCCTAGGGAGCCTGTTGTGATTTATTTGCTTGTTTATTTTAAAAGATAAACAGTACCTCCAAAAGCCTGAATAACAAAAGTTAAATATAAACCACTTTAGCCTAATCAGCCTGAGACCACTAAGGACCAATCTACAGCCCAAGAAAGTCAGATTTATTGATCCATTTTCATGATGGAGGCTGCATGCCTGAAGGGCTACTGGACATCTCACCAAACACAGGGAAAGATAGAATTATTCTACAGTTTTCAAGAAGGCTATAATTTAGGTAAAATGAAAATAAAGCTTAAAAGCAAAGCAGTGCTGGGTACAGAGGGGTCTGGGCTGTGAATTGAACCCAGGCTCCCATTTCCTTGGAAATGACAAGGTTAAGGTAAATGTGAGTGTTTTCGTCAGAAACCCCTTATATGAAGCTTTGTATCTGGGCTGGAAATCAAAGCTGCTTCTCTATGTCAAAGTGACTTAGGTCTTCCAGGCAAGAGTGAGATGGTTCATTCTTACTCATACAATTTCCAACAGTGAAGTTTCTGATAGTCACTGATTTTAGATATCAAGGCTTTTCAGGATGCAAGAAAACAGTAGTTACTCAAAGAAGGTTATTATGTGTGTTGTGTCCTTGGGAGAAATATCATTTCCTGGTATACTTTGCAAGTAGCTTTATCTGTGTCTGTTATCCCAGCCTGATGAATGTCAGGACAAATGTTTATTTTGTCAATCTGAGTTAATTTTTACTCTTTTTTTTTTTTTTTTTTTGCCATAGAGTGAGCAGCAGCAAGATTTATTGCAAAGAGCAAAAGAACAAAGCTTCTACAGTGTGGAAGGGGACCCAAGCGGGTTGCCCAGTTTTTACTCTTTAAAAAAATCTTTGAGGCTCTTTGCGAGAGAATGAGTCAGTGTTCTTTGTTTTTTCCAGAACTTGTGAATAGATTTTTGTAAAACTTGTGAGAACTCACAGCTATTCTCTATGAACACACATGGTTGATGGTGTTTGGAGGAGCTGGGTGGGAGCTGCCAGCTTTGCTGATATCGCAGCTGGGATTTCCCAGCCTTGAGAGGTGGCATAACACAGGGCACTGTTCCCACCTTTGAGTCTCTTGGGCTTCACTTTCCTGATCTTTTTCCATATGAGGGAACATGTATTATTATTTACTTAATTTTTAAGAAGTGAATTTACATCTTGTGCTTAAATAGATGCATTACAAACTAAGCTTTTAATCACTACCATAACAGGAAAAACAGTATTGCTTTCATATATTCAAAGTAACCATAGGAAAGAAATTAAATGATACCTGGTATCACTTCTTTTTATCATCTGTTGCTTGTCAAATTGTGTGAGGTTGGCTTGTGTTACCTTTAAAAAAGGGAATGTGGGGTGAGGAAGATATTAGCAAAGGTCAGAAAGGAAACAGAAAGGAAAGGGGTTTTCTTTCTGAGCTTCCTTTCATCCCACAGCACCAACTAAGACTTTCTCCATGATTAGAAAGATAAAAGAGTTAAAAGAGGAGACTCATACCATGTACCTTAGTCCATTTTGTACTGCCAGAACAAAATACCTGAGACCGGGCAATTTACAAACAATAGAAATCTATTTCTCCCAGTTCTGGAGGCTGAGGAGTCCATGATCATGGTGTCAGCAGATTCGTGTCTGGAGGGGGAATCTCTGCCTCCTAGTTGGTGCCTTCCAAGATGGTGCTGGGTTCCATGTGATGGAAATGGTGAACTCTGCCCTGACATGCAGAAGGGCTAAAGGGATGAATGCTGTGTCCTTATATGGCAGGAGAGATGGAGGGATCAGGCAGCTCTCTGAAGCCTCTTTTAGAAGAGCATTAATCCCATTCACAAGGTGGAGCCCTCCTGACTTACTTACTTCACCTCCACCTCTTAATACTATCACCTTAGGGGTTAAGTTCCAACGTATGACTTTTGGGGGGACAAATACATTCGAACCATAGCAGCAGGATTCACTATTGGAGCACGTCACATCATCTCTGGTGCCAGCGTGACTGTGTGTCCCCCCCTTGGGAAACTAGCATTGCATCTCGGAAGCTCTGGCTGCTCGGTCACAGGCTCAGGATGGAATCAGGTGCCACCACGTTTTAGGTCTGTGACCTTGGGGCAGGCATTTAGCTTCCCCAAGGCTCAATTTCCCCATCCCTCATGGGGATAGTAATTGTTATTACCTTGTATGATTGCTTTGAGGATTTAATGAGCTGATTCGTGGAAAACTGTTAGCACCATGTCTGTCATAGACAGTTTTCCACAGCTCTGAGCTAGGATGCTGAGATAAGCTTGTGTCATGCACCTGCCAAGGGCCGGTGCCTGGGTGGATTTTAGAGGTCACATTTGGGTCACAAAGGATGTCCATCCAAATGGACCAGGAGGGGGAAGTTAAGCTGACTGCTGAGGGTCAATTCCTATTGTGTCAAGTGGTAATAGTCAGGCTGGAGACAAGGGTCAAAGAATTATGTCAGGGCAGGGGCAGGGGCAGGGGACAATAACAGAACATCTGCCAAGAGTCAAGACACAGCCTCTCTGCAAATGTAGGCAGGCCATGCTGAGGTGTGTCTGAGGTTTCTCTAGTCTCCTTTGGTTTGAGGAGGGCATCCTAACTAAGGGAGATGCAGCTTCTCTAATCCTAGCTCCCAAGAGACAGTTATAGGGCCACTGTTCTCATCTCTGGAAAAAGACTATCGAATAATGTAAAGAGACTCTTTTGTAAGGGTCTCTTTATATTATTTTATAGTATAAATATTAATTTATAATATAAATTATTTTGTATTAATATTATATTAATATTTGATATTAATTTATATTATAAAATTATATTATAAGTTATCAATATAAATTATATTATAAAATTATATTATAAATTATAAATATAAATTATATTATAAAATTATATTATAAAATAATATAAAGATACTCTTTTATAGACCAGTTTAGGGCCGCTGGTCTCATCTCTGGAAAGAGACTATTTGGATGTCATGCATTCATCTTTTTGTAGGCCTACTATGTGCCGGATGCAGTGCCAGGCACTAGACATGGTAGCACAAAAACATGGTTGGCCAGGAAGGCTTAGGGTCAGGGGTCCAGGAGATACTAAGATTAAGTGACAGAAATGGAATATTAGACAGGCAGATTGTGGAAGGAGCAGGGAGGGACACAGGATGGGCAGAAGCCCGGACCCCACTTGGCTGTGCAGCGTCAGGTATTGATCTCAGCGTCTGTCCATATCCTCCTGCTGTGGGATGAATGTCACCTTATTTAGATATGGGGTTTTTGCAGACGTAACCAAGTTAATTTGAGGTCATAGTGGATTAGAGTGGGCCCTATTCCAATGACTGGTGTCCTTATAAGAAAAGGAAAATTTGAATACAGAGACACACACAGAGGGAAGACGGCCACGTGATGACAGAAGTAGAGATTGGAGCAATGAAGCTGCAAGGTATGGGCTGTCCACAGGAAGAGGCAAGGCAAGATTGTTCCTTTGGAGGGAGATGGCCCTGCTGACATCTTGATTTTGACTTCTAGGGTCCAGAAATGTGAGAGAAGAAATTTCTGTTGTTTTAAGCCACCCAGGTTTGCAGTACCCAAGAGCATGGTTCCTTGGGGAGATGCCTGTGAGCAGGATGACTGAGTAAACAAGTAAACTTGTTTACTGATCACTCAGTAAACGAGTGGACTGAGGTCTCTGCCTTTCTGTGCCTATTACTGATTTTTTGTTGTTGATGAGTCCCTTTCCTCAAACTCCTGAATATCCCAAAGTCCCGCTTCTGGCCCCATCCCTGGGACTCTGATTCTTCCCACTCATGGACAACTCTCCCTCCAGCTCCACCTTTCACTATCCAACAGAAGCCATAGAAAATAGAAGGCAGGAGCCCTGGAGCAAAATGGGGAAAGGGAAGGGCGTGGTTAAGGTAGGAGGAGTAACCTGCAGGGGAGGAAGAAGGTGTAAGGAATGGAATCCTTTTCTGCAGAGTCAAGAGCAGACCACTTGTGTTTCAGGATCCTATGCCAGTGAGTATTAACTGTAGATGGATGTGGTACTGACACACCAGTTCTTTCCCAGCTTAGCCATCTTCTCTGCCTGGTCACCAGCATGTGGCTTTAGAAACACTTCTTGCTTAAATGGCAGATTAAATAATTTTATTCAATGTTTACCTAGATCCTGGGGCAAGAAACCAGCATTCCTTGTATAGATTTTGCTTCCTGGCCTCTTCTGGACCCCAAGGTGCAGGAGAGGACTTTCTGTCTCAGTCCATGGATCAGGGCATGTGGCCAGAGGTCTCATGTCTCATGACTGAGTGTTTTACCAGAGACCCGAGGGTCGGGGCTGGGGACTGATTTCTCTCTCCGCTGCTTGTTGCAGGAGGATGCCCTACTCCCTCACAATAGCCTTTATGAAAAGAAAAAAAAACTGGTGCGTCAAATTGCATTTTATCTAAAGAGGAAGCTTAAAATAATCTGAGCCATTTGACAAAACTAGAAGGATCAGATCTCAGGTTTTTGATCTTATGTGGGTGGTCATTGTTCCAGACCGTTAAGATAGATAGTCGTCTGGACTCAGTGGAACCTCATGCATTTTAAGAGTCACTGAAACCCATGTGGCCACTCCGCAGACTTACATTTGCCGTAACTCTCAACACCATATTCTCTCTTTCCAAGAAATCATGGGCCCAGACGTTGATATTCTGATGAGCTGATATAGAAATAAATTTCAGGCAGAGGGGTTTGGTTAGAGAGAAGCAAGAAGGTCAAGCAGAAAACAAGGAATGGAAAGGTGTGTTATGTTCATGTCAGAGGAGCTTCCAGATCACTCCAGGCTGGGGCGTGGGGATAAATGTCTCGTAGGGACTTGACTTCAAGACCCAGGGATTTAGGAGTAGACATTTAGGAAAAGAAATGCCTCAGTAAGCTTGCATTCTCTGTGCCAAATTATAAGGAAAGGGTATAGATAGGCTTCTTTCCTTCCTTCCCTAGAGTGGGACAAGAGGCCCAGTGTGACTCTACAGACTTCTTAGAGATGGGTTCTCTTGTGCAGGGCCACTTGATGAACACGTGCACCTCAAAAAGGCTAATAAGAGATTGGGGGAATTCCAGTGTCAGAGGGGTGTGACGCAGCCAACTGAAAACATTTTAAGCATCAGATTAGTGAAAGCTCAGAAAAATCAAGCTCTAGCCTTAAACAAAATGGCAGGTAGGAATCAGGCGCTGAAGCCAAGGGTATGGTAATGGGAGAAAGTCCAGCAGCCTGGGAGCAGGTTAGTGATGGGAAGCTGCACAGGAGAGACCCATGCTAATAGCTCTAGGCTGCCAGCCTTAATGGCCATTGGCCTGGCTTAAACATACAGGGTCAAGCATTCATCCCTTTCTGGAAATCTCTAGTTGAAAACAAACTCAGACAAATCATTTTCTATCAATTCAGAGTGAAAACCAAAATCCCCAGAGGAACTCAATATCACCTGCCTCGAGCACTTCCTGGAAAACCTCCAGGGTGCAATATCTTTGCAACCCATTGTTCTCAGGCATAAACTTCTCTGGCTTATAAACCGCATGGAGAACAATCTACCTCCTTTATGTGGGCTGCTAATTGAATTTTTGTTTTTACGTAAAGCGTTGGGACAGACGCTTTATTCAGAAAGTAAAGCCTCAGATAAACAGATGTGTAGGCACAAGCTCATTGCTTGCTGCCCAGGGCTCTCTATAGCTGCATTTGACTCCCAGCTGTAGACTAAGTCAGTCAGGGAATGGTTAAGGCCCTGTGCATATCAAACACTGAAATCATGGGAGCAGGTTAAAGAGGGGGAAGCTGAGCTTGGAAATGCAAAGTAGGATTTGGGAAGGATTTTTACCTTTTTCCCATTTCTACCTGTCAAAGTCTGCAGAACCTTCTGGGAAGCATGTCCTGGAGTGATTGGGAGTCAAATCACTTGGGATGCACAGGGAAGGAATGGTTTCTGTCTTAGATAATCTCTGTGAGACGCCAAGAAAAAGGTGTGAAATCAAGGGAGGTGTCCTAGATCAACAGAAGGATGGGTTCAAAACCCCGTGGGAGACCCAGCTGCTTTGTTCCTCTTTTTCCTTCTCTTCTCTATCTGCCCATCCCCCACAAGAGGAAATGTTAACATTTCCCTCATTTCTTCCTGGCTGTAGGATAATTTTGGCCAGAGTAACAATCTTAAAACATAGCCTTCTTTGTGATGCTCTCTCGATAAAAAATAATGAAACAAATGCTTTTGCTGTTTACAATATGTTAGGCACTGTTTTAAGCTCTTTGCACATTCTAAGTCATTTATTTCTCACAACAACACTGTGATGCAGATGCCATTATCATCCCCGTTTTAGAGAGGGAGGGGAGAACTGAGGCATAGGGAGGTTAATTAACTTGTACCAGGTCATAGCGCTAAGTGGCAGAGCCAGGATTTGAACCTAGAATCTAGATCAAGATCCGTGCTTTTTTCTCCACTCTGCCTATAGGACAAAGAACAAGTGTATTAGTCTGGCATTCAGTGTCTTCTACCACCTGAGCCCTGTCTACTTTGTCCTTTGTGTATACTTCAAAATACTCTGTGTGCCTCCACCTAGAGAGTTCCCTCTGACCTTCTAGGTCTGTCTGGTTCCAGGAATGCAGGTGGGGAGCACTGGTTTTGGATTCAGGGGATTTGGTTGAGTCCCCATTTTGTTCTGACCTCTGTATGTCCATGGGCCTCTGGTCTTCCCTCTCTGGTCCTCAGTTTGTTTACCTGTTGCTGTGGTTTGGATATGGTTCGTTGGTCCTCACCAAAGCTCATGTTGAAATTTGACTCCCAATGTGATGATGTTGGGAGATGGGGCCTAATGAGAGGTGTTTGGGTCAAGAGGGCTCTGCCCTTGTTGGGTGTCTTGGTGCTGTTGTCTCAATAATAAGTTCTCTCTCTGGCAAGACATGGGTTTCAGCACTTGTTCTTCCCCTTCCTAGATGTGTGACTTTGGGCAAGTTACTTAACTCTTTTCATCCAAATTTTATTCTCTAATCTGGGCTAGTGGGATTGCAAGGTGATGGGGGACCCTTGAATGATATTAATGAGGCAATATGTGGTTTTATTTATTTGTTTTGCAGAGAGCTCACTTTGGCGTAGCACAAATGAGGGATTAGAGGGGAACAATCCAGGAAGTGGAGTGACCAGTTAGGATGCTGTTGTAGACAGTGTACATGATGTGGCTTTGTAGTTAGTGACAAGAGTGCCTGTCTTGTTGGGCTAGTGGGGTAGGGGAGGGGGTGCTGATTAAGGCCTAGAGAAAGGGTGGCCTTTTCTTTTATTTTCCCTCTTCTCTTCCCTTCTCTTCTCTTCTCTTCTCTTCTCTTCTCTTCTCTTCTCTTCTCTTCTCTTCTCTCTTCTCCTCTTTTTTCTCTCTCTGCCTCTCCCTGTCTCTCTCTCTTGCTCCCTGTCTCCTCCCTCCCTTTGTTCTTTCCTCTCTTCCTTCTTTCTAAAAAATTTTGCACAACGTTACCCCCAATCTCTAAGCTGTGTATCGTTGGAGCTGAGTCTCCTTAGAGGGGTAACTTTTCTAACCAGTTTGCCCTTTTGCAAATTTAGTTCAAGGTACTCTAATAAGGTTGTAGGTAGTCCTGGTTGTGCTAATGTAGGAAAGAATGAAATGAGGCTGCTTAAAGGCAGTTTGGGCTTGGGAGACAGGGTGGCCGGGCGTGATGAGACTGAGTAGATGAAAAGTAGCCCTTTTCATCAAGAGCACTAGAAATCAGTCTCCAAGAGCATGTTGAGGAGCTGCTGCCTTACTTTGCTTTAGAGAGCTCAGCTACTTTATCATTTTGACTTGATGCTGATTTGCCAAGCTCCCCACCACCTCAGCTTCTCTGTCCTGCAGCTTGGCTTCCTTTCTGGGCTTAGCAGAAGAGCCATGCTTAGCTCTTGGATATAATGTTCGGTCTTTTACAAATGATTTACTAGGTATTTGGAGATAGGGTTGGAAGTGAAATCTCTGGATAGTCAGATTACCTACACAGTGAAGCTCTGCTCTACCCAAAAGGGGTTATTTTAAGCTTCACACAGTAGCTTAGCATTGGGAAATCTGTCTAGCCAAATAATTGCATTAACAATTTAGAGAAAAAATTATATAGCTAAGCCACTAGATAACAGAAAAGAATTTGCTAATATTCAGCAATGATTTTTGATAAAAACATGAAGTGAAATAAGAATAGAAGAATACTTCATAGAGAGGATTAAGAAACTTATTGGAAATCAATAGCAAGCATTACATCGAAAGATAGAAGACATTCCCATTCAAGTTCTGAATAAGGTATGAATACTTGTTATCATGGCATCATTTGACAAAATTTTGAAGTTTCCAACTAAATACAACCATGAAAATAAATGATTTGACTATAAATATATCCACTTATTATTTGTCAAATAAATAATTTAAAGCTGATTTAAATATGAAAAGAATAAAATTATCACTGTATGCTTCTTACGTCATCTTATATCTGGATAATCTAAGTGTCTAAGTGAAAAATTATTATAACTAATAAGAAAATTTGTCTCGAAAAAAGATGAATACACAAAAATAATTTTCCCTTTTCCATTCTCAAAAATGATTTAGGAAATAAAATGAAATAAAAATTGACAAAACTACAAATTACCAAGGGATAAATTATAAGAAATGTAATATCTACATGAAGGAAACTTTAAACTTTTACAGAAGGATTAAATGTTCCCAAAGTAATATATGAAAGGACGTGCCGTGTTCTTGGATGGAAGATTAACGTCATAAATATAAAAATCCTTCCAAAACCAACCAAAATATTTAATATAATTCTGATAAGAATCATAATGTTATCTTTTTTGGAAAGGTGGAGAGCTGACAATTTTATTTTAAATTTCATATCAGATAATAAATGTGTGGAAATGGCTGAGAAAATTTTGATAAAGAAGAATAACTAAATGATAATTACTGTACCAGATATTAAAATATAGCATAGGTTGGGCAGTGGCTCATGCCTGTAATCCCAGCACTTGGGAGACCAAGGCAGGCAGATCACTTGAGGCCAGGAGTTTGAGACCAGCCTAGCCAACATAGTGAAACCCCATCTCTACTAAAAATGCAAAAACTAGCTGAGCGTGGTGGTGCATGCCTATAGTCCCAGCTACTGGGGAGGCTGAGGCATGAGAATCACTTGAACTCAGGAGACTGAGGTTACAGTGAGCTGAGATCATGCCACTGCACTCCAGCCTGGGTGACAGAATGAGACTCTGTCTCATAAGTAAATAAATAAATAAAAATAAAATGTAGCATAAAACCACTATGATGAAAACAGACAAATAATCAGTGGACTTCAAGAGGGAGTCCCAAAATAGATCCAAGGATAAATAGAAAGTTAATGTGTGATAAAAGTACTAATTAAAATCAGTGGAGTTACTGTTATTCATTAAATAGTGATGAAAGGATTGTTACACATTTAGAAAAAAAATAGATCCCTACCTCAAACCTCATAAATAAAATAAATTTCAGATGCATTAATCATCAAAGAGTAGCCCAAACTGGAAATAATCTAAATGACTGTCAGCTGGTGAGTGAATAGACAAAATGTGGCTTATCCATACAGTGAAACACTGCTCAGCAACAAAAAGCACAGAAGCACGGATGCATGCAGCCCCATGGATTAACCTCAAAACATACGCTAAATGAAAGAAGCTAAACACAAAAAATGACATATTGTATGATTCCATTTATACAAAGTTTCTAGAAAACACCAAACATATGGAGATGGGTGGTTTCTTGGGGGCTGGAAAGACAGCAGAAAGTCACTGCAAACAGGCATGATGGAAATTTTGGGGGTGATGCAAGTGTTCTAAAACTGGTTTATAGTGATGATTGTGTAACTGTATAAATTTACTGAAATGTATCAAACCATGAAACTGAAATGGGTGAATTTTTTTGTATGTAAATTGTACCTTAATCAACTATTAAAAATGTTGAATAAAAAGGAAAAGTATACAATAAAATATTAGAGTGGCATATTGAAACGTTTTCTTAAGCAAGTTGTGAAAAACAGGTCGTTAAGAAAAATATATATTTGACAACATAAGAATTTTAAAAATTGATGGTAAAAGATTTTAAAATGTAACAATGCAAGTGATAGTAATGCAAGTAAATAAAATGAATGCTTTTTGCTGCTTACAATGTATTAGGCACTGTTCTAAGCTCTTTGCACATTCTAAGTCATTTATTTCTCACAACAAAACTGTGATGCAGTTGCCATTATCATCCCCGTTTTAGGGAGGGAGGGGAGAACTGAGGCATAGGGAGGTTAATTAACTTGTACCAGGTCATAGCGCTAAGTGGCAGAGCCAGGATTTGAACCTAGAATCTAGATCAAGATCCGTGCTTTTTTCTCCACTCTGCCTATAGGACAAAGAACAAGTGTGTTAATCTGGTATTCAGTGTCTTCCACCACCTGAGCCCTGTATACTTTGTCCCCTGTGTATACTTCAAAGTACTCTGTGTGTCTCTCACAAAAGTATTTGCATCATTTATAAAAGACAGAGAGTGAATCTTTTTATTATGCAGAACCTCATAAAAATGACAGGAGGCAAAGAATCTAATCTCAAATTAGTCAGGGTATCCACAGATGACAATACAAGTGAACAGTAAAATGCAAACATTTTCTTAGATAGCTGCAGAAATGAAGATTTAAACAATGAATTACCTTTTTTTGGGCACAGTTTCTAACATCTGATAATCCATGCTGTGAAGGTGTGAGGAAATGAGCAGTCTGTTTAGAGGAGTATAAATCAATTCAGTTTTTTTTGGAGATTGACTGGATAATAATAGCTATTAAAAAGAAAAATGTGTATGTCTTTAGTAAAATAATCCCTCTTCTAGTAATCTTTCTTCCAGAAAATACCACAGATATAGTAAGGCAATTGCATAAAGATGTTTGTTGATGGGTTGTTTGACAATAACAAGAAGTAGGAGCCAGATGAATTTCTATAAAGAGGAATATGTTTGAATATATTTTGCTACATCAAAATAATAGCAAAAAATGTAATATTATGCAAAAGAAGTAGGAACACTTATTTTCATTGGCTTGGAAAGCTGTATATTATTGTATTAGCTTTTTATTCTTGTGTAACAAATTACCACAAATTTAGAAACATAAAATAACACCTGATCATTAGCCTATGTCTCTGTAGCTCAGACATCTGGCATGGAAGTGGACTGGATTCTCTGCTCAGGGCATCACCAAGCTAAAGTCAAAGCATCAGTTGGACTGAGTTCTTATCTGGAAGCTCTGAGGGAAAAATCAGGTTCCAATCTCATTCTTCTTGTTGGCAGAATTCAGCTCCTTGTGGTTGGAGGCCGAAGTTCCCGTTTCATTGCTGGTTGTCAACTAGGGACTGCTTTTTTTGTTTTGTTTTGTTTTTATTATACTTTAAGTTCTACGGTATATGTGCACAATGTGCAGGTTTGTTACATATGTATACATGTGCCATGTTTGTGTGCTGCACCCATTAACTCGTCATTTACATTAGGTATATCTCCTAATGCTATCCCTCCCCCGTCCCCCCACCCCACGACAGGCTCCTGTGTGTGATGTTCCCCACCCTGTGTTCAAGTGTTCTCATTGTTCAATTCCCACCTATGAGTGAGAACATGCAGTGTTTGGTTTTCTGTCCTTGCAATAATTTGCTCAGAATGATGGTTTCCAGCTTCATCTGTGTCCCTAAAAAGTACATGAACTCATCCTTTTTTATGGCTGCATAGTATTCCATGGTGTACATGTGCCACATTTTCTTAATCCAGTCCATCATTGATGGACATTTTGGGTTGTTTCCAAGTCTTTGCTATTGTGAATAGTGCTCAATAAACATACATGTGCATGTGTCTTTATAGCAGCATGATTTGTAACCCTTTGGGTACGTACCCAGTAGTGGGATGGCTGGGTCAAATGGTATTTCTAGTTCTAGATCCCTGAGGAATCACCACACTGATTTCCACAATGGTTGAACTAATTTACAGTCCCACCAACAGTGTAAAAGTGTTCCTATTTCTCCACATCCTCTCCAGCACCTGTTGTTTCCTGACTTTTTAATGATTGCCATTCTAACTGGTGTGAGATGGTATCTCATTGTGGTTTTGATTTGAATTTCTCTGATGGCCAGTGATGATGAGCATTTTTTCATGTGTCTGTTGGCTGCGTAAATGTTTTGAGAAGTGTCTGTTCATATCCTTTGCCCACTTTTTGATGGGGTTGTTTCATTTATTCTCGTAAATTTGTTTAAGCTATTTGTAGATTCTGGACATTATCCCTTGTTGGATGGGTAGATTGTAAAAATTTTCTCCCATTCTGTAGGTTGTCTGTTCACTCTGATGGTAGTTTCTTTTGCTGTGCAGAAGCTCTTTAGTTTAATTAGATCCCATTAGTCAATTTTGGCTTTTGTTGCCATTGCTTTTGGTGTTTTAGTCATGAAGTCCTCGCCCATACCTATGTCTTGAATGGTATTGCCTAGGTTTTCTTCTAGGGTTTTTATGGTTTTAGGTCTAACATTTAAGTCTTTAATCCATCTTGAATTAATTTTTGTATGAGGTGTAAGGAAGGGATCCAGTTTCAGCTTTCTACGCATGGCTAGCCAGTTTTCCCAGCACCATTTATTAAATAGGGAATCCTTTCCCCATTGCTTGTTTTTATCAGGTTTGTCAAAGATCAGATGGTTGTAGATGTGTGGTATTATTTCTGAGGGCTCTGTTCTGTTTCATTGGTCTATATCTCTGTTTTGGTACTAGTAGAATCAATATCGTGAAAATGGCCATACTGCCCAAGGTAATTTATAGATTCAATGCCATCCCCATCAAGCTACCAATGACTTTCTTTACAGAATTGGAAAAAAACTACTTTAAAGTTCATGTGGAACCAAAAAAGAGCCCGCATTGCCAAGACAACACTAAGCAAAAAGAACAAAGCAGGAGGCATCATGCTACCTGACTTCAAACTATACTACAAGGCTACGGGACTGCTTTCAGCTCCTTAAGGCCACTGGTATTCCTTGTCACATGTCTACCTCTACCTTTAAGCCAGAATAGTGTGTCAAGTCCTTCTTATGCTTTGAATCTGTGAATTCCTCTGTCTCTGACCTCTACACCCAAATTTAAAGAGTTTATGTAATTGTCTCCCTATTTTTAGTGGAACTTATTTGGGACCTTAACTATATCTGCAGAATTTCTTTACATTAACATCTGGATTCATGTTTGATTGAATAAGTGGGAGAAAGTATATGTACACTAGGGTCTAGGGATATTGAAGACTATTTAAGAATTCTGCCTACCATAATGATATACCACAAATGTAAAAGCTATTCATAGATCAAAAGATGGAGCATTAATCCATTAAAACATTTTATATTTCTATATGGATGAGTATGTTTACACACATATAGATATACTGACATTAATATGTATGGGGCTGGACAGTGGAGAGCCATGCAAGACCATTCAAGGGCATGCTGTTAAAAGTGGTTATTTCTGTGATTGGGATTGGATAGGACAGAGGGGACTTGTACTTTTCCTTATGCTTTTACTTTTCTAAACATTACAAAATTATGGGTGTTTATCTGTTTGTGTTTTTTAGTGCAGCAGCCCTTCATATCTTTAGTGTCTGCATCTGTGGATTCAAGCAACCGTGGATCAAAAATTTTTTTTTAGGCTGGACATGGTGGCTCTTGCCTGTTATCCCAACACTTTGGGAGGGAGAGGTGGGTGGATCACCTGAGGTCAGGAGTTTGAGACCAGCCTGGCCAATATGTTGAAACCCCGTCTCTACTAAAAATACAAAAATTAGCCAGGTGTGGTGGCGGGCCCCTGTAATCCCAGCTACTTGGAAGGCTAGAGAATCACTTGAACCCAGGCGGTAGAGGTTGCAGTGAGCCGAGATCGCATCATTGCACTCTAGCCTGGGTGACAAGAGCGAGACTCTGTCTCAAAAAAAAATTATTTTTTTAAAGGATGGTTGTATCAGTATTGAACATGTACAGGCTTTTTTCTTGTCATTACTCCCTAAATAATACAGTATAACAACAATTTACATAGCACTTATATTGTATTAGTTATTATAAGTAATGCAGATGATTTAAAGTATATGGCAGGCTGTGCATAGGTTATATACAAATATTACACCATTTAATATAAAGAACTTGAGCATCTGTGGATTTTGGTATCCACAGAGGGGGTCCTAGAACTAATCCTCTATGAATTCTGAGGAATGACTATATTTGAGCCCTTAAGGTCTCTGACATCACCGTAGGAGACAGACCTGAGGGAGGAAAGTGATCTATCTTCATAGACTTACATTGTCTTCCATTTTCTTCTGCTTATAGCCCAAGTCACAGCACCACTTCTTCCAAATTTCAACAGTCATACATATTTTAAAGAATTGGAGGAGAAAAATAATCAATTATGTTTATCCAGATATTACCATTTCCAAGTTTTTTCTAGTGTTATTTCCTTTCTACTTGAATAACTTCATTTGTTGTCTCTTTTAGATCAGAACTGCTGAAAACAAATTCTCTTTGTTTTTCTTTATCTGTAAATATCTTTATTTTGCCTTCAGTCTTGAAGGGTGTTTTCACTGAATATAGAATTCTGGGTAGACAATCCTTTTCTTTCAGCACTTAAAAAGGTTCCATTGTTTTCTGGCTTCCATGATTTCTTGTGAGAAATCTGCAGTCATTTGAATTGTTGTTCCCTTAATATCAGCAGTTCTTAACTTCAGCATTATTGACATTTTGGGTTAGATATTCTTTGTTGTGAGGCTCGTGTCCTGTAGGATGTATAGTAGTATCCTTAACATATTAGGTACCAATAGCAGTCCACTCCCAATGTGAGAAAAATTAAAAAGTTGGAAACATCTGATCTTTTCAGATGTCTCTGGGGAGGCAAAACCAACCTGGTTGAGAAACACTGCCATGCAATATGTAATTACACTGCATATAATGGTTAATTTAAAAATATTTTAAATATAATTATATATCTCTTAGTTTTTCCACAGTTTGATTATAATGTGTCTGGTCATAGTTTTCTTTGAGTTTATCCTATTTGAGTTTCACTAAACTTCTTGAATATATAAATTTATGACCTATAATAAATTTGAAGAGTATTTACTCATTTGTTAAAAGTGTTAAAAATTTTTTTCAGCACCTATCTTTTTCTCCTCCTCTTTAGAGACCCTGATAGCATGAATTTTAGAACTTTTGATATAGTTCCATAGGTCCCAAATCTGTATGACTTTTTTTCTCAATTTTTATATCCTCTATTATTCAGATTAGATACTTTTAATTGACCTATTTTCAAGTTCATCAGCTCTTTCCTGAGTCATGTTTATTCCTCTGTTGAATCCATACAGGGAGTTTATAATTTCAGTTATTGTAATTTTTAGTTTTTGTGTATAGTTTTTCTTTTCTTTTCTTTTTTTCTTTTTTTTTTTTGAGACGGAGTCTTGCTCTGTTGCCCAGGCTGGAGTGCAGTGGTGCGATCTCAGCTCACTGCAAACTCTGCCTCCTGGGTTCATGCCATTCTCCTGCCTCAGCCTCCCAAGTAGCTGGGACTACAGGCGCCTGCCACCATGCCTGGCTATTTTTTTGTATTTTTAGTAGAGACGGGGTTTCACCGTGTTATCCAGGATGGTCTTGATCTCCTGACCTCGTGATCCGCCCTCCTTGGCCTCCCAAAGTGTGGGGATTACAGGCCTGAGCCACCGCGCCCGGCCGTATAGTTTTTATTTCTGTGCTGAGAATTTCTTTTAATTAATTTAAGGAGTGTTTACCGTTATTTCATGGAATATGGTTACAGTAGTTTTTTAAAGGTCTTTGTCTGATAATCTCAACATCTGGTCATTTTGGGATTGGTATCTGCTATCTTTTCCCTTGAGAGTTAATTATATTTTCCCAGTTTTTTGGTTTGGGTAATTTTAAATTGTGTATTAGTTTCTTATTACTGATGTAACAAATTACCACAAACTCTTGGTTTAAGGCAAATTTATTCTTATAGTTTTGGTGATCAGAATTATAAAATTAAGATGTTGGCAGGCCTGCATTTCTTCTGGAGACTTTAAGAGAGAATACATTTCTTGTCTTTTCCATATTTAGAGGTGCCTGCATTCCTTTTGTGTGGCCCCTTTCTCCATCTGCAAAACACATCACTTCAACCTTTGGTTTTGTCTTCACACCTCTTTTTTGTCTGATTCTGATCCTCCTGCAGCTCTTATAGAAGGGCCCTGTGATTACACTTGGCTCACTTATACGATCCAGGAAATCTGCCCATCTCAACACTCTTAACTTCATCACATTTGCAAAATCCCTTTTACCATGCAAGGTAACATATTCATGGGTTCTGGGGATTAAGAATTAGACATCTTTGCAGGGGTTATTATTTATCCTACCACAAATTACATTCTATAGATTTTGAATATTATGTTACAAGAATCTAAGTTCTGTTAAAATCCTATGAAGAATGTTCATTTTTTTTTTTTTTGAAAGTGGGTAATCAACTCAGTAAGGTTCAGATGACAAGGGCTGACCTACCTCCTGTAGGCTCTGGATCCAATGTGAATTTAATTTTCACGGCCTTTGTGGTGCTATTTGGTTTCATCCCCAGATGTGCCACTTGGGGTCAGTCTAGAATCTGGGGGATGGTGTCTAGTATAGTTCAGTTCCCAGAGGTTTTGCTATACTGCTTCGAGTTGATTCTGTATATACACAGCTTGGGCATGAACTAGGATTTCATACCTAGATTTGGAAGGTAGTTTTTGCCCCGCCTTTCAATTTGTGATTGCCCTCACAGTCTCTGGCTCCCAGAGTCCCTTTCTCTTGGTTTTCTGGTAGAAATCTGAAGTTTAGCCTCCCTGCACAGTTCCACACTTTTTGTGAATGGGTCTACCTTTGGGCAAAATGGTGAGATACGAGAGAGAGAGAGAGAGAGAAAAAAAAAGAAATTTCTCACACACTCTTCAGACCAAAGAGGCCAATTTCTCTGGCCAATGAGTAGGATTTTCTCTGAGTTGTGGGTGCCCTTGTGGCTGGTATTCCTGCAGCTGCTGGGGGAGTGCTGGTTCATGCCTGGGACTTGCCTTGAGACAGGGCCAGCAGAGGAAAAAGGGGGAAAAAGGGGATACCTCCCACATCCTATTTTCCACAGGGGTCCCCCTTTCCAGTCTTCTGGCTAGAAAAAGAAAGTTTCTCTTGGAGATTTTTCCATCTGTGCCTGCTGTGTAGTTCTGGGATGTGAGCCACCCTAGAGTCTAAGCTGGGAGAATTGAAAAAAAATTAAACCAGGAAACTCACTGCTGTATTGGTTGTTCTTTGACTTGTAATTTTCCACCCCAGCATGCCTGCTATTACTTATTTTTTAGAATCCTCTCATACAGTTGCTTTATCTAAATTGTCCAGAGATTTTAGTTCTAATCAGTGGGAGAGAAAGAATAGAGTGTACTCGTTCTATCTTTTCCAGAACCAGAAGTCCCAGGTACATTATTGATAATATAAATGATGGCAAGGATGCAGCTTTTGATATTACAGTGAAACACATCATCAGTCTTGTCCATGGTGATTCTTCTTATCTGCAGAGAGAACCTATAGTGAATTCCCCTAGTTAGTCCAGGGGCAGATGATTTAAATTTTTTTAATGACCCCTGTAGATCTTTATTACTCATTTGATGTATCAGGTTACATTTGATGATGAGGAGGTTACTTTGTTTTTCTGCATATGAAGTAGTAATAATCACTGTCATCTCATTCTGTTTCTCCTCCTCCTCCTCCTCCTCGTGATCGGTTACTGCGTGGTTACTATGCTCCAGGGACCATGCTGAGGGTTTTAGATACATTATATCTCTGAAGTAGCCTCATCAGTGTATGCTTTGCAAAAGTTCCAGGCTTAGGCTTGTGCAATAATGTCTTCTTTAAGAACCTGGGCTAGGTCTATTTCACTCTCCTGCATGTAGCCAGCATGTTTCAGTACTTGGTCTGCGGTAGATGCTCAGTAAACATCTGTCCAGTGAACGAATGAATGAAAGACAGCCCCCCATCCCCCACCCCCACCCTGTTTTGTAGGCTATTTAAGGAGAACTTAGTAATATGTACCTGCTTCTCCTTCCTAACTGCAGCTGAGCTAGGAGACCCTTTCACAGGAAAACATCAGTTTTTTATTCATCTACTCCCTCGACAAGTATGTGCACCAGGCAGCATTCTGGCTGCTAGGGATGCTGTGGGGAAAAGCAGGCGAGACCCTAGCCCATGGAGCTTACATTCTAATGTGTGAGTCAGACAAGAAACAAGTAACTGATCAATGAACGAAATAATTTCAGGTGGTGATAAGTGACACGGAGAAATGAAATAGGGTAATGGGTAGCGGCGGAAGGGTGTGGGGCTACTTTAGCTAGGAAGGTTATGGTTATGGGGGATTCTTGAAAGAGACCCCAGTTGAGCTGAGATATGAGAAAGAACCAGTCAGACATTCATTTAGCAGCCTGGAAATTTTTTCTTGCTTAACATCCCTGTTGTTTTCACTGGGAAAATCAGCGGCGCAAATAAGACTGCAAAAGCAATGTTTAAAATTGACTGAAGAGAATCAATTACTTTCCGATGGTTGAAGGGGCCTTAGACACCATCCAGTGATTTATTTTAGCCCAGGGTTTTTATTTTTTGCTTGTTTTAAATCATCAAAGGTTTAAAACAATTTTTAAAAATTACTGTTATTTAATTTGTCTTTGTAGGTCCATATTTTTTGAAGACCTTGACCACCAAAATTTTTTAATTAAGTAGATTTCTTATGAGACTGCAGTGTCAGTGCATGGGTTGGTATAATTCCAGTCAAAAGACAGACACCCGAATTTTTTTAGATTACCTCCGCAGTCTTATTAGAGAGATATATGCTGATTTGTTGGATTTTTTTGTTTTTTTGAGATGGAGTCTCACTCTGTCACCCAGGCTGGAGTGCAGTGGCACAATCTCAGCTCACTGCAACCTCCACCTCCCAGGTTCAAGTGATTCTCCTGCCTCAGCCTCCCGAGTAGCTGGAACTATAGGCATGTGCCACCATACCCAGCTAATTTTTGTATTTTTAATAGAGACAGAGTTTTACCATGTTGGCTAGGCTGGTCTTGAACTCCTGACCTCAGGTGATCTGCCGCCTCAGCCTCTCAAAGTACTGGGATTACAGGCATGAGCCACTGTGCCCAGCCTGATTTGTTAGATTTTTAAAATTAAAAAGAACATTATACAAACTTGGTTTAAAAATACATTAAAAATATCTGACTGTCCCTGCCCTGAGGTCAGTGATTTTCCTCTTAGATTCACCATTGTAATTTCAGAAACTAGAACAGTGCTTGGCATCAGGCAAGTACTTAATATTGTTCAAATGAATAAATGCTTCTACGGAAATTTTTCCTGATCTAATGGAATAATAAAGCTTTAATTAAAATCAATAAGAGTTGATTTGTATTTAGGTTTTTTTTTAGGTGGCTGACTGTGAAGTTTGAATAACGTGTATCTTGGAATAAACAGGGTTTGTGAGCTCCCAAATAAATATTATTATATCCCCTCTTCATTGTGGACTCACTCTGTGCCAGGTGCCATTGCACATTTAAGTCTTCGCAGCAGCTCTGTCCATTTTGCAGATGAGGAAACTACGGCTCAGAGAGATGAAGTCTTGACGTCACACAGCTGGTTAGTGGCAAAACCAGAATATGGATCTCGATCAGTCTGTCTCTGAAACCTGTGCTCTTAACTATTATGCTATGGAAAAGGCAGGGAAGCGTGGGGGTCATGGTGTCGGGGTCCTTGGAACTGGGCTCTGAAACATAGCTCTGCTGTGTGATCTTAGGCAAGTGGCTAGACCTCTCTGTACCTCAGCTTTATCACCTCTAAAATGAAGCTATGAATACTATTTACCTAATGGAGTTAAGATTATTAAATCAGTTAATTTATGTAAAACGTACAGTAACTACTTCATAAGACTAGTTAACTATTTCTGAGCACAAAGCATTTGGCTGTTTGATATTGTGAGTTGGTGGCACATGTGTCTTGACTGGCTGGGCCAGGCTGCCTCTCTGCTACTGCGGTGGCTCTGGTGACAGCCACACTCAGTGCAATAGACTGCAGTGGACGTCACTTTATGCTCCCCTGGTCTATTGGTTTGGGTCGTGTGTCATGTTGGCAGCTAATTTTCTCAGAGCGGTTGGTTGGAATGGGTCTCAGAGACCGTGCCTACAGTCATAAAACATACAGACCCAGCGAAAATGGTCATCATCTCTCCTCGTGATTAGTATGGATTGCTGTGGCTTTATTGATCGGCAACAATCGCTTGCTCTCACAAAAACCCCTATGCCTAGCCCACACAGACCAGTTTTGCTGTTTTGTGCTGTTTTCTTTTGGCATTTTGACAAAGTCAGTGAATTAACAATGTTCCATGGAGTGTTTGAAAGTGGTTGGCTGTTGGTGGATCTATCTTGCTCCATGACTGAAGACATCATCTCCCACCCCTCCTTTATCCACCCCCTCTTCACACCATCTGCAGAATCATCCTTCTGAAACAGCAATCCGTATCACTCTGTTGGATAAAATCCTTTAGTGATAAGCAGATTTTTGGGGGTGATAGAAATGTTGATTATCATCATTGTGGTGGGGGTTAAGTGTATGTGTACATTTTGTCAAAACACATCAACTGTACGCTAAAAATTGGTATATGTAAGTTACGCCTCAGTAAAATAAAAACAATCAGTAGAGGAGAAAAGCCTGAACTCCCTCCCTGGGCATTCAGAGCTCTTCTCAGCCTGGCCAAAGCCTATCTTTCCAGCCTCTTCTCCTCCCCCTCTGCATCCCTGTCCCTTGCACCGTAGCCCACAGCTTTCCCTGCCTGTGCTATCTCTGCTTATAAGCTGAAACATTTGCATGTGCTTTTCTCTCTGCCAGGAAAGTGCTCCTCACCCTTCCCAGTGTGGACACTTCCCTCTCTCTTCCCTTCAAGGTCTCCTATGTGTCAGGCTCTGTGCTAGGCGCGGGGCCTACTAAGATACAGAAGACACAGCTCAGCCTCTGAGGATCACTAAGCAAACCCATCCCCTCCCTGGATACAGCATTTTGGTCCCACTATGTCTTCTTCTTCTTCTGGCATATGGGATCCTCAGAACAGAGGGCACAGAGGGAGGCACGAATGAGGAGGACTGGGTGCAGGCAGGCTGATGTGAGACCCCCACAGCCTCTCTGTGTCTCCTTCCAGGAAGTCTCCTGTCCTCCCCCAACACATAGAAGCAGAGAACAGAGCAGGTCAAGTTTCCACTCTGGAGACAGCTTCTTTAGGTTCCCAGCTCTTGTCCTGAGAGCTGTGTGACTTTGGGAAAGCTGCCGAACCTCTCTGCACTTTGGCTTCATATCTGGAAGATGGTGAGAACAATAATTCCACCCCAAAGGATTCAGTGAATTAATATACGTAAAGTACTAAAAACAGTATCTGGCTCATGATAAAGGTTATATAAATATTGCTATTATTGTTCTTGCCTGCCAAGTACACCAAGATGAGTAAGAGCCTGGCTTTCAGGGGCATTTTTTTTTTCTAGTGGAAAAGTCCAGACAATACACAGGTGGATAAATCAATAGCAAGAGGATACCACACTGTGATAAGTGCTTTGAAAGATACAAAGAGGAGACTGTGCTAGGGAGAAATTATTTTGGAGGAAAGGAGGCACTTTTTGGTTGGTGTGATGAGGAGTGGGCCTCTGTGAGGAGGAGAAATTTAGACAAAAGGCCAAGAGCTGAGAAGGAGGCAGGCATATAGAGGCCATTGGAAGAGGATTCCAGGGAGAGAAAGCATGGGGACATGCCCTAAGGAGGTACGAGCGCGGTGTGTCTGAACAGAGAGAAGCAAATAAAGCTGGAGTAGAGGAGGGCAAGGAGAGTGCAGGAGAAGGAGTTGTGGGATTGCAGGGGGCTTGGCCACCAGTGCGTGGTAGGAGCTGTGTCAAGGAGCTGGGATTTGATTCTTGCTGCGTTGGAAGCCACTGGAGAGGCTTAGGCAGGGTCTGATCTTACCAGGTTGTTTAATGCTCTCAGTTCTAGTTAAAGCCAAACCAGGATCACTGCCTTCTGGGTTGTTCTCTGCAAAGGCTCTGTCATAGATTGTATCATGATACTACTTCCCTCAGTAGAGTGGCCCACCCAGGGCCACTGTCCTGCCCTGTCCTCAGTCCTCCCAGCCTGCCTCTTTGCCTTCAACCCATCCAAACTTACCCATCCTGGGTCCATACCTCATGACTTTCCTAAGTGGTTGCCCAGTTCCAACCTGGGAGAAATTTTCCCAGTCTGTTCCAAATGACTGGAAGTTCTTCAACAGGAAGCCCCACAGAAGAAATGCAGGAAAGAATAGGTGAATATTTCAACATCAGAATCAAAGTCATCTTCTAAACCAGCTGGAGAAAATGTTGGGCAAAAGGACCGTTCCTTTTGGTGCTCTCAGATCTTGCCATCCTCTGACGTGCAAGTCTCTTCCTCTGATTATCTTTTAAGGACTTTGATGCCTTTTTCTTATCTGTCTGAGGGTTTCCATTGCATCCTTGGGATTTTGGGCTTCAATGCATGTTGAGGACCACTGCAACAGTCCTCAAATCAAGCCAGCCAGTGTCTATGTGAGAAAATATACTCATTCATCATTTTCTGCATTTATTTTGCAACTGATTGCATGGGCCTTCTGACCACTTGTCTGAAAAGTCTAATACCAAACAGGTTTCTGAAGAGCCAGTGGAACATTGCAGAGACACAGCCTTTAGCAACTCCAATTCTGAAATGAGCAAATGACTGATGACGTGCAATAGAACATGAAAAATAGAAGGTTCTCTGGTTAAGAAAGTTTGACTTGACAAACAGAGAAACCTGGCTTTGATTCTCAGCTTCACTCTCTTTGTGGATTTAGACAAAATTACTTAAGTTCTTTGTGCTTCATTGGGGTTGGTAATTAGACTTTGCCATTACCATGGTGATAGTCCTGCGTGTGATAGTTATGTAAACTGAGAGTGCTTAGTAGGTATTCTATTCATTTTAGTTCCATTCCTGGTTGGAAATTGAATGTTGAATGCTGTGTTATCCTTTGTTTAGGGAGAAAAAAAAGGCTTAATTTAAAACAGGCATTACTTCTCTAAGTTCCTGCACTGTCCCATCCTACCTTCCATTATCTTTGTGATTAAATAATATTCGTCATTAGGTGGGATCCAGCATGCAGGAAGCTCCTGGCTAGCTCAGGCAGTTTACACTTTGGAGAAGCGCCCATGGAGGGAATTTTAATTCAAGAACAAATGGAATCTAGTGTAGTGATAGTCAAAGAAAAGCTTTTCTACAATAGCCCTCCAAATTTGTGACATTTCTATGTAGCTCATTAAAAGATGGTTCAGGCCACTCCTGGATGGGCCAGTTTCTCAGCATTGAGCCTTCTGAGCCTGGGCATCCCCAGTGGGATTCAGCTGGAGGGACAGACACTGAGCAGAGAGAAGGTGAGCTCAGACCCAGTTGTCTTGATCTGGGGTCAGGGAGACTTCTATTCTGAGGGTCATAGAAGAGATGCCAAGGGGAGATGGATCGCCATGAAGTTCTCCGAGAGCATGGATGGGTGGAAGCCTTTCTATCAGCCCTGCAGCTATGTCGCTATATGGGAGCACATCTCAGACACACAAATATATAGTGTCCTGTTCTGGTATAAATGAAGCAGTCTGGAAAAGAGTAACTTTCCAACAAAGTGTTTGTCAGAGCAAATGTAATCTGCCTGCCTTTGTCACCTTTTCCCCACTAATAAAAAAATGAAAATTTTATCTCATTGATGTGTCACAAGCTGATCTATTGGGTGTTTTAAGGGAAAGTAAAGAGAAGACTTTCTTTTTTCTTTTTTTTTTTTTGAGATGGAGTCTCGCTGTGTAGCCCAGGCTGGAGTGCAAGGGCACGATCTCGGCTTACTGCAACCTCCGCCTCCTGGGTTCCAGTGATTCTCCTGCCTCAGCCTCCCGAGTAGCTGGGACTACAGGCATATGCCATCATGCCCAGATAATTTTTTGTATTTTTAGTAGAGATGGGGTTTCACTGTGTCAGTGAGGATGGTCTCGATCTCCTGACCTCGTGATCCACCAGCCTCAGCCTCCCAAAGTGCTGGGATTACAGGTGTGAGCCAGGGCACCCAGCCCGAGAAGACTTTCTTATTTCCCAGTGAAATAATTTGGTTCCATAAAATCTTATACCTAGAAACGTGTTAAGTATTTTAAAAGAAGACAGTGCAAAATTTCTCCTTGTCCTTTAGACTCATGCTCTTAAAAATGCCTATCATGTAAATACATATATATATATACATGTATGTGACTATTATAGATCTAATCTAATCTTGATATATACTGCACAGAGACATACAATTCAGTTTGAACTAAAATCTTTCAGGTTTGAAGAGACCAGATGCTGTGAATTTTTTTTCCCCATATATGATTTTATTATTTATTATTATTATTTTCTTTTATTATTATTATTATACTTTAAGTTTTAGGGTACATGTGCACAATATGCAAGTTAGTTACATATGTATACATGTGCCATGCTGGTGTGCTGTACCCATTAACTTGTCATTTAGCATTAGGTATATCTCCTAATGCTATCCCTCCCCCCTCCCCCCACCCCACAACAGTCCCCAGAGTGTGATGTTCCCCTTCCTGTGTCCATGTGTTCTCATTGTTGAATTCCCATCTATGAGTGAGAACATGTGGTGTTTGGTTTTTTGTCCTTGTGATAGTTTACTGAGAATGATGATTTCTGATTTCATCCATGTCCCTACAAAGGACATGAACTCATCATTTTTTATGGCTGCATAGTATTCCATGGTGTATATGTGCCACATTTTCTTAATCCAGTCTATCATTGTTGGACATTTGGGTTGGTTCCAAGTCTTTGCTATTGTGAATAGTGCCGCAATAAACATACGTGTGCATGTGTCTTTATAGCAGCATGATTTATAATCCTTTGGGTATATACCCAGTAATTGGATGGCTGGGTCAAATGGTATTTCTAGTTCTAGATCCCTGAGGAATCACCACACTGACTTCCACAAGGGTTGAACTAGTTTATAGTCCCACCAACAGTGTAAAAGTGTTCCTATTTCTCCACATCCTCTCCAGTACCTGTTGTTTCCTGGCTTTTTAATGATCGCCATTCTAACTGGTGTGAGATGGTATCTCATTGTGGTTTTGATTTGCATTTCTCTGATGGCCAGTGATGGTGAGCATTTTTTCATGTATCTTTTGGCTGCATAAATGTCTTCTCTTGAGAAGTGTCTGTTCATATCCTTTGCCCACTTTTTGATGGGGTTGTTTGTTTTTTTCTTGTAAATTTGTTTGAGTTCATTGTAGATTCTGGATATTAGCCCTTTGTCAGATGAGTAGGTTGCAAAAATTTTCTCCCATTCTGTAGGTTGCCTGTTCACTCTGATGGTAGTTTCTTTGGCTGTGCAGAAGCTCTTTAGTTTAATTAGATCCCATTAGTCAATTTTGGCTTTTGTTGCCATTGCTTTTGGCGTTTTAGACATGAAGTCCTTGCCCATGCCTATGTCCTGAATGGTAATGCCTAGGTTTTCTTCTAGGGTTTTTGTGGTTTTAGGTCTAACATTTAAGTCTTTAATCCATCTTGAATTAATTTTTGTATAAGGTGTAAGCAAGGGATCCAGTTTCAGCTTTCTCCATATGGCTAGCCAGTTTTCCCAGCACCATTTATTAAATAGGGAATCCTTTCCCCATTGCTTGTTTTTGTCAGGTTTGTCAAAGATCAGATAGTTGTAAATATGCGGCATTATTTCTGAGGGCTCTGTTCTGTTCCATTGATCTATATCTCTGTTTTGGTACCAGTACCATGCTGTTTTGGTTACTGTAGCCTTGTAGTATAGTTTGAAGTCAGGTAGCGTGATGCCTCCAGCTTTGTTCTTTTGGCTTAGGATTGACTTGGCGATGTGGGCTCTTTTTTGGTTCCATATGAACTTTAAAGTAGTTTTTTCCAATTCTGTGAAGAAAGTCATTGGTAGCTTGATGGGGATGGCATTGAATCTATAAATTACCTTGGGCAGTATGGCCATTTTCACGATATTGGTTCTTCCTACCCATGAGCATGGAATGTTCTTCCATTTCTTTGTATCCTCTTTTATTTCATTGAGCAGTGGTTTGTAGTTCTCTTTGAAGAGGTCCTTCACGTCCCTTGTAAGTTGGATTCCTAAGTATTTTATTCTCTTTGAAGCAATTGTGAATGGGAGTTCACTCATGATTTGGCTCTCTGTTTGTCTGTTATTGGTGTATAAGAATGCTTGTGATTTTTGTACATTGATTTTGTATCCTGAGACTTTGCTGAAGTTGCTTATCAGCTTAAAGAGATTTTGGGCTGAGACAATGGGGTTTTCTAGATATACAATCATGTCATCTGCAAACAGGGACAATTTGACTTCCTCTTTTCCTAATTGAATACCCTTGATTTCCTTCTCCTGCCTGATTGACCTGGCCAGAACTTCCAACACTATGTTGAATAGGAGTGGTGAGAGAGGGCATCCCTGTCTTGTGCCAGTTTTCAAAGGGAATGCTTCCAGTTTTTGCCCATTCAGTATGATATTGGCTGTGGGTTTGTCATAGATAGCTCTTATTATTTTGAGATACATCCCATCAATACCTAATTTATTGAGAGTTTTTAGGATGAAGGTTGTTGAATTTTGTCAAAGGCCTTTTCTGCATCTATTGAGATAATCATGTGGTTTTTGTCTTTGGTTCTGTTTATATGCTGGATTACATTTATTGATTTGCGTATGTTGAACCAGCCTTGCATCCCAGGGATGAAGCCCACTTGATCATGGTGGATAAGCTTTTTGATGTGCTGCTGGATTCGGTTTGCCAGTATTTTATTGAGGATTTTTGCATCAATGTTCATCAAGAATATTGGTCTAAAATTCTCTTTTTTGGTTGTGTCTCTGCCAGCCTTTGGTATCAGGATGATGCTGGCCTCATAAAATGAGTTAGGGAGGATTCCCTCTTTTTCTATTGATTGGAATAGTTTCAGAAGGAATAGTACCAGTTCCTCCTTCCACCTCTGGTAGAATTCGGCTGTGAATCCATCTGGTCCTGGACTCTTTTTGGTTGGTAAGCTATTGATTATTGCCACAATTTCAGAACCTGTTATTGGTTGATTCAGAGATTCAACTTCTTCCTGGTTTAGTCTTGGGAGAGTGTATGTGTCGAGGAATTTATCCATTTCTTGTAGATTTTCTAGTTTATTTGCATAGAGGTGTTTATAGTATTCTCTGGTGGTAGTTTGTATTTCTGTGGGATTGGTGGTGATATCCCCTTTATCATTTTTTATTGCGTCTATTAGATTCTTCTCTCTTTTTTTCTTTATTGGTCTTGCTAGCGGTCTATCAATTTTGTTGATCCTTTCAAAAAACCAGCTCCTGGATTCATTAATTTTTTGAAGGGTTTTTTGTATCTCTATTTCCTTCAGTTCTGCTCTGATTTTAGTTATTTCTTGCCTTCTGCTAGCTTTTGAATGTGTTTGCTCTTGCTTTTCTAGTTCTTTTAATTGTGATGTTAGGGTGTCAATTTTAGATCTTTCCTGCTTTCTCTTGTGGGCATTTAGTGCTATAAATTTCCCTCTACACACTGCTTTGAATGTGTCCCAGAGATTCTGGTATGTTGTGTATTTGTTCTCGTTGGTTTCAAAGAACATCTTTATTTCTGCCTTCATTTCGTTATGTACCCAGTAGTCATTCAGGAGCAGGTTGTTCAGTTTCCATGTAGTTGAGTGGTTTTGAGTGAGTTTCTTAGTCCTGAGTTCTAGTTTGATTGCACTGTGGTCTGAGAGACAGTTTGTTATAATTTCTGTTCTTTTACATTTGCTGAGGAGAGCTTTACTTCCACCTATGTGGTCAATTTTGGAATAGGTGTGGTGTGGTGCTGAAAAAAATATATATTTTGTTGATTTGGGGTGGAGAGTTCTGTAGATGTCTATTAGGTCCGCTTGGTGCATAGCTGAGTTCAATTCCTGGGTATCCTTGTTGACTTTCTGTCTCGTTGATCTGTCTAATGTTGACAGTGGGGTGTTAAAGTCTCCCATTATTAATGTGTGGGAGTCTAAGTCTCTTTGTAGGTCACTAAGGACTTGCTTTATGAATCTGGGTGCTCCTGTATTGGGTGCATATATATTTAGGATAGTTAGCTCTTCTTGTTGAATTGATCCCTTTACCATTATATAATGGCCTTCTTTGTCTCTTTTGATCTTTGTTGGTTTAAAGTCTGTTTTATCAGAGACTAGGATTGCAACCCCTGTCTTTTTTGTTTTCCATTTGCTTGGTAGATCTTCCTCCATCCTTTTATTTTGAGCCTATGTGTGTCTCTGTACGTGAGCTGGGTTTCCTGAATACAGCACACTGATGGGTCTTGACTCTGTATCCAATTTGCCAGTCTGTGTCTTTTAATTGGAGCATTTAGTCCATTTACATTTAAAGTTAATATTGTTATGTGTGAATTTGATCCTGTCATTATGATGTTAGCTGGTTATTTTGCTCATTAGTTGATGCAGTTTCTTCCTAGCCTCGATGGTC
The DNA here is from genome assembly GCF_029281585.2 of Gorilla gorilla gorilla. Lineage (NCBI taxonomy): Eukaryota > Metazoa > Chordata > Mammalia > Primates > Hominidae > Gorilla > Gorilla gorilla. The sequence goes on from NC_073240.2 coordinate 92,393,290, forward strand.
TTTACATTTTGGCATGATTTTGCAGCGGCTGGTACCGGTTGTTCCTTTCCATGTTTAGTGCTTCCTTCAGGAGCTCTTTTAGGGCAGGTCTGGTGGTGACAAAATCTCTCAGCATTTGCTTGTCTGTAAAGTATTTTTGTTTCTCATTCACTTATGAAGCTTAGTTTGGCTGGATATGAAATTTTGGGTTGAAAATTCTTTTCTTTAAGAATGTTGAATATTGGCCCCCACTCTCTTCTGGCTTGTAGAGTTTCTGCCGAGAGATCAGCTGTTAGTCTGATGGGCTTCCCTTTGTGGGTAACCTGACCTTTCTCTCTGGCTGCCTTTAACATTTTTTCCTTCATTTCAACTTTGGTGAATCTGACAATTATGTGTCTTGGAGTTGCTCTTCTCGAGGAGCATCTTTGTGGCGTTCTCTGTATTTCCTGAATCTGAATGTTGGTCTGCCTTGCTAGATTGGGGAAGTTCTCCTGGATAATATCCTACAGAGTGTTTTCCAACTTGGTTCCATTCTCCCCGTCACTTTCAGGTAACCAATCAGATGTAGATTTGGTCTTTTCACATAGTCCCATATTTCTTGGAGGCTTTGTTTGTTTCTTTTTATTCTTTTTTCTCTAAACTTCCCTTCTCGCTTCATTTCATTCATTTCATCTTCCATCGCTGATACCATTTCTTCCAGTTGATCACATCAGCTCCTGAGGCTTCTGCATTCTTCATGTAGTTCTTGAGCCTTGGCTTTCAGCTCCATCTGCTCCTTTAAGTACTTCTCTGTATTGGTTATTCTAGTTATACATTCATCTAAATTTTTTTCAAAGTTTTCAACTTCTTTGCCTTTGGTTTGAATTTCCTCCTGTAGCTCGGAGTAGTTTGATCGTCTGAAGCCTTCTTCTCTCAACTCGTCAAAGTCATTCTCCGTCCAGCTTTGTTCCGTTGCTGGTGAGGAACTGTGTTCCTTTGGAGGAGGAGAGGCGCTCTGCTTTTTAGAGTTTCCATTTTCTCTGCTCCGTTTTTTCCCCATCTTTGTGGTTTTATCTACTTTTGGTCTTTGATGATGGTGATGTACAGATGGGTTTTTGGTATGGATGTCCTTTCTGTTTGTTAGTTTTCCTTCTAACAGACAGGACCCTCAGCTGCAGGTCTGTTGGAGTTTGCTAGAGGTCCACTCCAGACCCTGTTTTCCTGGGTATCAGCAGCAGTGTCTGCAGAACAGCGGATTTTTGTGAACTGCAAATGCTGCTGTCTGATTGTTCCTCTGGAAGTTTTGTCTCAGAGGAGTACCCACCCATGTGAGGTGTCAGTCTGCCCCTACTGGGGGGTGCCTCCCAGTTAGGCTGCTCGGGGGTCAGGTGTCAGGGACCCACTTGAGGAGGCAGTCTGCCCATTCTCAGATCTCCAGCTGCATGCTGGGAGAACCACTGCTCTCTTCAAAGCTGTCAGACAGGGTCATTTAAGTCTGCAGAGGTTACTGCTGTCTTTTTGTTTCGCCGTGAATTTTCTTACATTACTTTGCAAACACCCCCAATACAGATTCAACCATGACTCCTACATGAAAGAAGTGACATGTGATCACCTCCTTACTCAGAGTCATATAAGAACACTATTTCTTACTATCCTAAAATTTTTTGACAAACGTTTTTGTTTTCAGCTTATTATCTGTAAATAATGACTCACTCAATTAACCAATTAGATAAACAGTGGCCAAATGGAATAATCAGCTTGACAACCATCATGAGGCTGTCAATTTTCTGAGTAAGGAGGTCGTCACATGTCACTTCTTTCATGTAGGAGTCATGGTTGAATCTGTATTGGGGGTATTTGCAAAGTAATGTAAGAAAATTCACGGCATCTGGTCTCTTCAAACCAGAAAGATTTTAGTTCAAACTGAATTGTATGTCTATGTGCAGTATATATCTAGATTAGATTAGATATAGATAGGTAGACACATATATGTATGTATGTATTTACATGTTAGGCATTTTTAAGAGCCTACGTCTAAAGGACAAGGAGACATTTTGCACTTCTTTTGTTTTAAAATACACATTTCTAGGTGTAAGATTGTATAGAACCACATTATCACTGGCCTTCTGATAAAAAGTGCATTCAAAGTAAAAAAACATACTAGCACTTCAAAATAAATGCAAGTAGGAGAGACAAGGCTTATATGAAACAGAAGAGAAATGCTTTTCCTATGATTAATTTAAATCAAGGATCAGTTCAAGCAAGAAGTGCTCTCCTTTTCAGAAACCTCTCAAGGCTGGACGTGTGACCGTCCATCTAACCGTCATTATGGTTGAACACCTGCTTTGCTTCAGGCCCTGCACTAAATTTAGAGCCTCACGTTGTGGCTGGCACATAGCAAGTTCTCAATTAGCATTTGTTGAATGCACGCATGCATGAATAACTAAAGAAAAGGTAGCTCAAAAAGCTCAAAATCTAGATGTTCCCATTTTCAGTCTCTGAAATAAGATTATGGACCTGAATAGGGTTCCAATGACAATGATAGTTCTGATGATACTACTTAGGGCAAGTTCCTGAGCTTGAGTCTCTTGAAGGCCAGTCAGCTGTGGTTGTTCTGAGCCCCACGCTTTACCAGGAGCCCACACAGCCATCTCTCAAACACGTGCCACTGACCACAAGGGCATCTACGATGGGTCAGCATGAAGTCATAGCTGGAAGAAACTATTCCAAGAGTCTGTTCTTATGGCAGAAGTCAGCAGCACCTCTTTGAGTCCTTCATTATAGGAACCTCATCGAAATTTTCTTTTCTCTACCATTTAAAAAAATGCCATTCATTATAGGAAAGAAGTTCATAATGCTGCTGGATATTAATTAATCGTAAACCAAACTCAAATGCATGTAGATGTACACACAACTGCCAAGTTTGGAAAGTTCTAGAGAGCTGTTATTCATCTGTATACCCATAGGCTTTAAGATTTGCACTCCCTCTTCATCTTCACAGCCTCTTTTGAGTACCTGTTATGTGCCAGGAGCCAAGACAGGGCTGGAGAGACTCAGTTCAGATCCTGTGCTCATGGAGTGCATATTCTAAGGAAGTGACAGACATTAAAAATATGTAGTCCTATACAATCAAAGGAGAAGGCATCATTTGGAGTGATTAACATGGGGACTTAACATTGTCTGGGGTCTAGAAAGATTTACTTGAGGAGTTGGCTTTTGAGTTGAGAGCTGAAGGATGAAAAATGAAAAATAGCTATGATTACCATGGAATCTAGATTACATACAAATTAGGATTAAATTATCCACATAAATGTGGGGAAAGTTGGTCTTCTCTTGGATTACCCAGATACTTCCCTTTGACTTTCTATTGTATAGTGTTGAAATATGAAGTAGAGAATCAAAATGATTGACCAATTGACCAGAAAATATTTTTCCTTAATTACATAGACACTTCCTAAAGAAATAGTTCAGATATGAACTGTCTAGATAACTGGTTCTCTGCTTCAGTTGCATTTACATCTAGTTTTGATATCCAGCCTAAGCTGCACAACTTTTTATGAGTCCAAACTTTGAGACCTATTTCTCCAAAACTCCACATGACACAGTAGGTGCCATCATAGGTTATTTTCTTGTTTATAAGATGTCATCTTGCCTTCCCCATAGCCTAAGTTCCCCTGTTGAATTGGTTTTATTGAGCTTCACAGTCATTTTGCTATGTATTTGCCCAGGCATTCATCAAGATGACAAAGGAAATAAAAACCCCAGTCTCAAAGCTGTATGAATGTCAATGAGCAAACAGATCAAAGAAGTAAACAAGCCAGATCCACATTCACTTGTGATTAGCAGGAAAACAGAGGGGGAGGAAACTGACTATTTGCCAAGGACAGGATGGAACGTAAATTGAATTTTCCTCCTGGCTTTTGAAAATGTTGTCATTATCATCTGCTCATCGTTTCTACATGTCTTATTTTCACAACTTGCTTGACACCCCAAATAATCGCCTGGGGACAAAAAAACTGCAATATCATCAGGAGTTATTTAATTGCTAGTATTGTTAAGAAAACACTGTATCCACCTTCATCTTCTATGAAGTGCTTAGAACAGTTAACTGTCACAATATTGTGAATTCAGTGCATGAGAGAGACTTGAAGAATACATTTCTTATTCATCTGTGTTGCCCCAGTACCTAGCATAGAACCTGGCACAAAGTCCCATTAAATAGAGTCCCCTAAAACCCTTGCAGCATAAAAGCAACCTTTTGGCAAGCAACCTTGCCAAAGTGCCCATTCTCAGTAAGAAAGGTAATTCACTGAGTGGAAGTTCATGGGCTCTGGAGTCAGACAGATGAGATTTTGAATTCTGACCTCTATTTACCAGATTTTGAATTCTGATCTCTTTAGGCATATAGTAACTTCTCAATCAATGTTATCTATCAATACCTTACCTGGGCATCATAAATTGGATGTCAGATTTTGTGAGATTTGATGAATAATTGTCAGTTATTTCTTGGGGAAAAATTGGGCTTTGGTTAATGCGCTCTAAAATATCCCCTCTTTAAAGAATCTTCCCCAAGGCCCTGCCATTGGAGCCTCTGCTGCCTTTCGATTCATCACTGTGGTACCTTTCTATTCCCCAATTTCTTTCTTCTTTAGCTTGTTTTTTTCCATTGCTTGCCAGCTGCTTCTTCCTTTGTGATCTTGAAAAATGCTTACTCATGACTTCTCTGTTACTTCAAAGCCATATGTTTCATTTTATCATTGGCATTTTACTTATTTATCTGACCTTCACCACTTTATTCAGAATTCAAGCCATCAGATGCAATTGACCTTCATCTTTTCAAATGCTGGTTTAAAAACTCTAAGTCAAAATGTCACCATGGTTGTCTTAAGATTTCTCAGGATATTTTGCATAAATGTACACAGGCAGATATACATGTATACCTAGTGTACTAATGATAGTATAATGAAATTATTATGAATCTACTCCAAATGAGATAATTATTCATAAAAGTTTCTTTCATTTTTAAAGAGGCACACTATTGAAAACTACTCAATTCTGTCACTGGAACTTTCTTCTGAAACAGATGTTCTGTCCATCCAATTGAGTATCAGTTAAAGGACTTTTTCTTTTTTTAGACAAAGTCTTGTTTTGTTGCTCAGGCTGGAGTGCAGTGGGGCAATCATGGCTCACTGCAGCCTTGACCTCCCTGGGCTCAGTGGAGCCCACCTCAGCGTCCCAAGTAGCTGGGACTACAGGCACATGCCACCACACCCAGCTAATCCAATTAAAGGATATTTAAGGAAAAAAATGAACCTCTTCAAAATCAAATTTATTTTGATATTTAATTCACAAAGATGTGCAGCATATTTTTGTGCTTCTTTTTGTATCTATTTGCATTTTTGCATGTAGTTATTTCGACAAGATATGGATGACATTTTCCTTCCTTCCATTTAAATAATAAGTGTGCACTGTTATCTACTTAATTTGTAAGGTATCCCGCTGTCTCCATCACATTGATGAGAAGGGTCCTGGTCTTGTTGTCCAGAACTCATAGCTATATTAGAAGATTGTATGTTGTCTTCATTAAAGCACATGGGGAGGAATGGAAGGGAGATGTTTCTGGCCTCTCACACCCATATGTCAGTGTCCTTTGGGGGTTTCCTGGAGAAAATAGTACTGGACATTTTTAATGGTCACATTACTGGAACTGAAAAAGTGATATGATGGGGATTAGGATGATGATAATGGCTGGCATTTGTTCAACCACCACCTTATAAACTCTTTGAACTCTTGCAGTACCTTGCAAGGCAGATTGTGTGATCTTCTTTGTCCAAATCAAGGAACTTAAAGCACAGGGGAGTTCAGTAACTTGCTCAAGGTCACGTTGTTGTGGACTAACTCCTGGTCCCAAGCTCCACATCACTACACCACTCCATGAGGCTAACACTGGTTTTATCATCCATGTGTCCTGACATTGCAGTGAGGTGTGACCAGATCCTCTTCTAAGATGGGCTCTCGTTTGTCCCAGGCTGTCCCCCAGGCCCCTGCTTCTTCTCTCTTCTGTCTTCATCACAACATACAGGAGGATTCTTTATGGACTGTTACACAATGATATTATTCTTCTCTGAATAGGGGTGTGAATTTTGGCAAGGAATTACCTACTTACTTTCTCCTAACAAAAAAAGGCCTGGCCTATCTGGATATTTATCGGTGAGATACAGAATGAAAGAAGGCTGAGATGGATTTATTTTACACCCAAAGCTGGTGACTTCAGGGCCTCTGGAGAACTATTTGGCAGCTCAATGTCATAAACATTTTATTTTATATTAATGAAACGAACTATACAGTTTAAATTTATATTTTGCTGTACGTGAGATAAACCACTGAGCAAAAATTATATATAAAACATATTATAGTGAATTGGCATCATGATAAATAGAAAAAGCATTATACATGGAGTGGGACAAAGCTAGTTTTGAAGCCTAGTCCACAATTTACTAGCTGTGTGTCCTTTAGCAAGTCACTTGACCTCTCTGAGATTTGGTTTTCTAATTTTTAAGAGGAGGTCATTATACCTACCAACAAGGTAGTTATCAACAAGTTGGAGGGTTACATGAACAAGGGTTATTAAGCAAGTTTTGGAAATGTGAAAAGATCCTAGATGCTTAATGAACTTTAAAAAATACACTTATAAATGGAAGCTAAATAATGTGTACTCATGGACACAGCATAGAATAAGAGACGCTGGAGACTCAGAAGGCTGTGGGGGGGGGGGGGTGAGGAGGTTGAGGGGTGAGAAATTATGTAACGAGTACAATGTACACTATTTGGGTAATGGCTACACTAAAAGCTCAGACTTCACCACTGTGCAATATATCCATGTATCAAAACTGCGCTTGTACCCCTAAATGTATACAAATAAAATAAATTAATAAATTAAACAAGTAAGAGAATGCTTACATTTTTCTTAAGAATTTTATTTAGAAGCATGTATCAAGCAAATACACAAAAGAAATTTATTTTCAGAGCCTATTTATCTTTTAAAAGTACACTTTTTGTTTTCACTATAAGGAGACGATTGAACATGCTCCATTCTTATCATCAATGCAGGAGAAGTCCTGAGTCATGCACAAGGCATACTTTTAAGAAAAACTGGCAGGCAGTAACATTTCACGGGTGTTCATTCCTGGATGTGTGAACACTGCATTTAAAAAAAGTTTATTGGCGTTACATTTTGTGAGATATTGTTGGAGGTGAATAATTTATTTGGTGTGACTGCCTGAGGAAATATTTCTCCATATTTGCAAGTGGATTCTTCTTTCCCATTACCAAGTAGATTTATTGCATGAGTAAAATGAATTCTATAATGCTCTTAAATGTTTCTCAGTAAGAGATGAATTTCAGAGTCTCGCATTTAATCGATAATTTTTTACGTGGCAGCAGAATAAGAGAACATTCCAACCAGCTTGCTCACCAGCATGTGAAAGTGGCAGGTAAAGGTCACTGTCCAATGTGCTGAAAGCTGCTCCTGCTTATGAAATCATGGCTCTGGGTTAGTTTTCTGGAAGTCACCCCATTCTAATATATAATGCAACATTTTAAAGTACTTCAGCACAGTAAAGCTTCTTGTGGCTTGTAGGATAACATCTGTCAAGTGCTACTTGATGCCTTAGAAAAATAGTGACAATCTTCAATTCATTCAATTTTATGTTTTTTTTTTAAATTGTGGCAACATATACCATTGTTTTCCTTGCTGCAATGGTAAGTAGATTTGTATAATTTTTATTGAGTTAAATCATAATTAACTGAATATTTTTCTATATTCATTTACTAGGAAGCAGCACTTGGGATTTGCGGTTTTTCAGATGCTGACTGTATTTCTTTTAAGCATGGTGTTTTGGTCCTTTTGAAGAAAGAACTGAACCACATAATTGAAATAGGCTAGCTTTGATTCACTTTATTTGGGTTTAATTTCAAGTACAATGCCATAATAAACAAAATAAGAATTATAATGAAACTATCTTGTACTCAAAATATCCAAATATGTATTACTAAGAAATTTGGTACTAAAAGCCAAACATATTGTATTGACTATACATTATTTTTCATTTAATTATTTTTCTTTTATTTTATCCATAAGTTTTTCTATAGTCACCTTGTTTTAAAATGAATAATTATAGGAAAATATACCAAGAGGTATAACTGGAGATCCACAATACAACCTGCCTTCTACCAAGGCCTAAAAAGAACCCAAGAAGGGGTCTGTCTGTAGAATATGTGCTTACCCTCTCCAGTCCAGAGAACTTGGAAGACAAAAGAATGTTCCTTATTTTTATTTATTTATTTATTTATTTTGAGACAGAGTCTTGCTCTGTTGCCCAGGCTGGAGTGCAGTGGCGAGATCTCGGCTCACTGCAAGCTCCACTTCCCGGGTTCACGCCATTCTCCTGCCTCAGCTTCCCAAGTAGCTGGGACTACAGGCGCCCGCCACCACGCCTGGCTAATTTTTTTTGTATTTTTAGTAGAGACGGGGTTTCATCGTGTTAGCCAGGATGGTCTCGATCTCCTGACCTCGTGATCCACCCACCTCGGCCTCCCAAAGTGCTGGGATTACAGGCGTGAGCCACCACTCCCGGCCTGAATGTTCCTTATTTTGAACATGAATATGTCATTGGAATAGTGTAGGTTACTTAGAGCCTGCTTTTTTTGAAAAAGATTAATCTGAACGGTCTTATTTTTATGCCCCATCAACTATTACAGGTTTTCTTTATTATTATTTTCATGACCTAGTAGCTTCTAATACTAAGTTCTTGAGGATATATGTACATCCTATTTTCTCTCTTGTTTTTATTAATTTATTTATTTTTGAGATGGAGTTTTGCTCTTGTCATCCAGGCAGGAGTGCAGTGGTGCAATCTCAGCTCACTGCAACCTCCGCCTCCCAGGTTCAGGTGATTCTCTAGCCTCGGCCTCCCACATAGCTGGGATTACAGGTGCACACCACCATGCCTGGCTAATTTTTGTATTTTTAGTAGAGACGGGTTTTGCCATGTTGGTCAGGCGGGTCTCAAAATCCTGACCTCAGGTGATCCACCCACCTTGGCCTCTCAAAGTGCTGGGATTACAGGAATGAGCACGGCTGTACATCCTATTTTCTACCTCAGTTTTTTTTCTCCAAATGTCATTTTTTTTCCACCTCTTACTTTTTTATAGACTACATTTTGTTCATGGCACACTGTCATAATTGGTCCTTGGAAAAATGTCCTGTATTTTGTGTTATTCTAGTCATTTTTTCCTCTCACCTCCGTCCCCATTTACCTCCTTTCATAGGCATCCATTCCAACATGTTTAGTAAGTCCGCTTATGTATATTCATAAAGTATATGTATTGTTTTATTTTTATGTATTTTATATACATAGATGGCATTGCACTGTGGTTTTGTTTTGTTTCTTCCTTTTTCACACAGTGCTATTTTAAAAGATCTACCCATGTTTATTTATATATGTATATATGTAGTTCGATACTTCTGACATTATAAAAATGTCAATTTTCTCCAAACTACCTTACCACTGCAATCTAATTATAAGAAAATCCCTTCTTTATCATGTTGTCATCTCACACATAAATTTGGTAAGTCTTTCCATATGTTCAAGCCTTTTAAAAGCATTCTTTGAAAGTGTTTTAGATTTTCTCTGGAAAGGGCTTGTTCACTACTTTTAGAAAAATTCCAGCCGGGCACAGTGGGTCACACCTGTAATCCCAGCACTTTGGGAGGCCGAGGCGGATGGATCACGGGGTCAGGAGATCGAGACCATCCTGGCTAACACGGCGAAACCCTATCTCTAGTAAAAATACAATAAATTAGTTGGGTGTGGTGGCAGGCGCCTGTAGTCCTAGCTACTCAGGAGGCTGAGGCAGGAGAATGGCATGAACCCGGGAGATGGAGCTGGCAGTGAGCTGAGATTGAGCCACTGCACTCCAGCCTGGGTGACAGAGCGAGACTCCATCTCAAAAAAAAAAAAAAAAAAAAGAAAGAAAGAAAAATTCCTTGATATTTTAAAGATTTTATTGCTATTTTGTTTTATCTTATTTCATATTATATTTCTTGTTAGTTATTGCTAATAAAGAGAAATGCTTTTTTTTTTTAAATTTTATTATTATTATACTTTAAGTTTTAGGGTACATGTGCACAACGTGCAGGTTTGTTACATATGTATACATGTGCCATGTTGGTGTGCTGCGATTTATGTTCATCTTTTATCTATCTACCTTGGATTATTACATCTATATGAATGAACTATGTAGGTGGTCATATCATTCATCAATAGTGATCATTATACCTTTTCATTTTCAGTGTTTTCTTTTTTTTCCTTTATTTCTTTTTCTTGCATAATTGTCTTCTTGAGGACCTCTAGTACTATGTTTTATAGTTGTGGCAAAAGTGCGCATTATTTTTTGTTCATGATCGTAAAGTGAATGCATGGAAAATTCCCCCATTCAGCATGATGTTTGCAGTAGGATTTTGGTAATTAGTATTTATCTGTAGTCATAAATACTTATTTGGAGTGCCTTCTATTTCATTCTGTTCTAAGTATCTTTAAGTTTTCATTTTAGTTTCTTCTTTCTGCCAAAGGCAGAATATTTCTTAGTTTTCAGACATATGTTGTAGGTTTCTGATGTTCCCGTTTTATGGTCAGAGACATAATCTCTATCAAGCTTCTGGTACATTGTAGGATTTTGCAAATGTTCCATATGTTGTCAGTACACCTATGCACGCAAACTTTTTTTTAGTTCTTCTGTAACATGACTTTTCTTTTAGTCTTCTTTATGTTTTTTAGAGAAGGAAATATTACAATCTCCAGCTACAATGGTTGATTTATCTACTTCTCTCTGTAGTTTTATCAATGCTGCTTTGTGTATTTGGATATTATATTATTTAGAGGATTTTGTGCATGATCATTATGATTTCTTGATCTAGTGTTTTGTCTACCTTTATTTATCATACCTCTGTCCTTATGATAATTTTTACCTTAAATTCTATTTAGTCTGATATTAAGATGGTTACCCTGGTGGTTTTTTTGGTGGTTTTTTTTTTTTTTTTTTTTTTTTTTTTTGGCAGAGTCTTGCTCTTGTTGCCCAGGCTGGAGTGCAATGGTGCAATTTGGGCTCACTGCAACCTCCGCCTCCCAGGTTCAAGCGATTCTTCTGTCTCGGCCTCCTGAGTAGCTGGGATTACAGGCACTGGCCACCACACCCAGCTAATTTTTGTATTTTTAGTTTCAATTGACAAAAACTCCCTCTTTGATCAAACTTTGTACAGGCTCCTAGTAATCTTCTTCTCAATTAGGTCTTGCCTTTGGCCTGCTGAGCCCAGTTCTAGCAAAGAATCCTACTGAGATAGTTTAGAGAGAACCCTTCCACCCCGATACATCATCAAGTTATTAATCCCCCAACCTTCATATCGAAGTACTTGCCTAACCTTTAGCAAGAATCTTGTTAAGCCAGTTTAGCAAAAATCTCTCTACTCTTGATACCTAACTAAGTTCCTCTCAGTAATTTTCTACCCACTGACCCCCTTGTCTGCTCCTTGGCTGTAAATCCCAAGTTGTCTCGCTGCTTTTGGAGTTGAACTCAGCTCTGTATTGAAGTCTCTCTCCCCTACTGTGGTAGCTCAAATACAATTTATCTTGCCATTTGAAACAAATGTCTGGTGCAAAATTTTTCTCCTGCATAACCTCTCCATGTACTACTTTTGTTTTAAATATATCTCTTATAGGCAACATTTTGCTGGATATTTTTCAAAATACAACTTGAGAATCTCATCTTTTAATCAGTTAGTTTGACTTTTTATATTAACTAGTTATTACATTAGTATTTATTACTCTATCTCATCTTCTTTTTGAAAAACATTTTGCACATCTTTTATAAAGATTTTTCTCTGTCTTCCTATTTTCCACTGGATACGTTAAATTTTATTTTATAAGTTTTAAAGTTTGAGTTTTATTTTTCTGGCGGTTACCCTTAGATTCCAGATCTTCCACCGAAGTGAATATATTAGCGTGTTCTTACCTCATGCTGGTCTCTCTGTCTCCTGCCCACTATCATATTAGTATTGATCTTTAGTTCTAGGATTTTATTCATTTTTAAAAGTCATTGCTTATTTAAAAAATAAACCTTGTTAACATATTTACTCACTTTTCCTTTCATGCCTAGCAGGAAGGAATTTATTTTCTCTTTTTGTGGCACTATTTGTCCTAAAAATTATTTTCAAAGTGTGTCTTTGTGTAATAAGCCCAGGCCTTGAATGACTAAAAGAATCTTCATTTCACTCTCGCGTTTGATTATAAATTTGGCTGACATGCAATTCTATGCTTTCTTGAATTCAGTTCCTTTCTAGGATTTCTGTTCCTTTCTCTAACTCTTTGTCAATAGGACTTCTTGAGTCTAGTGTTTCTGTCATGAGGTCTGAGGTCAGTCTTTGAAGTGACTTTGGCCTCTTTAAACTTCAGGTTCCTCATCTGTAAAAGGAGATAATATCAATATGGGTTTCACAAGGGATGTGATGAGAAATTAATGAAGTAGTGTGTGAAACAATGTGATATTCTTGATGTGTTTATGAACAACAGTCTCTGAGTTGCTCCTAATATGGCTTTAAAATGGCTAACATAATTCTTCCCTTTAAAAAAGGATGGAGAAGAAAAGGAGAAGGCAGGTGACATTTTCTTTTATTTCACAAGGTAAAGGGAATTCACTCCAATTTTTCCCATTTTACAAGATCACAGAGTTTTGCTCGCAGTGGACAGATGAATGACTTTCAGTAACTTCTTTTTACGATGCAGACCTTAGGGACTGACACGTGACTCATAGCTTGAAACCAAGCTGTGCTATTTTTCCAGGCACCTGCTGTGCAAGCTCCTGAGGCTGGCCTGGATGGATGCACTACATTGGCTTGGGCAGTTCAAACCAGTCATTTGCAGGCTGTGGCTGCTCTCATACTATGGATTATTTTTCCAGTGTTTCCTCTCTGAAATGAAAAAAAGAGACACAAATCTATCTACTCATTTGTTTTCTGTCTGTTAATCCACAGTGGTCCCTTTGACTCAGTTCAGCATTTGTCTCTTGGGCATCTATCTTTGTTTGCTCAATATTGTTCCTGGTTCAGCTCTTGGAAGTCAATGAGTCAGGGATTCAGGAGAGATGAGCCTGAGATGGCAGCAAGATGTAAGGGAGCCTCTGCAAGTATCGCAGGAGGAGAAGGAGACGACCTGCTTAGGGGATGTTTACCACACCTGCCTGTTGCTCCAGCACATAGTAGTACGTCAACAGTTGTTGAAAAATGTACCTGTTGGCCGATGTTGGTCTGTGTGGTTAGCCTCTTATTTCCAATGAAGCAGTGTTAACTTTGCTTTGCCCTGACATTGCCCAAGTTGGATATTAAAAAAAAAAACAAAAACAAAAACAAAATCAGAGCCAGGGAACCCCCTTTGGATGATCCAGACCGTCTGTGCTTCCTTCTCTTTCTTGGAGCAGAGCAGATGGTGACTTCACTTGCCAGACCTAATTGAGAGGCAGATCTCAGAGTGGGCCCACACCAAGCATTTTAAAAAATTTGAAGGCCTTTGAAGACATCCAAGTATGTGAGAGAAGCACAAGGACATTCTGCCATTCTGAAAGCAGCTTTCATCTTCTCAAAGTTGTCTCATATTCTCATTCTAGAAAGCACTCAGCTTTCATATCTGTCCATTTATATTAACATGAGGACTAATTTTCAAGTGAAATGCTTATAAAATAAGCACAAAAGAGATCACTGGAATGGACTTAAATGATATAAATATGTTTATTGTCTCAGGGACAGCAGTCCAGAAAAAGTTTATATTATTTTTTCCTACATATTCCATCATGTTTTGGTATGCCAAATCTAAGTTGTAACCATAAAGACTCAATGTTTTTTATCCTCTTTTTGTAGGGCAAATGTGGAAATTGCAAACCTGTTTCTGTTTGCTAGGTAATCACCAGGGTATAGAGTTTTTTTTTGTTGGTGTTGTTTGTTTTTTTTTAATAGGAACCTGGCCAGGGCACTGGGATGATGGATTCGATGGTCAGGGAGGAGGGAATTGAATTTATGCAGCATCAGCTGGGATCAGTCAAGGGCAGCTGTGATTAGTGTCCTAGGGGACCTAGAGAGAAGAAGACAGTATTTCAGCTGAGCAGAAAGAGTAGGACAGGCAGAGAAGCAGGGAGCTCTGGCTCAGTGACTTGAGGGGTGATGGGTAGAGCATTGGGCATAGCATAACATGTAGCTTCTCCCTCGGCTCTGCCCTGCAAAGGTGTGACTTTGGGCCAGCCTGCTCATGCCTCTGGACCTCAGGAGCTTTATTTCCTTTCAGATAATGTTAGAATTATGCCTTTGGGCATAATTGGGTTGCTTCCAGTTTGGAGCAATGATGAATCAAGCTACTGTGAACATTCTTGTATATGTCTTTTGGTGGCCATATGCACTCTTTTCTCTTGGGTAAATACCCAGGAGTGGAATTGCAGAGTCTTAGATATACGTATGTTTAGATTACCTCGTCCTCTCTCTGAAACTTTCTGGAAAATTGTAGAAATGAATTTCTGATAAATTCAGATGAAGTGCCTTGGGGCTCTGGAGAATGCGTTAGACAAGGATTCATTCATTCAGGAAACCCATCAGGGATGCAGGCATGAAGGAGAGAAATTCGTTACTCTGGGACAACTCACTGACTTCAAGGGAGGTTGCATCTTTGGGTTTAGGTCCTGATGCTGTTACTCCTTGTGGTGGGCTGTACTACTTGATGTCCCCCTCTGTGGAAGGATCATGGAGGATTCTTCTTCCCCAGCTGAATTCAAGTGTGGCAGTGTGGCTAGGGTTGACCAATGAAGTGAATGTGAAACGGCCTGTGTCTATGTGGTTGTGTCTAAGAATCAACACATAGTTTGTCACGTCCTCATTTCCTCGGCCATGATGACTGGCAATATTCAGGATCAGAATGAAGATGAAGGCATGGAGCAGGGCCTGGGAGGCCCACAGTGGATATACAGCCCAAAGGAGAAACAAACTCTTACTTGTTTTAAGTCACTGACATAGGGGCTCCTTGTTACCACAGCATAACCTAGCCTGCCCTGTCTGATTCAGTAACTACTAGCCATGGATCTCTGAGCATGTCATGTAAACTATTTTTTTTTTTGAGATGGGGTCCCCCTCTGTTACCCAGGCTGGGGTGCAGTGGGAGAATCTTGGCTTACTGCAGCCTTGACCTCCCAGGCTCAAGCGATTCTCCCACCTCAGCCTCCTGATTATATGGGACCACAGGCACACACCATCATGCCCAGCTAATTTTTTGTAACTGTCTGTAGAGACAAGGTATCACTGTGTTGCCCACACTGGTCTTGAACTTCTGGCCTCAAGTGATCACCCCACCTCAGCCTCCCAAAGTGCTGGGATTACAGTTGTGAGCCACTGTGCCTAGCTACATAAATTATTTGACCCATAGCTATGTAACTTATAAAATGGGGAGATGGGCATTTTACCTGGGTTGATGCAACTTCCTAGGGTTGTTGCGAGGAATAAGCAACACATTGTAAAATTGCTTTGAAAATGAAGCTTGGTTTCTATTATGGCAGCGTGGTGTAACCTAATTCATGAGTGGCTGAAGGTTCAGGCTCTAGGGTTAAGCAGCTGAGCCATTTACTCAGCTGTGATTTTGGGTACATTACTTAAACCCTCTAAGTTCCCTCAATGCCAAAATGTACATAGTGGTAGTATCCACCTTATAGGTTGGTGAGCCAGTTAGATATGCAAAAGTACAGCTAACATAGCACAGAGCCTGACACATAGCAAGTCCTACATGAAGCTTGCCTGACATAATTGCCATCATTGTGTTGTTATTGCTATCTATGTACATTTTTCATCAGCATCAGGATGAGAGAACCTAGGGAAAGGCTGGGGTTCTGCAATTCTATTCTACTGCAACTAGAACAAAATATGTCTATTTCTTTAAAAAAATTCTGCAGGCAGGAAAAATGTCCATACAAGGTAAAGTGTTTAAGTGCTTTAGGCTTTGTTTATAATAATTTATTAAAGATTGGCTGCTGAAAGAGTCTTCTTTCAAAAATAAATCAATAGCTCACACAGGCCAAGATGCTGAAATCCTCTTCTTGCTAGAAATTAGTCATGGAAGAAAATCACATTTGATGTGTTTGTGGAACATTTATTCACTCCACTATGCTCAGGGCAAGGCACGGGGATATAATAATTTATGAAAACAACAAGGCGCTCTGTGTCTAGAGGGCGAGAGGGGCTCATGTCTACACAATTAAAATAAGATGCTGTTAAGTGCTACTGCATTGCAGAGTTACATGGAAAAGGTGACAGGAACATAAATGTAGGAGTGATGTATTATGTCTACGTGGGTCCTGGCCAAGGCCGTGGAGAGGAAGTGACATCTGAATTAGATTTTATAGGCTAATTGGACACCCCTTGGATATGCAGGGCCCAGCACTATGAAGGGAAGGCAGAGACTGGGAGGCCGGTTGTGGGATATGGCTGGATATAAGATGGAAAGAGTGGCTGAGCTGGTTGGAAGGGCCCTTGATGCCATGTTAGGAAATCCGAACTTGATTCTTCAGGCAAGATTAAAGGCAGGTGGATTCAGCACATAATGCCCTGGATAAACACCCAAAGACAGAGAGGAAGAAAAATCAACAGTTATGAATTATCCTCTATTTATATGTGAAGCAAATTTTTTTGCTTGCTGAACAGGATGTGCCTACATAGGTTTGTTGGGGTGAAATTGCAGTAAAATGAGTGATAGCCCTTTGGGCCTGCTAATGAGTAAAAGTGTCACTGTGAGATGAGCCTAAAGGGGAGGGCTGGGGTTCTAGCCAAGCAGGGAGATCAGGCAGGTGATAATCATGATGGCTGCTATTCACATGGTGCCAGCAAGATGCTGGGACCTGTCACAGACACTTCACAAACAGCACTGCTGCAGGGGGAAGTTTATACCCACTTCCAGGGCCATGGGGATTTTGCTCCTCTGTTGCTCCGCCTGCCGGCTGTGGCAGCCTTTAGCCCATAGATGCTGATCTTTGATGTCAGAAAGACCTGTCTGCCCTGTTTCAGATGTGAGGCTGGCTTTATCAAATTACCGTACTTCTCAGAGAATCAATACCCATTAACAAAAAGAAATGCTGTGATCATTGTTTTGTTTTTGTGTGTTTTTTGTTTTTTGTTTGTTTCGTTTTGTTTTGTTTTGAGACAGAGTTTCATTCTTGTTGCCCAGGCTGGAGTGCAATGGCATGATCTCAGCTCACCGCAACCTCTGCTTCCTGGGTTCAAGCAATCCTCCTGCCTCAGCCTCCCGAGTAGCTGGGATTACAGGGGTCTGCCACCACACCTATTTTTATATTTTTTGTAGAGATGGGGTTTCTCCATGTTGGTCAGGCTGGTCTCAAACTCTCGACCTCAGGTCATCCACCTGGCTCGGCCTTACAAAGTGCTGGGATTACAGGCGTGAGCCACCGCGCCCAGCCATCATTGTTTTTAATAGAAGAAAAAAAAACCAAACCCAACCAAACCAAACCAAAACAAAACAAAATCACTGTAAAGACAAGAATGGATAAGTAAGGAGAGTTATCCCCAGCAATACTATATAGCAGTTGAGCTAAATTAATTACAACTCCATACATGTTACAGCAAAATCTCTAAAATGTAATGTTGTGCTAAAAAGCAAGGATACTTGCTATACAAAGTTTAAAAAATATGCAGCCAGGCCCGGTGGCCCACGCCTGTAATCCCAGCACTTTGGGAGGCAGAGGTGGGTGGATCACCTGAGGTCAGGAGTTCAAGATCAGCTTGGCCAACATGGTGAAAACCCATCTCTACAAAAAATACAAAAATTAGCCAGGCATGCTGGGGGACCCGTGTAATCCCAGCTACTTGGGAGGCTAAAGCAGGAGAATCTCTTGAACCTGGGAGGCTGGAGGTTACAGTGAACCGAGGTCGTGCCATTACACTACAGCCCGGGCAACAGAGCGAGAGTCCATCTCAAAACAAACAAACAAAAATACACAAAACCTATTTGATGAACACATTACTATGTAGGAAAATATAACTGGTGAATCTCTGGCGAGGAAAAGAAAGGAGCCAGATGAAAAAGTCTGCCCCGGTGCTTCAATTTTTATCTGTAGTGTTTCCTTTGTTTTGAGAGCAAAAGGCCGAGGAAGCCAATGTTAAGATTAGATAAAGCTGGGCAGTGAGCTCACGGTGGTTCATTATGTCAATCACTTTCTCTTCAAATTTCTGTATTTGAAATATTTCTCAATATACTAACATTTTAAAAGAAAATGCTTTCATCAAGGCACCAAGGCCTATTAAAACAAAGCCATTACCTTCGGCACTGAATGGATTTTTCTCATTGCTTTTTCTTCTCAGTGACAGCTTTTGGTTTTCAGCCAAGAAGCACGTGTATGTGTGTGTGTGTGTGTGTGTGTGTGTGTGTGTGTGTGTGTGTGTGTAGGTGTGTGTTTGGAGGTCTCCTGGAGGCAAATGAGCACATTTGTTAAAATGGAGTATTATGTTTGTACCAGAAACCTAAAAGCATATTTTATTTAAATGAGATGCAGAATATGTTACCTTAATGAGTAAAAGGGTTTCTGCTTTGGATGACTGGGCCCAGGCCACAAAAATGAGAAGGGGAATGGGAGGGGTAACCCTAGACGATACGGAGAAAGCAATAATCTGGCCGTGGTGCTCTTGCCCAGGGAGAATGGCTGGAGACCTTAATGATAATTGTTAAAGCTATGTGGAGAACTTGGCCTCGACC
Source organism: Gorilla gorilla gorilla (assembly GCF_029281585.2). Lineage (NCBI taxonomy): Eukaryota > Metazoa > Chordata > Mammalia > Primates > Hominidae > Gorilla > Gorilla gorilla. The sequence continues at coordinate 92,412,090 of NC_073240.2, forward strand.
CAGAGTCCTGTTGCTGTATGCATGCAGCTGATCTGGGGGCAGGGCCATAAACAACAGCAACTCTGGGCTTCTAGGAGATGCCTCTTTAGGACTGGCAGAATCTCCTGTGTGTGGTTTTGCATGCGCATTTGAAGTTCGAAACAGCATATTCATTATTATCGAATATTATAAAATTTATTTTGAATATAAGTACTTAAAAATTCAAAAGTCTACTCATTTATTTTTTAGAGATGGGGTATCCTTATGTTGCCCAGGCTGTACTGGAACTCCTAGGCTTGAACTCCTGGACTCAAGCAATCCTCCTGCCACAGTCTCCTGAGTAGATGGGATTATAGGTGTGTGCTACTATGCCCAGCTCTATAAACACTTAAAAAAATCATGTAAACTATAGAGAGTAAACCTCAATAAGTCTTAGGGGGAGAATTTTTGGAAAATACTGTTTGACTTTTAACTGTACCCATCACTCTCTGGGGGAAGGATGAAAATTCGGGAGTGACTGGCAGTGAGGTTTGTGTAAGGGGGCAGACCCAGGTTTAACAGGTAGAGTAACAATCCTCCAGGCCAGTGTGCGCTGGGGACTAGAATCTTGGTGGTGATAATGGGGGGGACAGGTGGCAAACAACACGAGGTCTTCTTTCTCCCTGAGAGCCACCTGCCTGGAGTGGGAGAGAATGGGTCGTGGGTTTCTGTTTGTTAAATGCCGCTTTGCTAAAATACAGTGCCTCTGGGCAGATGTTAGGCCCTTGGGCATCTTGGGGCAGGGCAAATGCTTTGAGAATCCCAGTTGTGGGCAGTGGTGCCCCTTTGCGTTTGTTCCCAAGCCTGTCGCCGTTGAAGCAGAATCACAGGTAGTAGGAGCTGAGAGGGACCATCAGGAGACTGAGGTTTCAGTGCCCAAGTGGGGTGGGGAAGCCAGGAAATGGAACAGAGGCTTAATGGAAATGTTTGGACGCACACAGCAGGGATGAGGACTTGGAGGGTTATTCTGGGCTGAAGGCTATTAATCTCAGGCCCGTGTGATGATGACGAGGCAGCAAACATACCGCTGTTGGGGCAGCGTGGCCACCTGGCTAGTTAAGTGCACTTCCCACAGCCTGGGGGCTGTGTGAGGCTGGGCCTGCAGGCTGAGGGTCTTCATATGGACTGCCCCGCAGAAAGGCAAGCTCCTACAGCTCAGGGCCTGGCTTTCTTCTGAACTATCTGTTACCACTGCTTAATACTTTCCATATTTATATAGCTAAGGTGCATTAAATGGTCCAGGAAATGCTTTGATCCCACATACATTTGAGCCTCTCCTATTGCATTCAAGCCTTTTCTATTCCTATTGTTCTGATATTTGATAATTTACCAAAAGGTAAGGTTTCCACTGAGGGAATCTGATGCTTTAATTTTGAGTTTGGTCTTTGTGGACCATTTCACTGAGATCAAGCAGGTTTGTTCTGCCAGAATAAGGTTTTTGACCTTTGAAATGTTATTTCTCCAGCAAAATTGCTAGGAACAGTAAGGTACAGAGAGTTTAGGGATATTGATTGGGCCATACGGCCTTGAAACATGTTCAAATATAATTAGAAGGGAGACAAATGCCATATCCCTGTTGATTACTTTTTGAATGCTTTTACCTGGGGGATCAGAAAGGAAACTAGAGGGGTGTCCACTGGGGCCACTGAGTGGTGGCTGTAAAGAGTCCCAGTATGTCAATATGGGTCTTACATGGTTGTGGTCAGTGGTAGCAGACCTGGCCCAACTCAGTGAAGACAGGTGCATGAGAAGGTCAGATGGTGCTACTGGGGTTTATTCATTTTGAATAAATAAACTGAAAGCCGGCTTGACACGGTGGCTCACAGCTGTAATAACTTTGGGAGGCCAAGGCAAGAGGTCCGCTTGAGTCCAGGAGTTTGAGACCAGATGGGGTAGCATAGTGAGACCTCATCTCTATCAAAAATTAAAAAAAATTAGTCAGGCATAGTGGTGCATGCCTGTAGTTCCAGCTACTCAGGAGCCTGAGGTGGGAGGAAGGCTTGAGCCCAAGAGTTCAAGACTGCAGTGAGCCATGATCGTGCCTCTGCACCCCAGCCTCGGTGATGGAGAACCTGTCTCCGAAAAAAGAAAAAGAAAAGAAAACAAAACAAAACTGAAAGCTATTCTCCATCTCTTTGTACACATCCTGGATTTCACAGTATCTGAAAGGATTAATACATGTGTCATAAGATAACCATTTTATGTTTGGCTTTTGCTGCATTATTGGCTATACTTTCAGCAAAATGGACATGCTATTCCCTTTATCTTGAATGTTCCCCCACCCTCTCAACTTCCTTGGCCACCTGACTCCCTCCTTTCAAACGCAAACTTGGGTTTTGTCTTCTCTGGGAAGCAATTGTCCAGTCCAGTGAATCACACCCTTTTTGGGTGCCTCTTTGTACTATGTACAAATCCTCAAGTGTTACATCCATTGGGAACCTCGTTGGAATTTTAAAATACTAATACGGTGCTGATTGCATGGGAGCCACTGTTCTAGATACTTTTATGTGTATTTACTCATTTAAGCCTCATAACGACCTGATAAGGTCAGTACAGATGTTCTCCCTACATCACAGATGAGAATGATGAAGCCCAGAGAAGTACAGTGTCTTTCCCAAGGTCACACAGTTAATAGCATCAGAGCTGAGACTCACCTCTGGGTAGCCTGGCTGTGGAATCTCTTTTCATAAGCCGTGTGCAGTGCCATTTCTCCCTGAACTCTGTCGCCTATAACAGCTAACTTCCATGACTCCCTATCTCCTGATCCCACCCCGTCTTCAGCCAAAGCTGCTCTTCCCACAGGCCTTTTCATCTCGGTTCATGGCAAATCCATCCTTTCAACTGCTCAGGCCCCAAATCTGGGAGTCACCCTTGACTTTTCCTTTGTTGCTGTCACATCTTTTATCGGATCCATCTGCAAATCCAGATAGCTCTACCTGCAGCATAGATCTGACAGTTTCCACCACTCCCATCACTAACCATCTTGGTCTAAGCCACTGCCATGTATGGCCTGGGTTATAACAAGAGACTCCTATTTGGCCTCCCTGCCTCTTTCCTTGTGCCTAGCCTCCCACTCCCCAAACCCATCAAATCTATTCTCAACATAGCAGCCAGGTGATCCTTTTAAGATTTGCCAGAGCATGCCACCTCTGTTCAGTATCTTTCACTGTTTCTGACTTTGTGCTTGCCCCCTTTACTCAACGTAGTCGTTCTTCAAATATCTGCATGGCTCACTCCCTGCCTCTTTCTCTTCTTTACTCAAATGTCACCTATCATGAGATCTCTCCTCACTTCCCCACATAAAATAGCCCCATCCCTGCCCCCGTCACCTCTGGTCTTCCCTAACCTGCTTAAATTTCTGCCTAGCACTCATATGAGATATGCATGTACTTGTTTATTTGTATATTTCCTGCCCTCTCTCCCCTAGAAGGTTAGCTCTATGAGGTCAGGGACTTTGTGTTCTTTGTCCACTACTGTTTCTGCAGTGCTAAGAATAGTGCTTAGCACATAGTAGATGCTCAGTAAATATTTGAAGAATGAATGAAAAACATTAATGAATGAGTTGAATACTCACTCTGTATTAGTCACTATTATGTTTATTTACCAACATCGTGTCTTCTTATTTTCACAAGATCTCCTAAAGCCACCTGGGTATCTTGGGAAAAATGATTGATCTCTGTTTAGCCTCAGTTTCTTTATCTGTAAAATGAAGATAATAATACTTACCTCTAAGAGTTAATACCTATAAAAAGCTGAGAACAGTGGCTGGCACATGGTACCTGTGCTACCTGGGTTCCCTGGGAAGCAGAGGGAGATTAGCGCACTGGATTAATGCTCTGGGGATCAACACCTCTGTGTGGGGGTGGGGTGGTGATGAAAGAAACAGGACTGGCCAGAGAGAGAAGTGGGGCTACAGTCTCAACACTCTAGGGAGTGCTGAAGCCGGAAAGGTTGTAGAGTTGGCCTGAGTTGGGTCAATGGGCCTGGCCTTTTTATCCCCATAGTAATCAGTCATTGGCTTCAGGCTGCTCTGGGAAGAGGTGTGATCTTGGGTAAGGCAAACCCTCTCTTTACTCTCAGGCAACCCCTAGGAAGGACTGACTACCACTCACACTCCCAGCAGCTGGAGAGTGACGGATCCAGCCCTAAGGGTGTGTTTGTGGGGCTGGGTAGATATCACAGTGGCCACCAGAGTAAACTTTTTGTAAATGCTTAGGATGACAGTCTTATTACTGCATTATTTAATCCAGCAGTTAGTTGCCTGCCTAAGAACCTCTAGTGAGTCTAGTGCCCATTGAGTACAGAACAAATGCCATCCTTTGAGAGTCTTTGCTTTCCTGTAAAGATTTAGGATTGGACTTGAGCTACAAGCCTTTCTCTTTGCAGACTTCCCCAGGTAGGGGCCTGGCCTGGCTGTCCAACTGCGTAGTCACCCCTGAGGTGTCCACAGGTTCTATGCCATCCCCTGTGGTCAAGGTGATTCAGAACCAAATGGGGCAAGCCTTTGGAACAGTCGAGGTCAGCAGGCATGAGCCTGGTACCATTGAAATGAAAAGGTAGGGATTCCCTCTCCACCTGGAATCCTACCATTAGAATCCTGTTATGTATTGAAGCATTTTAAAAAGCATCAAGAATGTTCTATTTAAATGCAAATAACTGTAAAAGTTAACAGCTTAAGCCTTTGTGATGAAATGCCTTTATATCTTTATTCAAACACTATTAAGTTTCTATTTTAAAGTTTTCTAAATGTGGCAATCTTGTTACGGTTTAGCTTGGGTTTCATCCGCTTTGAGTGAAAATAAAAATAATCTGGATTCCTTCATCTGGGCATTTTCTTTGAGAAGAATGGAGGGTACAGTAGAAAAAGCTCTGGAATATGGAGACCTGGAGTCTAGTGTGAGGTCTGTCCTAACAAACGGGGGACTTTTGTCAAGTTCCTGCGTGTTAAATCTGTAAACAAAAGACCATGAGATCTGTGGAGGAAGGGAGAGCTACTGTCTCTCTCTCTCTCTCTTCTCCCCTCTCCCCCTCTCTCCCTCTCTCTCTCTGCACAGCCTCTCTCTCTCTCTCTTCTCCCCTCTCCCCCTCTCTCCCTCTCTCTCTCTGCACAGCCTTTAGTACAAGTTAAAGTGCTTTCAGAAGACCAAAGGGAGAAAATCTGGCTTAAATAGGAAACCTTCTTGCCTAGGTTCTGAATCAGGTCCATTTATGCAAATGAAGGATTCAAACTTGTTCAGTTCTGATCAGTCGAAATAATTGAGCCCTGGTTGGGTGGTTTCCAGGCTCTGAAAGAGAAGTCCCTGTCAGATATTTCTTTCAAACTGCTAGTGGGCTGGGGATGGGAGGCTTCCAACTGCAGTTTACCCTGGCTCTGGTAGGGCGCGCAGGACTGCTCCCTCTGACCCTGCTATGTCCACCTGGCTCGCTTTTAAATTTAGAGCATCTCTATTAGCCACAGGGAGTCCATCTGGTCTGGAGAGCTTGGGGTCTTAATTTACAGTTTTATTTTACAAATCCAAATTAATTAAAATTTAACTCAGTTCCTTGGTTGCACTAGTCACATTTCAAGTTGTCAATAGCCAACTGTGGCTAGTGCTACTGTAATAGGCAGTGTAGAAACTTCTACTAGACAGTACATGAAGATGATGCCTTTATTTCTTTGTTTAGAATAAAATTTAACCCACATTTGTAATGAGTTGAGTGTTGATAATAGTAGGTAGTTTTTTTTGAGATTTACACACATCCACCAGTGCTTATCTGGCCACTTATTTCTTTTCTTCTTCTTTTTTTTTTTTTTGAGACAGAATCTCATTCTGTTGTCTATACTAGAGCATAGTGGCTCGGTCACAGCTCACTGTAGCCTTGAACCTCCTGGGCTCAAGTGATCCTCCCACCTCAGCCTCCTGAGTAGCTGAGACTACAGACATGAGTCACCATGCCCGGCTAATTTTTAAATTTTTTGTAGAGATGAAGTCTTGCTGTGTTGCCCAGACTGGTCTCAACCTCCTGGGCCAAGTAATCCGCTCACCTCGCCTCCCAAAGTGCTGGGATTACAGGTGTGAGCCAATGCACCTGGCCCACGTACTTTCTTCTATTTCTTACCACCACCTTGTGAGCTGATTTTTACAGACGGGAAAACTGAGACTGAGAGAGCGTGGAAAACAGGTTGAAAGACCTAACTTGCATGAGGTCTTTGCTTGCATTCAAATCCAGGTTGGTCTGATGCTGAAGCCTGAGCTGCTGGTTTTGTTTTCTGAAATAAGCATGTGCTAAAAGATTACAGACTCACTGTTGTTTAGAAAGAAGTTTATCCATCCTTATTTCTGCTGCTCTTTTTCCTCTTTTGTCTCATTTTCTTCTAGAAAGGTTTGTTGACTTGGTAAAATGCACGTGATTCCTTTCTCTAGTGTCAACCTAAAATAACTAAAAAGCTCAGGATCCAGTTAAAAGAGTTTATTCAAGCTTGATGTGTGAGGGCCGACATCAGGGAAGCAGAGCTACAGCAAAGAATGGTGATCAATGCTCCCAGTGTGGGGAAAAATGAGGACCATTTATCTAGGCAAAAATGGAGGTGCTGAATAGGATAACATCTCTTTTTTTTTTTTTTTTTTTAAGACAGGGTCTCACTCTGTTGCCCAGGCTGGAGTACAGTGGTGATCTCGGTACACTGCAGCCTCTGCCTCCTGAGTTCAAGTGATTTTCCTGCCTCAGCCACCTGAGTAGCTGGGATTACAGGTGTGCACCACCGTGCCCGGCTAATATTTGTATTTTTAGTAGAGGTGGGGTTTCATCATGTTGGCCAGACTGGTCTCGAACTCTTGATATCAAGTGATCCACCCACCTCGGCCTCCCAAAGTGCTTGGATTACAGGTGTGAGCCACCACGCCCTGCCCAGGATAACAACATTTTCATACAAAGTCTAATGTAGATGTAAGATTTGATTGGCTACTATTGGTTATACTCTAAAGGGATTGCTTAACATTTTATTGCAAAGAGTCAAAAATCAGAAGGGTGTCTATCTCCAATATCATTTAGTCTAGGTTTGAATAAAGAATAGAGAGTTCAGTTAATGTATAAAATCTCAACCCAAAGGTCAGAAAGCAGCAGTCACGCACTGGAGGAGAAAAACAGCTGTGTTATGTGAGTCAGTTTCCAGGGCTTAACTTTTCCCCTTGGCATGATACATATGGGAGGTCCTGAAATTTTAGTATCTTTTTACACCAGAAACAACTACTGTTTTTGTTGTGGTGGTGGTGGTGGTTGTGGGTGGTTGTTTGTTTTTGAGACAGGGTCTTCCTCTATTGCCCTGGCTGGAGTACAGTGGTGCAATCCTAGCTCACTGCTGCCTTGAAATCCTGGGCTCAAGCAATCCTCCTGCCTCACCCTTCTGAGTAGCTGGGACTACAGGCACATGCCACCATGCCTGGCTATTTTTTTTTTTTTTTTCAGATACAGGTTCTCTTTGTGTAGCCCAGGCTGTTCTTGAACTCCTGGGCTCAAGTGATCCACCTGCCTTGGCCTCCCAAAGTGCTGGGATTACAGGCGTGAGCCACCGTGCCCAGCCGATGACTACTGTATTTAGTTAAGGAAGCTCCCCCTTCCAGCAGGTTCTCCATGTATACAGCCATATGTATGGCATTGTCATACATGGGTGATGTGCTCATCCACATGGGGCTGCTCTTCAAAGGCCTGACTGTGGTTTCTATTTTGAATTTCAGTTCAGTAAAAGTCAGAAACCTCTTCAGGAATTTCTTTGGATTAGAATCAGATGAAAAACTTGCAGTTTGCTTGGGACTTGAGGAAGCCCATCCATCTGGGGACGTTGTGGGCAATGCCTGCTTGGAAGCTAATAGTCATAAAAATGTTTTGAATGAGTGGGGTTTGGGGTGGGTGTCCATTAAAAGGATAATGGAGTTATCTTCTGGTTTGTGAGCTGGTATACTCATAGGATATAAATGTTCGACCTAGTACCTGTTATGTTTTCTCTTGACTCGATTATATTATATGACATAAAAGAGCACATTTAAATTTCAGGTGTTTAGGAGGGGAAATGTGTCCCCTGATCAACAGAGAAGTTTGAAGGCTGATGTTCGATGTTAGGATCTTTTATTTGGACACATCATCCCAAATAGAAAAGCAGATTGATGCAACCCTAAGTATATGCATTTTCCAGAGAGGCTTGAGAGAGTGAGAAGGGAGAGTTTTGGTTGAGACTGAGGGCAAGATGATACCTCCATGAAAGATGTGAAATGGGATTGTGAGCAATTTCCTTTAATTTTTTTTTTTTTTTTTTTTTTTTTTTGAGTCACCCAGGCTGGAGTGCAGAAGCATGAGATCCTAGCTCTCGCTGCAGTCTTCCCGGGCTCCAGTGATCCTCCCTCCTCAGCCTCCCAAATAGCTGGGACTACAGGCACACGCCATCATGCCTGGCTTTTTTTTTTTTTTTTTTTTGAGAGACGGGGTCTCGCCATGTTGTTCAGGTTGATCTTGAACTTCTGAGTTCAAGCGATCCTCTTACCTTGGCCTCCCAAAGTGCTGGGATTACAGGTGTGAGTCGCTGTGCCTGGTCTTAAAACAATGTTTTTTTTCTGTCAGATATCTAAAAAGGTGGGACTGAAGAATACCTTTGTGGCAGGCATCCTTTGTTAAGAGCAAAAAACTGGCTCAGGAAGGACTCTTTCTAATTCCTGTACCTGAAAAAGGCCTGTGTGTGTGTTCTGTGTGGTGCCCACCAAGGAAACAATTTGTTCGCCTGCATACCAAGGGTCAATTTATCGGGGGGAATATCCACCAAGTCTGTTTGGTCAGCTTGATGTTGTAGGGAAGAAAAATAATTTCTTTTCCTCACCTATCACAAGGTTCATGGCTGACCCCCCACAACCAAAGACAGAATAACAAAATAAAAGCATACCAACTTATTTAATGTAAGTTTTATGTGACACAGGAACCTTCAGAAATCATGACCCAGAGAAACAAGGGAATCTGTGTATTTTTATGGACAGTCATGCAGAAGTATGATTGGAGGGTAAAGGAGCATGCTCTATTGGTCGTAAACTGCGGAGGAACTTAACAAGGCCTGTTCAGTTTCTTCTTGACATCCTGTGTGACAATTCTCCCTCTCAGGTATAGGGCAGGACACCTGTCACAAGAGGGCCTTCAGGGGAGAAGTGAGGAAGAAGGTCAGAGAGTGACTTTCCCAGGTTTTATCGCCTACATCAGGGAAGAAGGGGCAAGTGGAATTCTAGTGTCTGTGGCCCACTTCAGGGGAGAAGGGGATCAGAGAAGGCAGAGAGACCTTCCTACTTTTGCTGTTTTCTCAGTTTCCAAGGTGCCATATTTTTGCGTAACATTTCTGCACCCCATCAGTATCGACAGTCTCACCCGCGTCTGTGATCTCAGTGGAAACAGCTGGAGCTTTCACGACGTAGTAGAAACCTAGTGGTGTCTGAGCAGCTGGTTTCAAATTCCCCAGCAGATACCACTAAGCCCTCTGCATTTTGCAAAAGCTTGTGTGTCTATACCTCTATTTATATGCACAACAGCTTGCAAATAACCTCTTTTTTCTTATATCTCTAGGGGGAATCGTTGCTTTGTGTTTTATGATGAAGAGAAAAGTGTTTTCCCCCCACCCTTGAAAATAAAACAACATGATGTTAGTTGATTTCAGAGGTGAAAGTTGCTAAAGATCATTTTGCTAATGACAGTTTCATGTTCATGGAACACAGAAAACATCATGTATTTGGTTTCAAGACTCCGGATGACAGCAGCAGGCAGCTCTGGGGGTGGACCCTGGATGATGCCTGATGCAGGAATTGTCCTCCATGAAGCATGTTGCAGTGATGTGCCATCTGTTTCTAGGATGAGTCTAGTAGCTGTTGAAGAGCCTACAACAATATTCCTGCCAGGTCTTCTCAAAAATTCATCTGTCCCCCTCCTGGTATATGACAACCCTCTATGTAAGAAAGCAATTTAGCAATAGGGCAATGAAGATGCATCTTTTAAAAAAATGATCTTCTCCCTGTCACCCAGCTGGGTGGCTCACTCACACTCAACTCCTTCTTCTGCTCCATTCAGGACTCCAAAACATAACAGTGTTGGAGTTCATTTCAGTATCCACGGACAGTTTAAATGATGCCACAGTGGACTACATGGGTTTCCACTATTCTTGGCTTCAGTTGTGCAGGAATGCAATCTTCTTCTTTTTCTTTGGTAATAATTTATTTGTTATGTACCTGTCAGTGCCAGGTCCTGCTTCCTGCTACATAGGCGACAGAAGAGTCAGAGATAGACTCTGTCCTCAAGTTGCTTACCAGTTAGCCATCAGTTACAATGAGTGACTGTGGCAGTACTGTTTTTTTTTCTTTTTTTTTTTTTTTTTGAGACAGAGTCTTGCTCTGTTGCCCAGGCTGGAGTGCAGTGGCGTGATCTCAGTTCACTGCAACCTCTGCCTCCCAGGTTCAAGTGATCCTCCTGCCTCAGCCTCCCAACTAGCTGGGATTAGAGGCATGTGCCACCATGCCCAGCTAATTTTTGTATTTTTAGTAGAGACAGGGTTTCACCATGCTGGCCAGGCTGGTCTTGAACTCCTGACCTCAGGTGATGCCCCCACCTCGGCCTCCCAAAGTGCTGGGATTACAGGTGTGAGCCACTGCGCCTGGCTGGCAGTACTAGTTTTGATGGCTTAAGCAGAGTTTTCGAGTGTTGACATTATTTGAAATCTTTCCTTGCCAAATATGTAGGAGTAATTTGAATAGGAAAGCCAAACAGTTGAAAAGGCATGTTGAGGAATTTCATCACACTATTAGCTGAGCTTGTCAGGTGCCAGACTGAGATAATATGTGATATTCTGTAATATATGGGGAAGCCCAGATATGACTGCAGAGACAGCCAGGTAGAGACCTGGGTTTGAATCTAGCTCTGCCTCTCTCCAGGGGTATGACGTTGGGCAAATCTCTTGGCCTTTCTCAGCTCCTGTTACCTAAACCCAAATTCTCCGGTCTTTGAGAGAATTAAATGAGATCATGAGTGAGATGCTCCTGACATAAACTACAAGTTCATTAAAGGTTTTCTTCCTTTCCCCTTATCTTTCTTCGTTACTCCAGGATTTGGAGCAGAGCTCAGAACTGCACAAAACACTAGGCTTTAGCACTAAATATGTTTGCATTCCTGGCAACACATTACCCTTTTCTAATTACAAAGTTTATAATTTGCCTAAGCTGAATTGGGGAAGAGGATGGGGAGACGGAGGGGGACTCATTATAGAGCAGGGATCTGTTGGAGTGAGGCTTGTGAGTGTCCAGGCAGGAGAGAACCACAGGGCCAATGACACCCGGGGGCTGAGTCTATGGCAGGATAATTAGGAGATGGAGATAGGAATTGGAACACAGTGAGGTGAATTTAAACAAAAATTATTATTTCGGGTAACTAGATGGGACTGCAAGATAATCTATGAGGCCACTACTGATAATTTCCCCAATGAGAAATGATGGGGAGGTTTCCAGAGGCTGGGAGAGCTGTAGACTGATAGTCTATGAGGTGGAGCCGTAACTGGGCAGCAGGGACCGGGGTCCCGAACCAAGCAGGAGGTGGTAAGTAGTTCGGTCTAAGCTGTGGAGAGTACAGATGGCAGGCAATCCTTGAAGACAGGGAATTTCCACGGCTGGGTTATTGCAAGGCTAGACTGCAGCAAAGGGCAGGGTAGTTTCAAGAAAGGCTAAAGTCAGAGCAGAGGCAAATTGAGACATAAAGAGGTGGTTTTTCTAGCCTGCCAGCTGCTCTCAGACTTGCATCTGGGGTGTGGTGGGGAATGATCCTGGATCCTCCTTGATATCATCTCTTCTAGCCTGCCCATCTCCCAGCCTTCCTTAACCTCGGTAACTCCTACATCTGTATCCACAAAGTTTCTTGAGTCTTTTAGGAAGAGATCAAATTTCCAGCCAGTGTCCCCTATTGGAGCAATGCATCTCCTCAGTTTCATGCCAGCTTTGAGTTTTTACTGGTTTTGATATACCTCCAAAGCTTCAAACGAACCAGAAGCTAGAGAATATCTTATGTGTGAAGAGAGAGCCCTTTCTTTATAGAAAGGCTACTGTTCTTAGGCTTATTAAAATATCTGTTCACTGGACTGTAGGGGACATGAAGGCAGGAGCTTGTTTTATTCTCCTGGGTGCTCCCAGCGCCTGGCATAGGTCCTCCAGGCAGTAGGTGCCCCTGAAGTGTTGGAGGAATCAATGCCTGACATTGATGAAGACAGTGAAGTAAGGCCACACCCCTAGGGAGGGACGACCAGAAAAGGAGAAAATGAAGTTGGAGAGGTGGGCAGGGTGTCATTCAGCAAGGGTCCTGTATGGCCAAATCAATGGCAGTAGTTTTGAAGCCGCTAAGAGAGTTTAGGCCATGAGGAGGGGGCTGATGGTGTCAGGGAACTGAGGTGAGAGCTGTGCTAAGGCAGTGCCAGTGGAATGGAGTGAAGGGCTCATTCCCAGAACTTCCTTCCTTGCTAGTCTCAGAATTTAAAAGCTAGAAGTGTCAGCAGGCAGAGTTTGTCAGCCTCATGAGAAGGGGATCATGGATGTGTGGCCTTCTCTTTGATGATTCATTTGATGATAGCTATGGCAGTCTTCAGGATCACACTCAATTCTGCCATTGGCTTAGTGGCTTAAACTCTTCTTCTTCTCCTTCTTCTTCCATCTTCTTCCTCCTCTTCCTCTTCCTCCACTGCTGCTGCTGCTGCTGCTTCTTCTTCCTCCTCCTTTTTTTTTTTTTTTTTTGTTGGAGTCTCTCTCTGTCGCCCAGGCTGGAGTACAGTGGCGCAGTCTCGGCTCACTGCAACCTCTGCCTCCCGGGTTCAAGCAATTCTTCTGCCTCAGCCTCCTGAGTAGCTGGAATTACAGGTGCCCACCACCACACCCAGCTAATTTTTGTATTTTTAGTAGAGACAGGGTTTCACCATATTGGCCAGGCTGGTCTCAAACTCCTGACCTCGTAATCCACCCGCCTCAGCCTCCCAAAGTGCTGGGATTACAGGCATGAGCCACCACGCCTGGGCTTTTTTTTTTTTTTTGAGTCGGAGGTCTCACTGTGTTGCCCAAGTTGGTCTCAAACTCCTGGCCTCTAGAGATCCTCCCGCATCAGCCTCCCAAAGTGCAGGGATTATAGGCGTGTGCCACTGCACCCAGATGTTCAGTATTTTTAAACTAGACTTTCAGCCAGAAGAATTATTTTTGAATCAACTCTATTGTGAGAAAAAAAAATGCATGTTGAAATGCCCACCGGGTTATAACATCTCTTCTTTGCTCTGGGAGATTGAAGTGCATCAGAAATATGACCTGTTTCTAGCTGCTCTCTTAGATAAACCTATGTGGTGTGCCATGAGCCTCCAGGTAGATTTGTGCAGCAGCAGAGGCTTCCATTTCAATAGCTCTGACTTTTCTTTCCAAAGAAATATTGCTTCTCAGGAAAAACAAAAGCAAGAATGAAAACTCTCCAGAAAACTTGCTCTCTTTCTTCCTTGGGCTTACCCCAAATCTATCTCTGTGGGTTTCACTTTTCAAGTTTTAGGTGTCAATTAGCCAGCCCTCTGTTGTTACTGAAGCTCCTTTCCAACCTGGCCCTACCTTCCTTCCTACCTATGTCTGCTGCCTTCCTACTAAAGTCCGTGTGTGCTCCTGCTAGATTCACTGGCCCCCATGTGAGTCCCATCATTAGGTAACTTGACAGGACTCAAGTTTGCTAAGATTCACTGTTTAATTCTGCCAGTCTTAGCATTTACTTAGGGCACACGTGTTCCTGCGTCATCATACAGGGATATGTTCAGTTGTTGCTTACAGTAAGTGCTGTTTGTTGGGTGTATTTAATGGCAAGGTAAAGTGGGATTGTAGAGGGATGTTCTGGTAGAGAATAAAGGAAGCTGGCTGGGCACGGTGGCTCATGCCTGTAGTCCCAGCACTTTGGGAGGCCGAGGTAGGAGAATCGCTTGAGCCCAGGAGTTTGAGACCAGCCTGGGAAACACAGTGAGACCCTGTCTCTATAAAAAAATTTTAAAAAAATAAGAAAAAGAAAAAAATATTTTAAAAAAGAAAGTGACTTTAAAAAGAGAGGCTGAGCATGGTGGCTCATGTCTGTAATCCCAGCACTAAGGTAGGCCGAGGCAAGGGGATCACTTGAGGCCAGGAGTTTGAGACCAGCCTGGCCAACATGGTGAAACCCTGTCTCTACTAAAAAAAAAAAAAAAAATATGAAAATTAGCTGGGCGTGGTGGCTCACACCTGTAATCCCAGCTACTTGGGAGGCTGAGGCAAGAGAATCGCTTGAACCTGGGAGGTGGAGGTTGCAGTGAACTGAGATCATGCCACTGCACTCCAGCCTGGGTGGTGGAGTGAGACCCTGTCTCAGAAAAATAAATAAACAAAAATAAAAAATAGGAAAGAGAGAGAATAGAGGAAGTCAGGATGCCAAGGCTGGGGTTCTAAGTTGGCTTCCCAATAGGACCAATAGACTCATGGGCACATTTAACTTTTCCTCAAGCTGGTGTTACTTTCCAGTGAGATATCTGTCTGGCAGTGGGAGATGCAGTTAGGGTGTAGCAGAGGCAGTTTGGTATAGGAGGTGAGTTTGAATCCTGACTCTTGAACTTATTAGCTGTGTGACCTTGGCAAGTGACTTAACCTCTCTGAGCCTTAGTTATCTATGGAATGCAAAGGTAAAGGTATGTATCTCCTTGTGTTGTGAAGTTGAAATGAGATGATAAATTTAAAGTGCTCCACTCAGAAAGTGCTACTTTCTCTCCACCTCAAAGGCAGCACTTCCTGTCTGGGTGGTCTTTGCCAAATGTCCATAATTCATCTGTAAAAATTTTTACCATGTCCCTGGCAAAGATCATATACCACCTCCTGTACTCCTCTTACTTAATTTTAAAAATTCAGGTCATTTTTACTAACTGACTGCATTCATTTAGTAAAGATACTATACCACTCCTGTAAATATAGGGTTACTATAAAAAAAGACAGTAAAAATAATATAGTGTTATGTTATTGATGGTAGCCAGATACTATTCCCTTTAAAGGCTCTGAACCTGAGTCTTGTTTTCATTTCATTCAAAAGGATAATTAACAAGTTAGCAAGGAAGTAGTAGAGCTGTGCTGGCCCCCAAAAGGAGGCTTTTTCCTTGACAATCAAAAGGGATTGAAAGAACCCTGAAAATGGAATCACCATTTCTCTATGTGATTCAATGTTATTGAATGGTATGTTCAAACACCTTTTGAAGTCATGTCAGATACCATCAAAGGTAGCATCTTCCACTTTGGGAAACACTTAACTTGGAAATCAGTCACATGGGAACAAAATATCAGCTCATGACTACTGGGAAGTGGACCGGTTCTGGATCTCTAGAGGAGGGAGCTGGCATGGACTGGTGGAGTAGTGGTGACCCCAACCTGGGCGTGGGGATTCAGGGCAGGGTTCCAGCAGAGTGGAAGTGCTAAAAAACCAGAGGGTCTCACCCAAGAAGGCCTCAGATTTGCTGCTTGTGGAGTGAGGTTAAGGGTCTTGTTGTCCTTTAGAGTGTGGTATGCATCTCTGCAGGAATTAGGGAATACGTAGAAAGGCACATCTGTGTGTGTGTTTATATAACAATAGCTATTTTTATTGAGCTCTTTCTTGGTGATGGACACTGTGCCAAACATTTCGAAAATGTTAACTCATTTAATTCTCATAACAACGCAATGAATAGGAATCCTTATTATCCTCATTTCACACATGAAGAAACTGAAGCTTAAGGTTCAGAAACCTGCTCTGATTCACAGAACTTGCGAATGGCAGAGCTGGTATCTGTAAAGAAATGCAGTGGGCAAGAATTCGCTTTACAACAGCCACTGTATGGCAAGAAATATCATTAACAATTGTTTTCCCGATGAAATCAAATTGAAGTAGGATTGGCAAGCTGCCCATAATTGGTCTTTGTTAGGGCTTCCTTCCCCATTCCACTGGCTCACTTATTTAAGTGGTCCCCAAACAGTTGTGGGGGGTGTGCTTGACTCCTTAGTCCATGGCTATAGCCACAGTGGTTCTCCTCGTTCTTTCTGCTCCTCAATGCTGCCTTCAGGAGCAAGCCTTCTGTCATCTGCCAGGCAGTTCTGTTTTGGATAAACTACAAGAGACACTGCTCAGTGATTCTTGATTCTGTTTACCAGTCGTACTGCAGGCTGGGACCATTGTTGCTGACCCCAGGGCTGCAGGGTAAACGGCCTTCGCAGGCATCCCATAGCTATCCCACATCCGGAGCGCTGCCCGCAGGAGGGACAGGTTCTGTCTCCTCTCGGAGAGCTCACATTCCTTCTTCCAGGAGTCTTTGTCCTTGTGGTTGGGCGTCTCCACAAGTCCAAGCACCAGCCCCTCATCCCCTTCCCTACCAGCTTAGCTGCTGCAAAGAGCTAATTAACTCTCTGAAGGCTTGGGTGAGGTCTTCTTTGGCCTTGCACTTGAATCACAATGAAACTGTTTCCTGGGGTAAGAACTTAGGCCAGAGGTTCTTGACTTTGAGTGAGCACAAAAATTACCTTGGGAGCTTGGAGATAAAGCAGATTTCCCTCCTCCTTCTGTTTTAGCAGTTTTGGAATGGGAGCCAGGCGTCTGCATTTAGCTAACACCAGGTGATTCTCTCCTGCAGGTGGTTTAAGGATCACACTAGAAAACAAATACGGGCTAGGTTTTGGAACACAGAGGAGCAGAGAGAGAGAGAAAATACACTTTTCAGGGGGGAATTGGCAAACATTAACATCTTAACTGATCATCCTGCCAGAAATATTTGCATAGTATAAATACATATTCATATAATATTATGGATACTATTAGTATAACAATAAATACATGATCTACCTAGCATTTTTACCTGGTATTATAGTGTCATCATTTTCTCTTTTTTTCTTAAAAAGTCATTCAAAAACATGTTTCTTATATTCCCATAAGATTTAGCTGTATAAATATCTTAATATTTATTTACCTAACCCTTGTTATGTGACGTATGGCTTGTTTTCAAGGGTTGATGTAATAAATAATGTTTTGACGAACATACTTCTCCATAAATTATTGTTCTGCATTTGTATTTAAAACTAAAAACCATTATGAAAATTCAGACTAAGTCTGATGTTACTTTGAAGTATTTGGTATTACTTTAAAGTATTTGTTTTTTTCTCCAGCAAAATAATTCGCAGGGTTTGGTTCTTATTTCATAACCAATTGTTTCTCCCACCTTGAAAACTAGCTTTCTGTTTTAACAAAATAGAAAATAGATGGATGATTCAGCTTAGAAGAAAGAAGTATTTTTAATATAATACTCATGAACCAACACTGTTGTAAGTGGGGCGAGTGCAGCAATTGTTGGAAGCCTCAAAGAACACTGTCTCCCATGCCAGCCAAATAAGCCCTGGTATTTTCAGCCCACGGGTTGATGTAATCTACCCCAGAAACATCAAGCAGGGTATTTCAGGAAGCATCACAGGTGGTTAAAACATATTTTTGGTCAGAAAGTTGATAACAAGTAACTCAAGCAGTCAGTCGGTAGAACCACTGCACCCCCAGCAATCTTAGCTGGGAACTTGTGGATGTAAATAGAAGGACTACAGGCAAGTGAGAAAGTAAATGGCTCTGTATGTGTCCAAAGAACTGAACTTTTAATTTAACTTGTACATTTTCTTTCTTTTCTTTTTTTTTTTTTTTGCTTTTTGAGATGGAGTCTTGCTGTGTTGCCCAGGCTGGAGTGCAATGGTGTGATCTCGGCTCATGGCAACCTCCACCTCCCGGGTTCAAGTGATTCTCCTGCCTCAGCCTCCTGAGTAGCTGAGACTATAGGCATGTGCCACTAAAAATTTTTATTTTTAGTAGAGATGGGGTTTCTCTATGTTGGTCAGGCTGGTCTCGAACTTCCAACCTCAGGTGATCTGCCCGCCTCAGCCTCCCAAAGTGCTAGCCACTGTACCTGGCAATTTAACTTGTATTTTTTTTTTTTTTTTAAACAAAAGTAAAGCATAGCATTAAAGCAGTTCATCTATTTATTCAAGGCAGGGGCATTCTGTCTCATGGGCCATTTTCAACATCAGCAAGGCACTGAATAACTACCTTTTTTTTTTTTTTTTTTTGAGACCGAGCCTCGCTCTTTTGCCCAGGCTGGAATACAGTGGCACGATCTCAGCTCACTGCAACCTCTGCCTCCCAGGTTCAAGTGATTCTCCTGCCTCAGCATCCTGAATAGCTGGGATTACAGGTGTGTGCCACCACGCTCGGCTAATTAGTGGGGATGGGGTTTTGCCATGTTGGCCAGGCTGGCCTTGAACTCCTGACCTCAAATGATCCACCCGCCTCAGCATCCCAAAGTGCTGGGATTCCAGGTGTGAGCCACCACGCCTGGTCCTGAATAACTATTAACTGTGTTCATTAAGCAAACATTTTTTGAGAATCTTCTATGTTCAAGACTCTGTTTGGTTTTGGTGATTCAAAGATAAGTAAAATTCAGTGCTTTATCTATCTTGGACCTGCCCACAATCTCCTGGCAGAGAGAAACACATAAACAAAGAGACACCAATAATTCCAGTATAATATGATAATAGAAATACATGTGCAATGCTATGGGACCTCTTGGAGTAATTCTAAATGTTTAGGGGGAGGGGGGAGGGATAGCATTAGGAGATATACCTAATGTAAGTGACGAGTTAATGGGTGCAGCACACCAACATGGCACATGTATACATATGTAACAAACCTGCATGTTGTGCACATGTACCCTAGAACTTAAAGTATAATAGTAATAAAAAAGAATAAACAGCCACCAAATTGCCAAAACAAATGGCTAATCAGTTTGTAAATGTTGTTCTTAACTCGAAAGAGACATTATCCTGTCATATTCTAACATAATAATAATTCTGTTATTATATATTACTTAGATGCTTCAAAGCATTTTCACAGATACATGAGAAAATACTGAGTCAGGTGGCTAGACACGGTCTTAGAAATCGTCCAGAACAGTCCCTCGCTTGAGAGGCGAGGAGCTGAGAACCCCAGAAGGTGAGTGACTTCATTCATGCTCCCTCAATGCCTTTATGGCAGGGATGGGACTATGATTCAGGTCCTGTCTCCAGTAGTCCAGTGGACTTTCTCTAACACAAAAGACTCTATTTTGTACGGAGTCCCATGCCCTCACTCAGTACTCACTATTGCTATGACCATCTCAATTAGGGTGGGAACTAAAGTAAAAGGTATTCGTTCTTATTGTTGCCAGGATAGTGGTTGAGACCCCTATAACAAAAGACAGATTAACAAGAGGAAAGCACACAAATTTATTTAATGTAAGTTTTATGTGACATGGGAGCCTTCAGAAATGAAGACTCCCCCAAAAAACAGGAGAACTGTTTATTGTTCTGGACAGTTGTGCCGCAATATGATTGGAGGACAAAAGGGCATGGTCTCATGAGAATGAGCTGGGGGAATTTACCAAGGCCTGTCTGCTCAGTTTCATCTCTGTGTCCCTGTGTCTTCAGAGATAAGGATATTCTTTTCCTTTAGGTATAGGGTGGGCACCTCTGGAATGAAGATTTTATGACCTACTTTAGAGGAGAGTCAGAACACATTTTTACAATCTGCTTCAGGGGAGAAGGGGAAGGGGAAGGACAGAAAGCCCCTCCTGCTTCTGCTGTTTTCTCAAATGCCAAGATGCCAAATTTTGGGGGAGTGTGTCTGGAACCTCACCCCTTTCCACAAAGCTGACACATATGAATATCTCATTAGTACCCATCTGAGTGTGTTGACTCTTCTCTTTCTTTATATAAAATAGAATTACAATAAGGTTCTCAAATAACATTTTCTCAGGCTTTGTCCCTATAATGCCTCAGTGTCCACGAAATTCCTGCCAAATAGTTCCAGGACTACCCAAGGGTATCCAGTCCTTCTAAGCATGGGCTGTCTGCCATTTTCTTCTGCCCTGACTCACTGGGGTGAATCTCTTGCCAAAGCTGACTGCAAGTGAAGTCACAGATGCTACTGACTCCTGCTAAAGGGACCACCAGATGTGCTCAGCTCTCTATGGGTGGGCCCTGAGGATACTGGTATCTTGGCTAAGGGGACCATCTTTTGTTATTGTTCACACCAGAGTTGCTATATTTTGGGCTTTCTTTCTTTTTCTTTTTCTTTTTTTTTTTTTTTTCATACATGGTCTTTCTCTGTCACCCAGGCTGGAGTGCAGTGGCATGCTCACAGCTCACTGTAACCTCCGCCTCCTGGGTTCAAGCCACTCAAGCCATCCTCCCTGCCTCAGCCTCCCTAGTAGCTGGCCCTACAGGTGTGCACCATCACACCCAGCTAATTTTTGTACGATTTTCAGAGAGGGGCTTTCTCCATGTTGCCCAGGCTTGTCTCAAACTCCTGGTCTCAGGTGATCCACCCAACTTGGCCTCCCAAAGTGCTGAGAGTACAGACATGAGCCACTGCACCTGGGCACATTCTGGGCTCTTGATACACCATCAAGATTGGACAGAGCCTGGTGAAGAGGTTCAGAATTATCCTTCCTTTCAGCAGTAATCCACTAGGCTTATGACCAAGATGTGCTCTGTAATTCTCTCTTCCAATAGGAAGCTCTTGGTCCCTCATGCAAATAGACTCCAGGATGCTTGCCAAATGGGTTTTTAAGACATGACAAAATCCTGGGATGAATGGAGCTTAGATTCTAGTGAAAAAAAAAAAATCTTTATTTAGAGCAGCCTATATTCCATGGATCTTAATGAGGATTCCAAGGAAAAAGAAGCCCATGATAGTGGGAAACACTGATTTTAATAGGTTAAATATTTTTTGTGGGGTGGGGCAGCAGCTTTATTGAGGTATATTTTATATACCATAAAATCCACTCGTTGTAAGTGTTCAATTTGATGATTTTTAGTAAATTCATAGAATTGTACAATCATCACTATAATCCAGTTTTAGGACATTCCCATCAACACCCTCCCCACGCCCCTGAATTTCCTCAAGTTTACTTACAATCATTCCCCACTGTCACCCACAGCTCTGGGCAACCACTAATCTACTTTCTGTCTATGGATTTGCATATTTTGGATATTTCATCTAAATGGAATCATACAACACGTGGTCTTTTGTGTTTAGCTTCTTTCATTTGACATAATGTTCACCCAGGTTGTAGTTTGTATCAGTACTTTGTTTCTTTTTGATTGCTAATCAGTGTTTCATTGCACTGCACTTGGTTTATCCATTCATCAGCTGGTGGACATTTGTACTGTTCCCAGTTTGGGGCAATTATAATGTTGCTATTAACATTTGTGTCCAAGTCTTTGTGTGGGCATATATTTTTATTTATCTTGGGTAGATTCTCAGAATGGAACTTTTGGGTTATTTGGTGAGTGTATGTTTGACATTTTAAGAAACTGACAAACTAGCTTCCAAAGGCTATTTTACATGCCCACTGTCAGTTTCTGAGGGTTCCAGTTCATCACATTCTGGCCAACACTTGCTATTGTCTGTCTGTTGATTAGAGCTATTCTAACGGATGTGTGGAGATATCTTACTGTGGGGTCAAGCAGGTTTTTGTTCAGGTCTTCTCATAGCCTTTAATATAGCAATGTGCATTGTGCATTTCTGAAAGAGAATAGTGAATAGAAGATACAGTGTTTCCCAAACTTACTTGCTCTTGGAATTCTATTTTTCACTGAAAGGAGAATATTAAAGGCCTAATGCTCTACAGAACAGATTTTGGGAAGCATTACGTCATTTGATTATAATATTTTTAACTTTGTTCTCTGTGATATTTAGTAATAAGCAAGAGTTTGCTGCACAATGATTTTGAGTCATAAAGCATAGATGCGGAGGCTAATAGAATGTAAAAGTTAAAGGAGGATGCTTAAGAGGTTAGCAGCATGGGAGGTAGTTGTTTTTACGAGGAACTCAATATTAGTTTGTTTTTCTCTGTATGTGGTTTCCTAGCCCAGCCCTGATGGGCCCCAAATCTCATGAGGCATGAGGCTGGGCTCAAGCTTAGAACTTGGCTACATTTTAATTGTCAATACTTAGATAATAATCATAATTTTTATTTTTCATGTTTATTATTTTATTTTATTTTATTTTTTTGAGACAGGGGTCTCTCTCTTTCACCCAGGCTGGAGTGCAGTGACGTGATCTTGGCTCACTGCAACCTCCGCCTCCTGGGATCAAGTGATCTTCCTTTCTCTGACTCCTGAGGAGCTGGGATTACAGGTGTGTGCAACCACGCCTGGCTGACTTTTTGTATTTTTTTGTAGAGACAGGGTTTCACCATGTTGCTCAGGCTGGTCTCAAACTCCTGGAATCAAGCAATCCTCCCACCTCAGCCTCCTAAAATACTGGGATTACAGATGTGAGCCCTCATGCCCAGACAATAATTATGATGACAACAACAATAATAGCTATTAGATCGGATTTAAATTGATCACATCTGTACCAGACACTGTGCTGAGCACTTTTCATGGATGATCTCAACTGAATTCTCACAATGACCCTACTATAACCATTTTACAGATGAGGAAACTGGGGCACAGAGCAGTTAGTAGCTTGCACGCAGGTAGTAGATGTGGCAGAGTCAGGATTGGAACCTGGACCCTCTAAGACCAGAGTCACTGTTGTACATCCCATAATCATACCAAAAAGGTGGATCAGCCTGAAAAATTTTTTTTAAATCTTAATTACACAGGAATTATAGGATGCTGGAAAGGTTTCCAGTCCAGAATTTGGCTCCTTAGGGTCATCATTGTTCTAGTCACTCTCAGCCTTTCCTTCTCACCTGATAGGAAATGCACCACTTGTTCTCCTGTGGGAGTCCCCTTATGTCTGTCCTTCCAGCCCCATGGCCACCACCTTTGTCCAGGCTTCACCTCACCTCTGGACTATTACCAAGCATGCACACACACACACATACACACACACACACACACACACACACACACACACACACACGTGCATACATGAAAGCTTCTACCTGGTTTCATTGCCGTTAGATGTTTTATTAAAAACCAGGAGCACATCCCCACCAGGAGGACCTTTCCAGAACCCTGCCCTGCTGCACTGCACTGCTGTGTCCAGTTTAACAACCATCACTGGCTCTCTTTTCTCAAAGAAAATTTCAAACCCTGAGCAGGGTATTCAGACTGACTTCTGTTTCCTTCCGCATCATATCTCCCATAACCTCCCACTCTTGGATCAACTGCTGTAGGCCGCCTGGTCTCTTCATTGCTGCCAAGACAAGCAAAGCCATCCTGCCTCCATGCCTCTGCATAGCCTTGTCCTCCAGCCTGCCGTGCCTTCCTCTCCATTGTTTGTTTCTCTGAGCCCTTTCCTGCCCTTGGACGTCCCCACTACCTCTAGGATACTATTTCAGCAGATCCCAGCCTCTAGGATCCCTCCTTCCTTTGGAACCCCTTGGAGAACAAATAACTGTGGCCCTGTGTCATCTATCTAAGTTCTTCAGCCTCAGTCTTATTTTCTGTAAAATGGGCGCAATAATAGTCCGACCTCATACAGTGGTTGTGCAGGTTAAAATATGTAAAGCACATGGTAAACTTAGCACAGACGCTGGCACGAAGCCTCAAGGCAAGTATTCAATAAATGAAAGATACTATTATTAATAATCAAGATTGTAACTTTTATTACCACACGATGCTTTGTGTTGTTTTAATCTAACTCTCTCATGAGGGGTAGATCTTCTGAGAATGGGGATCAAGTCATGTCATAGTCCTGTAATGCCTTCAGCATCAAGATCCCAGGACATGTTTGTTGAAGATGAGTGAGCAAACCCTAACCAAAGAGTTGGAAACTCAGTGTCAATGTGAGCTCTGCCAGCGACTCCGCGTATGACCTTGACTTATCTTCTTGGCGTCTTAGTTTCTTTGACTCTGTATCATCCCTAACATCCTGTTTGAACGTGGATTTCAAAGCCAAGCCCTGATATTGATTCTCTGTGTTAATTTGGGCACATTTTTCAATCTTCTTAGTCCTCAGTTTCTTAATCTGTGAAACGGAGAGAACAATCTTGTTTTACCATTGGCCGTAAGAATAAATGAGGTATTGCTTATAAAATGCTCACCTTAGTACTCAATTCAGTTGCACTTGTGGTTGTTTTATCATAGCTGTTTGATATTGTTATTTGATAAACACTAGGCCTGTTAAATGTATTCGTTTCCTGGGTCTGTCATAAAAAATACTACCAGTTGGATGGTTTGAACCACCGAAATTTATTTGTTTCATAGTTCTGGAGCTTGGATGTTCAGAATCAGGGTGTCAACACAGTTGATTCCTTCTGAGAGCTGTGAGAGAGAATCTGTTGCAGGTTGGGAAGCCTTGGGCTTGTAGATGGCATTTGTCTTGGGTCTTCACGTTGTCTTCCTTTTGAGCGTGTCTGTCTCTGTGTCCTTTTGTGAAGACACCAGTCATATTGGATTAGGAGCCATCCGAATGATCTCATCTTAACTTGATTACCTCTGGAAAGACTCTATTTCCAAATAAGATCACATTTTGAGGTGCCAGCCTTCAGAACTTCAACATACCTTCATGCTATAGGGACACAATTCAGCCAGTACCATTGAAAATGATTAATAGTTGTATTTCTTAAATGAAATAGAAATGAAAACTCACTGGACAGTGATTCCCCTTTACTCCACTGCACTTGACATTCACAGCAGTTCTTTTAACTGAATCAGGTGAGTGGAGTTAGTTTTGACGAAGATCCTCTTCTTTCTGCAAAGCAGCTCCCAGAACCTTTGCCCTGGGTGGTGAGTCCCACAAGTGCTTTTGGAATTGCAAGTCTATGATTTCTGGTTCACGACGTTGTTATAGGGCCCCCAGGATGGAAATAACACACCAGATCTCAGTCAGGTGGCGTTCTTTCCATGTTTTTATAGCGCTCTGCAAACTCTCCTGCTGTTTACATGTGACTTATATTCCGCCGGTGGTCCCTAAACAGATGTAATAAAAACAGATTTAGAATATTAATCTGACATGGTTCAGGCCAATATGGTCTAATAGAAATTTATTTACTGGAGATGGTGAAAAATCAGAAAGAGTAGAGTGCGAATCATTTCTTAGTAAGTATTTCTTGCTGGCTTCTTTGGCACTGTTTCTCAAAGTGCAGTCCTGGATTCCCTGTGTTATTTGTGGAAAATGCAGATTGCAGGGCCCTGCCCCATCCTGCAGATTCAGTGTCTTTCAGGGAGGGGTCCTGGAATTGGGATTTCTGTTGAGCCGCCCATGTTCTGAGTGGTGCTTCACCCTGTAATGTTTGAGAACCACTGGTTTCCATCCTCTCAGAAGGAAATGCATTGTGTTGTCTGAGTCAGATGGGTTTCAGTGCTGGAGTCTGTCCAGGGCTGAAGACCAGGAGGGCCAGGAAGCAGGTGTGGGGCAGAGGGCCCAGGGATGGGCTGTGGGCAGAGGGAGGAGTCAAGTAGCCATGGTGAGGACAAATGTATCCAATCCTTTGTGAGGTGACATCTGCTGAGCATGCTGAAAGGACAGTGGATTTCAGGTGTGACAGGGAGGCCTGTAAAGGTTGATGGGGTCTGTACTGTGGGCAGGTGGTTTGACCTGGGGCGTGAGTCTCTGGTAGCCTCAATGTGTGAGGTCCGAGCATTATCCCTATCAGAGGGTCCAGCAGCTGGGAGCACTGGGGTGGGGTAGGGGGTGTAGGAGGGGCTGACGCCTAGCCCTGAGGGGCTACTCAGTGAGGTGGGGCCTCAGAGCCACTTGGAGAGAGCTGTGGGCAAATCTGGATTTCTGAGCTTGAACCAGCCCTTCTTCATTACGCTCTGGGAATCTGTATTTTTAAAACTCCCCAGGTGATTTAATGTGACAATCCCTCGGGATAGCATTTGGGAAGTATGAGGACATTGGAACGAGCTGGCTTTGGGACCAGTGACCTGGTCCTAATGCTGTGACCTTGATCGCATTACTAACCCACTCGGAGACAGTTTGATTATCTCTCAAATGAAGATACAGATTTTTTTTCTTTCTTTTTTTGCTGTTGTGGGAATTACAGATAAGAGATGTGATACACTCAGCACATTTTCTGGCACACAGTAGGCCACAATAAATGGTGGCCCCAAGCCTTGTGAAACCTGAGATTCTAGGCACAATGAGAATCCATTGGGCAAAGGAGTCAACAGAGGGACTCTGACTGGAATTGGGATATAGGATGAGATCTTGGCTCTAGACAACATTGCCTCCTGGTGTCCAGAATTGGAACTAGGGGGAAAAAAAGAAGCAACACTCATGTCAAGGCTTAAATAGTATTTACCCGTGCAGACCAGGCACTATTCTAAGTACTTTATGCACAACCTTATGAATTAAGTACTATTGTTATCCCATTTTGTACAGGAGAAAATTGAGGCTTGGAAAGATGCGTGTATGGTCACATGGACCATTGTGCAGCAGAATTGAGTTTCAGACCCAGGTCATCTGGCTGTATCCTCAGCCCCCTGTTCCTGCCTGTTTAAGCCTCATATGAGGACAGAGTGGCCTTTGAACCACAATGCTGAGTCTCAAAAGTAAGCTGGGATTCAAGAAAAATGTTTCCGGCTATTTTTTTTGCCATACATTTCTAGATGTTAAATCGTACAGCCACTTCATGACAAAGTTAGAAAAGCGGCATTTTCGTAGCAGAAACAGCTATAATAACCTCCACTATTGCCAAAGGCTTGATAAGTTCTAACAGAAAATCCATAATACAAAATTGTCTTAGAGTATAAATCCCTTGACCACTTTATATTTCATTCTTGCATAAGATTTTTATTTTATTTTATTTTATTTTTTATTATTATACTTTAATTTCTAGGGTACATGTGCACAATGTGCAGGTTCGTTACATATGTATACATGTGCCATGCTGGTTTGCTGCACCCATTTCATGGGTCAATTAGAGCTTCAAAGGGCCTCTCTGACCACGGTTCCTTCTCCCTTAGCCTCCACTCTCACCGATTCAATCCTCATTCAGTTGATAGAAATTTGAATGTCTGATAAGATTTCTCCCACCTTACACACGAGGCATTGGCATTTCCAAATATATTGGCTTAATTCTGAGAGTATTTTGTTAGAATTTCAACCTTTGTAAATTCTTCTCTATCCCTTCTCTCTGTTCTCAGAGCATAACCTTCGGTGGCAGGACAAATCAGGCCAGCACGCAGTCTGCCAAGTCCTGCTCGCTCCCTGTCAAGAAAAACAGCTGGATCCATTTCTAATCAACACTTCCCAACACAACACTTCTGAGTCTCTGAAGGAGACCAGAGCTTGAAACTTTCCAGACTTCCAACAGACATCGAGTGCAAAAGGATATTTAGGTTGTCTTTGCACAAATCTGGTTGATTTGAGAGATAAAGGGGGGAGAAAACGAGTGTGACTTTCACCTAAGAAGTCACATGAACATATTTCACATTTGAACTACATAATGAATGATGGTTATTGAAATAGCCCAAACCTCTACCACAGAGCGAGGGATATAGCTCAAGAGGCAACCAGGCAGTCGCAGAACCAAGGAATGGATGACTACAAGTATCAGGACAATTATGGGGGCTATGCTCCCAGTGATGGCTATTACCGTGGCAATGAGTCCAACCCAGAAGAAGATGCACAGAGTGATGTCACCGAAGGCCATGATGAGGAAGACGAGATCTATGAGGGCGAGTACCAGGGTATCCCTCACCCAGATGATGTCAAGGCCAAGCAGGCCAAGATGGCGACCTCCAGAATGGACAGCCTTCGGGGCCAGACAGACCTGATGGCTGAGAGGCTGGAAGATGAGGAGCAGTTGGCCCACCAGTACGAGACCATCATGGATGAGTGTGGCCATGGCCGCTTCCAGTGGATCCTCTTTTTCGTCTTGGGTTTGGCCCTGATGGCCGATGGGGTGGAAGTGTTCGTGGTGAGTTTTGCCCTGCCCAGTGCGGAGAAGGACATGTGTCTGTCCAGTTCCAAAAAAGGAATGCTAGGTAAGTAGAAATTTCCAATGATCCCTCCAATGAAAGGGAAGGAGAAGTAAAATTTATCTAGTATCTGTCACTATTAGGCACTTTAAATATATCACAATGTACCCATTTTGCTGTTAAGGAATTTTTATCTTAGAGAAATCAATTGATTGGCTTAAGTTTGCACAGCTAATAAGTATTGGAGCTTAGGTTTCTATTGAGGTCTATCTGACTTCTGAGCTCTTAGTTTGCTTTCCAGATCTTGTTGCCTCCTTGAGAGTCAGATTTCTTTCTTCTTCATGTTAAACCTTCTTCGATGTCCAAATGACAAATACATTTTGGGAGTGGCAAATGTGGGAGTGGCAAATTAAACCTTCTTCCATGTCCAAATGACAAATACATTTGGGAAGAGATCTCTGGCTGGTCTCTTCCACTTGGTCCTTCTCTCTGTGTCTTTCCAGAATCTGATGGTGTCTGTTCCTGGTTTCTCATGTACATAAATGTTAGTAGGCTGAATGCCCACATACCCTGGGGATGAATGATGGGCTTAAGCACACCCGTGGAGTCCCTGCAGGCTGTTGGGAACCATGCTGTGAAGCACAGATGGATTCTGCAGGATAGAGGACCAGCTTTGCAGATCAATTAAGAGATCAGCACCATCAGAGCCAAGCATCAGCGTCAGGCTGAGGCAGAGAGGATTTGTGAAATTAGAGAGAAGATGTGCACAAATGGTGTGATGTAGAAAAGATTCATCATCATATGGACAAGCATTTGTCTTTAGTCACCAAATGTCCTGAAAAATGTATCTACCCTCTAAATTTAGAGTCAATGAAATTAATTGTGCAGCAAACATGTAGTTATGAGAACTAACTATAAGTCAAATTCTCATTCAAGACCAGAACATGCTTATGACCCTCAAGAGCTCAAAATCTATCTAGCAATTCAGCTCCTTCATTCAACAAATATTTTTTATTGGTTTACCTTATGCTAGACTCTGTGCTCAGGATCTGGGAAGAAAATAGCTTTTGTCTCTCAAATAATTTGCATGTAGTTGAACAAACAGACATTAACAGACACAGATAATTATTTGGTTACTGTAGGGACAGTCTCTATGAAATACCTGGTGCAATTCAGGTCCCCGATACTTGCTATAGAGCAAGAGCTAGCAAACAGTTCTGTAAAGACCCAGATAGTAAATATTGTAGACTTTGCAGACCCAGATGGTCTCTGTCACAATCACTCAACTCTGTCACTGTAGCACAATAGCAGCTTTGAACAACATGTAAACAAATGGGCTGTGTTCCAATTAGACTTTATTTACAAAAAATGGTCAGTGGGCCAGATTTAGCCTGCGGGCTGCAGTTTGCAATCCCCTGATTTAGGGCCACTGTAAATAAAATTGAGATATAAAATAAAGAACCTCTGCATAAAAAATTGTCCCTGGGGGCTCTTAAAAATGGTTTTACACGTTTGTGTTTAACTAAAGGGCCATTTAAAATGATTAGAACTGTGTCAGATATAACCATGAGGGCACCAAAAGAGACAGAGTATATGCAAACAGAAGAAAGGGCTTGAGAAGCAAAGATATCACCTGGAGTTTTTAAACACCAATGTAATTTTAGTGTAGTTATTTTTCATATTAAAAATTCTGCTACCTGCTTT
Organism: Gorilla gorilla gorilla; assembly: GCF_029281585.2. NCBI lineage: Eukaryota > Metazoa > Chordata > Mammalia > Primates > Hominidae > Gorilla > Gorilla gorilla. The sequence continues at coordinate 92,441,744 of NC_073240.2, forward strand.
TAAGTATAAATAGTAGATTTTTTTTTCCAAAGGACAAAACCAAGCAACCAACAAACAACCAACAAAAACCAAAAACCCCAAACAAAACAAAACCATCTCCAACTGATGTAAACATTTCTGAGACATTAATTTGTTTTGCAGTATTCCCAACTGAAACCCTGGGTCCCTGTGAGTCCAAATTGGCAATGTCAGTAATGATTTCATGGCCTGCTGGTCTCTCTGGCACCGTGGTGCCTGGCAGCCTCATTAACACGGCTGCAGTATGGTTGCAGCTCTTGCTGGCTCCTAGGGCAAATGCTGGGAGTTGCAGGAATGTGGTCTTAATCTGAGAGTCCAGGTTTTTGTAATTTTGCTTTTAGTGTCTGCCCAGAAGATGCGGTGACTCCACCCAAGTGGAGAAGGCAGACCCTCTGAACATAGACGGACTTCCTGTGCACTCATGGGAACCTCTTTGTGGTCAAGAAAATGACTGTCTAAATGGATCTGGGGGCTGGATGATTTGAGGATTTCATGAGGCCAGAATTTCCACACGCTGTCACATGGAATCTTCAGAGTCACCATGTCGGTTAGATGATCTTTGTCCTTCAGTGTGAACATGCAGAAACAGATTCAGAGAGTTTTATCTAAGGTCACATAGCTTGTAAGTGTTGAGCAGGGGTTTGGCCGAAGGTCTATTTGACTTCAAAGTCTATGCCCATTCTGCCACACCATACTGCCTTTCTCTCACGCCTCGTTTGTGGGAAGGAGGTCATGCCATGCACAGGCTGCTCTCTGTGTCATCAAGCACCTCATAGATTACTTGGAACACCAGACTGCTTCCAACAGAAAGGGAACATGGTATGCTGATAATGATGTGGGCACTGGAGTCTAACCTCTAGGGTTTGGCACCTGGGTATGTCCTACATGTCATCGATCTGCTAGTGACCTTGGGCAAGTTATGACTCCTCCAATTCTCGGTGTTTCCATCTGTAGAATAAGAGCAGTAATGCAGTGCTGTGAGGACTAAATGAGATAATGCAGGTGTAAAGCAACCAGCACTTGTTGCCCTCTCAACAACGATTAGTTCTTGTTACTTTATATTCTGCCATTCTCCTGTCTAGCATTTGCAGTGAACTATAGCTGCAGTGAGATGACGAAGCAACGTGGCCCTGGAGCCAGTTGCTTGGATTTGAATCCTTGCTGTGCCAGTTCTTAGTAGTGTGGTTTTGGGAAAGTTGCCTGGCTTCTCTGTGCCTTGGTTTCTTTGTTTGCAAAATGGAGATAATAATAGTATCTACTTCATAGGATTATTTTGAAGACTAAATAAGGTTAATCCATGTAACATGACTAAAACAGTACCTGCCCCTAATCAGTGCTCAAGATATCTTAGTTATTATTATTGTCGATTGTGGTTGTTCTTATTACTAAACTGATTAAACTGATTGCTTGATAATGACTCAGGAACAGATTTTCTCAGGTGAGACTGCACATTTCTTTCAGCGAATGTTTTTTATGGTAGACTTCTAAGGTCAAGCTATCCTGCCTCTGCTGGCGAAAAGGCTGTTTATGTTTGAGTGCTGCTAACTCAGTTCTGTCTTTCCCCATCCTCTCTCTGTTTTAAAAAGAAATTCTCTGGCTGGGTGTGGTGGCCCATGCCTGTAATCCCAGTGCTTTGGGAGGCTGAGGTGGGAAGATCACTTGAGCCCAGGAGTTTGAGATCAGCCTGGGCAACATGGTGAAACCCGTGTCTACAAAATACAAAAGAAATTAGCCAGATGTGGTGGTGCATGCCTGTAGTTCCAGCTACTTGAGAGGCTGAGGTGGGAGGATTGCTTGGGCCCAGGAGACGGAGGTTGCAGTGAGCTATCATTGTGCCACTGTACTCCAGCCTGGGTGAAAGAGTGACACCTTGTCTCATTTAAAAAAAAAAAAAAAAAAAAGAAAAGAAAAAGAAACTCGCTGAAAGTGATGTCTTTACTCTTGACTCCTACTTGATGGCCCAGGAAAGGAATTCAGTAAGAGAAATCTCCACTCCCAAATTCAAGTGTCAAATCATAGGATATTTTGTTATTTTTTTCCTGGAAATCAACGAATCCATTTGGAAAATAAAGAAATATCCCTTGGCCAGGTGACAAAAATATCTGGGTGCTGCTGTCCTATTGTTCTGAGCTTTTAGAAAGATGAATGTTTGCTTCTCTTGAGCGTTGTTTTATTGGATCTTCATCTAGAACTGTCTCACTTGGGGAAGAAAAAGATCTGTGAGTATATTGTTAACATTGAAGGCTCAACCCTGCTTAGTGTCCAGCAGTTGGTCTCCTTCAACTCTCAGTGAAGGAGAAGGCATTCATTTGTTAATTAAACTCTTCACCCATTCTTTTAAAGAATGATTGAACATTACCACACGCCTGGTACTCCTCTGGTTTATAGCAATACAAGGAGACAAAGTCCTGGCACTCAATGAGTTTTATTCTAATGGTGGAAATAGAGGTCACACAGAGATGTTAAACACAAACACCACAACATAATCACGCAATGCAACATTCAGCCTTCTCACTTTTATTCAGATAGGAAGGAAACAAAGACAGTGTAAAGGGATAGAGCTTGAGGTTGATGGTGGGGGGGGCGTTCTAGAGTTAGGTGATTTGTTTTTGCAATTGCTCTATTAATGATTGTGTGACCTTGGGCCAATCTGAAGTCTTTCTTCTGAGATTCCACAGTTTTTGGTGGTTGATGAGTGAATCCACATGTATTTTAACCTTTCATGTGGTAATTATGCATTTTCTGGGTATGTAAAAAAAAAATCACCCGAAGAAATGACTAAACTTAGGAAGCTCAGGGCTATGTGGCAAGGTAAGCCATTTGGTTCTTACAAATGTCATCACTGAAAATGGATTGCCATGTTAGGAGTGCGGACTTGATTCCACTGGTAGTGGAGAGCTGTTTAATGGGGAGCTATGAAATATGCCGTTGAGGAAGGAGGTGATAAGATGGGGCCTGTGGTTTAGGGTGATCACTCTGCCCCAGTGATTTTGGTACTGAGAGTGCTTCTAGAGGAGCAGAATTTTGAGGATGAGTTTTCTGAATTGGTTCTGGGGTTTCTGGAATTGGCTTTCTAATCTGATTAGATTTAAAGATACTTTATTTTTTGAGTGTGGGAGCCTTGTCTCCCTGGAGCTATTACTATTAAATGGCAAAAACTGCAATTACTTTTGCACCAACCTATAGGATGACAATATTGGCGACACGTAAGGCAAACCAACCCCATCCTTTTCTGCCTGCATTTGATAAATTGACACCAATTTTTCACAACTGCAAATAAGCACCTCAACCTGGAACTGTGGGCTATTCCCTACCTTCATGCCTATAAAAGTGAGCTTCACTTTCAGGCATGAGTTCCGTGTTTTGCCTGCAGAGTTTTCATTTCTTGGAAGGATCCAGTGACTTGTTGTGTATTTTATTGGCTGTTAGTTTCTTGCCGTCTGCAGTGAAAAGACTCTGGGAGTTATACCTTTCAGAAAGTGATTTAGAATCTAACACTTGACCCCTGGGGCATGGTGTCTGTGCCAGCCATACGGAGGACACAGAGCAATGTCAGATGGGGCAGATTCATTAGAATAAATTGTGAGCTGAATTTTCATAGCAGCTCAGAGATAGATATATTACTCTGCTGTCGTGAAAGATTATCCTGTGATTGTTTTATATGCAAATTCTAGCCGAGCATCAGGGCATAATATTTGATTTATGAGCCATGTTTTCTTTAGGCCTAAATTCATTGTCAGTTCCTGAAAGGAGGAGCCACTCTGTGTCTCAGAAGGGGGTGGCATGGAGGGGGGTCACTTCTCTGGCACAAAATATGTCTTCAGTGACCAAGTGTTTACCTAGTTACTCATGATGGTGAGATCCACCACTGGGAATGTCCATGTATTTCTTTCTGTGTTTGTTTTATATCAGTTGTTCTTATTTATACTGTTTAGATCATGTAATTCTTCAGGATAGACTGATTACTTGAGCTCTTAAGAAAAAAAAAAGCATCAGAAGAAATAGAATAGACTTAAAATGAAGGGCTCCCTTAGCAGACGTACATGGATTGCTGTGTTTAGGAGTGTGGAGTTTATTCCACTGGCAATGGAGAGCTGTTTAATGGGGAGCTATGAAATATGCCTTTGAGGAAGGAGGTGATAAGATGGGGCATGTGGTTTAGGGTGATCACTCTGCCCCAGTGATTTTGGTACTGAGAGTGCTTCTAGAGGAGCAGAATTTTGAGGATGAGTTTTCTGAATTGGTTCTGGGGTTTCTGGAATTGGCTTTCTAATCTGATTAGATTTAAAGAGTTGATTTTTTGAGTGTGACATATTGTTATAGCAGTAGTTCCTTTTGAATTTTTCACGTTTAAAATATAATTTCAACTTTTATTTTAGATTCAGTGGGTACACGTGCAGGTTTGTTACATAGATATATTGTATGATGCTGAGGTTTGGGATACAAATGATCCCATCACCCAGGTAGTGAGCAAAGAACCTAACTGTTTTTCAGTCCTTTCTCCTCTCCAGTAGTCCCCAGTGTCTATTATTCCCATCTGTATGTCCACGAATACCCAATATTTAGCGCTCACTTATAAGTGAGAGTATGCAGTGTTTAGTTTTCTACTCCTGCATTAATTTGCTAGGATTATGGCCTCCAGTTGCATCCATGTTGTTGTAAAGAACATATGATTTTGTTCTTTTTTATGGCTGTGTAGTATTCCATGGTGTATATGCACCGCCTTTTCTTTATCCAATCCCCTGTTGATGGGCACTTATGTTGATTCCATGTTAAAGACCCTTTTGACTCTATTTCTAGGAGTAAAGAGAGCACTGATAGTCCGTGTTGTGACGTGGCAATGAAGATACATAAAATATCACTAGATACATCTAATCAAATACTTATAATAGGCAAGAATCTGGGTGACCAAGTACATGATACCTTCAAACATTTTTGTCAAACTAATGAGTATAAAGACTTTGGCTGTTAACACTAATGTTACTGGACAAAGTGGGGGAAAGAAATGAATGAGCCCAAGGATTCAAATTCCCAGTTCAAATGCTGCATAAAGGATTTGAAAGCGTCTGTGTTTCCCTTGAAAGAGATCCTTATCTCCTGAGATTGCTGAAAACCAAACCCAGAATCTCATTCTGTGAGTGGCTGAATTACAGTGAAAATTGAATTCCCAGCCTTGCAGGGTGTCTTCTGTTAAAGTGAGAACATTGACTGGGAAGGAATGAGATCCTGAAAGTCAGCATGGGGATGTGTGGGAAGACTGATGAAACTGGGAACACTGAGCCCCTAAATTCTGATGAATCTTCTTTGCCGTTATAAGCATCCTCTCTGCCCCCGTTCAGAGGAGATGAACTTTGCATTGACTGAGGAGTCTGTAATTGCCTCTCCTGAGGCAGTTGCCTTGCAAGACTCGCTGATTCTCGTCAGGACCCACCCCCTCCACCCCTCTTTGCTTCTAGACCTGTAACTAGAGTCAAGTCCCATCAGGCCTCTAAAGGTGAGGCACAACGTGTGGACCATGAAGAGGTGGTTACACTCCAAAAGAATGACTTGATTTTTCTGGAAAGTATGTGTAGGAATGGATATTAAGGGTGTGGGATACTGGTGGAAGAAACATAAAGTTGGGTCAGGCTAAATTTATTGATTTGGGCCCACTAAGCAGAAATTCTGCATTTAATTTGCAGCTTGTAGGGCTGGAAAAAACTCTACTATTTGTTTTATTGGTTGGCTGAAATGTAGACCAAAATGTGGCCCATAGTAAATGAAGTCGAAATGCCAGACCTATGTTGGTTTATGGTAGAGGAAGAGATTGAAAGGCCTAGGAATATTTGCATGTTAGAGTGGATTTTTCATTTCAGACCTACTCACCCTCACTGGGAGGGTTCAGAGAACACATCTTTTACCATGACTATGTGAGTTTTTTGAGGGGATCCTTGGTGTCCTTAAAGAGATATGTGATTACTGTGCTCTCTGGAACAGACCTTACAGTGTGGACTGTAGTCATGGAGTTGCAACACCTAAATGCAGTGGGAATAATTGGATCCCAGGGTGCAAGGGCCAAGTGGTGGCATTCAGTCACCAGAGGCAAGGGGAGTGTGGTTATTGTAGTGGACAGCAGAGGCAAAGTAGAAATCAGAACAGTCTGACCTATGTAGACCTGTGGTACTGGCTAATTCACTGTGGCATTTTTAGAAATGAAATAAATAGGAAGTCTACTAAACTCTTACTTGATCTGTATAAGAGTAAACTTCTAGGTCAAGTGAACAGAAGTCTCATGAAATACAGAAACAGAGCATCATGGCTAATCAGTCAGTTCCCAGACTTGAGCCAGTTTACAGACCCAGAAACCCTTGAATGAAAGGGAGGCTGAATCTCCTTGAGGAGGGACCCCAGTACACTGCCAAAAATTTATACCATTAATCTTTCTCTCAGTGTTCCCCAAAGAGACCTGTGGGCTTTTACTAGGTGACTGTGCATTGGGGAAAGGAAAATAGTCAAACCTTTTGAAGATACTTGCTCTGAACTGACACTAATTCCAAGAGACTGAAAACGTCACTGTGGCCCATCAGTCAGAGTAGGAGCTTATGGTGGTTAGGTGATCAATGGAGTTTTAGCTCAGGTCCATCTCACAGCGGGTCCTCACACTTGTTCTGTGGTTTTTCCCCCAGTTCAGGAATGCATAATTAGAACAGACATCCTGAGCAACTAGCAGAATCACCACATTGGTGAAGAAAGGATCACTGAGGAGAGAGACTGGAGGTGGGAAAACCCATAGAATGTTATCGGGGTAATAAATATGCAATTCCTAAACTAGTCTTTAGAGGTAATAGTAGAAGCCATTTGAGTGTTTTGAAAAATTGAGGTTTTTATGTAGGCCTTAAAAACATTTCTGCTATAAGCACCATTATTTTCTTGTACAATTTATGCAAGGAAGAAAACCCTTCTTAACATCAAGAGATTTACATTTTTACACAGTGGGTTGCGTTTATTATAATACAGTCAGTGAATTCATAGTCAGAGGGTTGACTATTACAAAGCTTATGAGTAAATTCACTTTTCTGTAACTAACACACAATGAATAGAAATAAGTTTTTCTACAGTCAACCAACCAACCACCTAGCCAGCCAACCAAAAAGCAAGCTCCGTACTCTCAAGATTAAGAGCAATTTCACAATTAAACCACCGGGGGTTAAAAAAAAAAATCTCTCAAGGAGAAGGTCTTGCACACAAAACACTCATTTTATCATGTGAGATACAGATTCAGTATGGATTTAGCTTTGAATGTGACACTTTCCCCACTTGTCTACTGCTATTTTTTGTGCCTTTCATCTTATTCCAACATCAAAGGAGAGAGCCTACTACCAGTCTCAAAAGCACTTGTGTCAACAACTTTAAATTATTAACTCCTTGTTGAAACTTACAGTTTCTGAGTTATTGGATTTTGATCAAGATTTAATCAAAGATATGTGGAGCTTGTGTAGATTTTAGTTTTACTGGGAATAAACAGCAATGTCTGGAAAGAGAGGGAGATGCAGAGATAGAGAGGGGGAGAGAGAGAAAAGACAGGGCAGTAGAGGATGGTTCTTAGCTCCCAAGGATGTTGGGAAAATTAAATGAAATTACCCCTGCTAACTGCCCTAACTACTTTGCTCAGGATCTGCACACAGTAGGTGCTTAGTCAGTACTCATCCTGCTCCCCTGATCCTACTGCAAAACCTGATGTTTTAGCTTCTCAGTTGTTTCAACATTGATTAAAGCAAGGATGTCTCAGAACATTCTGTCCACTTTGCCTGCAGAATATCTCCCTTGGCAATGTTACCTTCAAAGACTTTAATGAGTTGTTTTTCCTCCACAGTTAAGTACACCCTTCTGGAAGACCTGGCAAGTGAAAGATGTTTAGTAACTACCAATTTGCTAATTATCAGAATAAACGTATGTTATTTATTTGTATTGATTCACCTATATTTATGCTTATATTTGCTTCCACAATGGAAAACTTCACCAAGAATAAAAAAGACTCATAAGACCCTTGACCCACATGTTGGAAAATATGATCTTCCAGACCACAGAAAGCACAACAGAAATGAATGAGAGGAATTCTTAAGTAAATTGGCATATTTACTGAGAATGGAGGTGGAAGTTGCAGAGTTGAGAGTGGGCTGGAAATATATAAAGATCATTCCCTGTACAAGTATATGTAAGCTTTTGACCTTGGTGGCCCAATGAAGAGGGTTTAGAGATGGATCTTTTATAGAATCATAAAGGACTTTATTCTGGTTATCTATTATTGCATATCAAACAAGCAAGCAAACATATACTCCCCGTAGAACCAAAACCTCCATGCCATTTACTTTGCTTATAAATCTGCAGTCTGGGCAGACACCTGGCCCCTATTCCACTTGACATTACCTGGGGCAGCTGGAAGGTGGGGGCTAGAATCATCGGAGGGCTCACCCACACAAATATCTGGTACCGAGACTGGAAGGCGCAGATGGCTGGGGTTTCTTTTGAGCATCTCTCTCTATCTCCATATGATCTTTAAATGTGATCTTTCCAACATGGCGGCTCCAGGGTAGCTAGATTTTTTTTTTTAACCTGTTGGCTTGGAAAGAGATCTTGAGAGAGAAAGACAAGCAGAAGCCTTTTGTGACTTTGCCTCAGAAGTCAAGCATGTTATTTCCTTGAATTCTGTTTGTTGAGATAGTAATAAAGACCAGTTCAATTTCAAAAAGAAGAAATAGACTCCATCTTCTAATGGAGGAAATGACAAGGTTCTGGAGAGCATGTGAAACCAGAAATATTGCTGAGCTATGTTTGTGCAGTATGGTCAGTTCCTGACTTTCTTTAGAATGAGTCCTCTGTGTGGCCCCTCTCAAAGTCATGCACTATTGACATGTTGGGCTGGACAATTCCATGTTCTGAGGGGCTGTCCTTTCCATTGTAGGATGCTTAGCAGCATCCCTGGCCTCTACCCACTAGATGCCTGTAGCACCCTGCTCCCAGTTGTGACAACCAGAAACGTCTCCAGGTATTGCTAAATGTCCCCTGAGGGGCAAAATCACTTCCAGTTGACAACCACTGAACTAGATGAATGTCCTTAATCCTAACTGCCCAATAGAATCACCTGAGGAGCTGCTGATAAAAAGCACAGGCTGTGCTCTGGAATAACTAAGCCAGAATGTCTATGGGTGAGTCATGGGCATATACATTTTTTAATAGCTCCATAGTGACACTATTGTGCTGTGAGATGAGTAGAGTGATAGTCTGTATTTATGCAATGAGGGGAGTGTTGCTCAGAGACCTTAAGGCATGAGTGCTGGACTCCAGTTCCTAATGTGATTTTCCTGTCCTGTGTTGCCACTCATTGTTACTATGGGTTCCTTTATATGAATGAATTTGAAAGGTTTATTTTCTCCCATACAGACTTCTTCATAGAAAGCAAAAGAAACTGATACAAATAAATCAGTTGTTTCCCACTGTCTTATATAACCTGTTCCTTTTTTTCTAATTTAAAATCAAATTATAATAATTATACTACTATCACCACTACCAAGAGTTATAATTTGATAAGCTCTTTCTTTGCATCCATTTTGTACTAGGTATCTTATATTATACCATTTCTAACCTTTATAATGACCTGAAAGACAAACATGATTTTCACTGTTTAACAGATGAGAAAACATAGGCTCTAAGAGGGTAAAGTAACTTGGAAAAACTAGTCAGTGACAGATCTAGGATTTCAAAAATCCAGTTATATCTGATTTCAGAGTCTGTTGCTTCTCCTTTATCTTGCTGTACCACCCTTGGAAGACTTTTCCAGGTGCGCATTACACATATAACCTTAAACAACTTTTATGCAAAATGTGTGACTCCAATAAGATGCAAGTGTGAGGTAGGCATTGGCCTCTCAGGGTGCTGGAGTCAGTGCCAGCCCATCTCTGTAGGCGAGAGAGGGATGTTGTTTGTGTCTCAGCCAGTGGGTGTAAAATCAGCACCCAGCTGATTTCACTGGAAGGGGAAACTGCAGGGGTATGCAGTGATCCCTGAGGCTAGACTGTCAGCCTAGAATAGGCTGCCAGAGAGCTGAGCGGTGACATTGCCATCCTTTGTGTCAGGGGCCCAAGAGATGATCCGTCACTAAGTATGGAGCAGAGCAACAGAGCACAAAGAATTTCCTGCATCCCTTTTGCCAGCAACCCCGTCAGACAGAGAACACTCGGGTCCTTGGTGGAGCTCATGACTGCCAGCTAAAATGACTCTTTGAGGCCAGTGGGTGTAAAATTCCTCTTTATTTTGTAAATCTTAACCAGCACTAGCTCAGATGAACTGATTTTCACTTTGCAAAGGATTGATTTTAATTTCAGAGAAGAAAGCTGGAAAGTCACAAATATTAGCAGGGATGGAAGAAAGGGGGTGTGATAGAAGGTCCTGGAAATGTAATAGCCTTTGAAATGCCCCATGGGGTCCACTGAACAGGCTGGATGTGAACATCCTCTTCTCCATGTGGGCTGGCCTGGCTGCTTGAATGTGTGGAGTGTACGCTTTCTGTTTCACCACTGGAGATTTTGCTGACTCAGAGGCATTCATCAATCTCTGCTGGGGATGTGCAGAAAATAGTCCAAAGAAGTTTTGTCCTTGCCGTGTCCTCTCTGCCTCACCTCTCTGTGGGTCCTAGAAAAGGAAGTCTTGTGCTTGAAAGGAGACATGATAACAGATTATAAGGTGTAAGGCATGAATTACAAAATTATAATACCATCTAATATTAGAAATGAAAGAGAGGAAGGAGACCTCCTAGCATGCCCTTCGTTTCTGACTTGAAGAAACTGAGCCCCAAGGAGAAAGTGACTTGGTCAAGGTCATATACTCTCAGACCAGAATCTGGGACTCCTGACTATTGGCACAGAATTCTTTCCCCTGTGCCAAGTTGTCTTGCCGTTTGCTTGTAAGGGATGATTATTTAAACCAATCAGATAGTCTTTCATTAGTATGGTTTCTTTTTTAGGAGGCAGCATATGTATAGGGTGCATTTGGCTTCTGGTAACAATAGCTTTGAATCGTAAAGATACTCATTATTTATTGATCAAGAATTTTCAAAGTAGGTGGTACCAGAGTTGGTTCGATGACTCACTGATGTCAGGGCATGAGGTTGGCATGTCTGCGATTCTCTTTACTTTCCATGGTGGTCACAAGATAGCCACCATAGCTCTAATCTAAGTCCCCCGATAATGGCTTTCCAATCATCGGGCAGGTGTCCACCGAGTCTTATGGCTTGCCTGGATTAATCACTGGTGAGAAGAATTGGATGAAGATGACCGTGTTAAATGAACTATGATTGATCCCTTAGGGTTGAGTGTGTCTGAGCAGGCAATCTCTCTGAACACGTTTAATACCTGAACAAAAGCCAGGGTTCCCTTAGCAAGGAAGAAGAGGGAAAAGGGCTGTTGGGAACATGACCAACAGAGTCTATTGCAGGCATAAGGTTTTTAAAGGTAGGCTGTTTGACTTCATATCTTGGCTGCATCACTAACCCTATCATCTTACACAAGTAACTTAACCTCCCTAACCTTGGTTTCTTAATGTGTGATATTAAAATACTATTAGTACCTGCCTACAGAAGCATTGTGAGGATTAAATAAGATAAAGCCCATAAAGGGCTCATCACAGTCCCTGGCACACAGTAAGGATCCAGTAAATATGAGCTTGTATTTGTATATTTTTAACTTTTCACTTTATTCGGTAGCTCCTTAAAGAGTCAACTTACTCACGGGCTTGTTTACTGATGAACAAGAGGTGTTAGTCCCTCCTGTTCTGTCATGGAGCCAACATTTTAATAAAGAAAAAGACTAAAAAACCCCCAAAAACCAAGATGGCTCTCTCTGACCTCCATTTTTCCACTGGCAAGAGTAAAGAAGATTCTAGAATTCAATGTATTCTTGGTAGGCTTCCCAGCATTTTTTCTCCCCAGTACTACCAGCCTTGCCACCAAGATCAGGACTAATTTCATTATGCTCTTTATCCCTGTATGTCAATCACCGTGAGAGGTTCATGTCTGCCAGAACACCCCTTACCACCCACATTTGCATTCCCGTATGGCACTGTACATGCCTCCATTCCCCTATGTTTCCCCCTTCTCCTCTGAGGATGTTAATTAGCCCTGCAGCCTCAGATGAGTGCTCTTGGCCCCGTCACAGCCTCCACTCTTGTACCATTGCTCTTTCTTGCTCCCCCTGGACATTTCCAGGCCATTCTCCCTCTCTCCTGACTAAAAGATCTCATATTCGAATCTCTTGTCATCAGAGAGTATCACTTACTACACATTCTTGTTGCAGTCATCCACTGACTGGGCCATGTGCTCTCATTCCTGGAGAATTTTAGTTCCAGGTTCATCACTGTCACATTCCAACCATCTTTCTATTATTGTCCTTGGAGATTTTAATAAGTGATTTCCATTATCCTTGTCTGTCGTTTCTTTAAAGTCCTCTCCAATCTTTAGACTTTTAATCTCTTATTACCCCCTTGTTCTCACCACATTCCTCACTGAGCTTAATGTCCATGTCCATAATCACAGTCACTTTCTGTGCACATCACCAGCTTCCTTGCACCTCTCTTACTCTGCTGTGTTCCCCACCCCTGGTTGCATCCGACTTTTCCTCCATCTGTCCCTAAACCCCGTTGCTGCACCTGGGTGGTCAGGAACACAGAACATACAATGTTGCCCACTGGCCTCACTAAATTCATGATGCAGAGCCTCCAGAGGATCTTTTGTGCTGCCAGCCATCGTCCTTCATTTCCCTCATCCCTTCACTCTCTCCTCGATGGTTATTTTGTGTCTTATCCACTATTTTCCAATTTCCAGCATCTCTTCCTCATCTTCACTCTCAGATTAATAAACTCAGTTCCTCCTGAACTGAGAACAACAGAAGTAACTGGAGAAGAACTTCCATAGCCCCTGTTATCACACCTACCTTCCTCGCTGCCTCTGTGCTGACCCCGTATTCTTGTGACAGTGGAGGAGGTGTAAGGCTCACTGGTCTCCCTGTATCCCATCCCCTCTCACCTCCCCAGAACATCACTTTTGTAATCCTTTTTCTCATCGTTTTGTAACTCCTCCTCATCAACATTTCTCTCTCTATGGAATCATTCCCGCCAGCACACCACACATTTCTTCAGTCTTGATCCCACACACATCTTTTCTATTCCCTTTCCAGTAAAATTCACTGAACCCAGTTCCTCACTTTCTGTTCTCACTTGAACCCACTTTCAGTAGAATGAATGAGTGAGGACGTTTCATCTTTAAGCAGGAGTTAATCCTCGCCTCTTCAGAAACCTGTTCTTGTCTAGATCACTCTTGGCCTCCACTTGCTCAGTTCAGCAGTCAGCTCTCATCCTCAGCTTATTCACCTGTTCACAGCAACTCTAACGGTTAGCCACTCTCTCCTCCTTGATGCGCTTTCTTTATTGGACATCTAAGCTACCTCTGTCTCCTCATTTTCCAGCTGCCCATTGGCTGCTCCTTCTTGTTCTCCATCACTGGTCTCTCTTCATATTCCTGGCCTTTAAATGTTGGAATGTCTCAGTGCTCAGTCCTTGAATCTCTTGTGTATTGCCACTCACTTCTTTGGGGATAGTGTTCATTGTCTGCTTTCATTACCACCTTTCCTCTGGATGCTACCTTTAAAATGCATTCAGAATCCAGCCACTTCTTACCACTTTCCTCTACCTACCAACCTGGCCCAAGTCATCAGCGTCATTCACTTGAAATACATGTGGTGGCCTGCTAACTGATCTTTACGATTCCACCTGTTGGAGGGAGAGGCTATTGAGGATGGATGGTTAGGGAAGGCCTCTTTGAGATTTCGCCTGAAATATGAGAAGGAGCCAGCCATGCGAAGATCTGAACAAAGAACATTCTAGATAGAGGAAAGAGCAGTGTGAAGACTCTGAGGTGGGAGAGAGCATAGGACATCAGTATCCAGGGGTTGCTCAATACTTGATAAAAGGGTGAATAGCAGAATGAGAGTAACTGTCATAGGATGAAGAGATTTGACCCAGGAGTTACCTATTATTTTTTTAAATACGAATACTCACTTTCTGAACATGCTATTAAAGGCTGCACAAATCTCTGTCACACAGGGTTCTCAAATAGTAGGTGAAACTACTGTTTGGCTAGTAGTGTTTTAAAACTCAGAGATTTTATTTAGCAATCTAGATTTCTGGTTCTTTTTGAAACTGTAGGAATAGGGTCTATCTTCTGTAACACAGCAGTTGGCTGAAGTTAGGTGGTGGCTGCTGCCTTTAGACGGGCACGTATTTCTCAGTCCCCACACTCCCTATTAGGGATGTCTGGAAGTATCACCCATTTGTATAACCTGCCTGGGCCCTGTTGGCGTCTGCTTTTGCCCTCTTATGAGACCCCTGGACTATTCCTATATCTCATCAGACGCAATATTCCACCCTCTAGAAATGACCACAACTTGGTCTTAAGTGAAATGGCAGAGGCATCACTGAGCCTCATTGGGTTATGATCCTATCTGAGATGCCCACAGTGCCCAGGAGAGCTATCAGAGGTGTCATACCTCCACTGGCCCAGGTGACACCTCCTCTTACCCGTCTCACCTGGAGTCATTCTGGATTGGAGGTACCAAAAGGGAAGCTGCTTTTCTGAAACATCTCTAGTGTGGTGGTATGTGAGCAAGGCAATTTCAGCGTTCTTGAAGTATCCTCAGGGAATCTTTCTTAATGCCTCTTCTTTTTAGCCTGAGAGAAGATTAAGGAAAGTGACAGATACCCCTTTGCCCCAAGGCTAAGGTGAGCCCCAGTCAGAAACCTCACTGTTGTCTTAAATCCTTTCTATTGCAGCTGCTTCCACTGTGGCTGTGGATATGTCTCTACTCACCAAAGACACAGCCAGGAACCTGGGGTCTGGGTCTCCTCATTGCTCACTGCTTGGCCCAGAATGTTGTCTCATGGTTTCATCTTGGTTATCCATCTCCTGCGATGATAAAGTCTCTAGGCTGCCAGGCAAAGTCTTTAGTTTCCCCTATATATGGTTGGAGAGAGAACCTCTTCCTGATTTAAGGCTCTGTCCTTAAATCCAATGCTGCTGAAGCAAGGGGCTTCTGTCTCTCAGACTCCCCGATCTGCCTGTAGACCCTCACCTCTGGGCCTATTGGACACATTCAGAACCTAGAACTTCCAGGAGGGGCGGTTCTGCTCTTCTGCTGTGCTGTGGCTCGCCCTGAGCTGAGGGGCCAGGGCAAGTGAGAATGTTGCATCCTCAGGCAGAGTGACAAATGCCTCACCCCAACCCTGCTGTCCTTGAAGAGTATTAGTGTATCTTTCTTCATGGGCTATGTCATAATTTGGGACATTGGTGACTCACTCAACTATAATCCTAGGTTCTTTCATCAGATATTGGGAAAGTTTACTTATACTTTAATAATTGTGGTCAGAGAGGAAATCTCTTAACCTCAGTTTCCTCATCTGTTAAATGAAGCCATTACTACCTCCCTCACCAGATTGGAATGACAAATTGAAATTATTATACATGTGATCTATCACAGTGTCTTACATATGGCAGGAGATCAACAAATGCTCATTCTTTTGTCCCTTCATTTCTCCTCTACACATTTGTATCCAAATATCTTATGTGACATTTAGGAAAGAATTCCAACTACCAAGAGAATGGACAAGTTAACCCACTTCTGAAGATTCATTCACTTGAGTTTACTGGACCCATAAAAGACTAGAAAAGTCGAACATGGTGATTCTAGATTGGTTTCCACTAGACGACATGTTAAAGCCAAACCTTTTTGACCCAAAAGAAAGTGTTTACTCATCCAGAAGTTTCCAAGCGTCCAGATGCCACATAAACAAAGCACCTGGCTGACTTACCCAATGCATCTTATTTCATAGGGTGTGCAGATGGATACCCTGATGTTCCTCCATGATTTAATACCAAAGTGAGAGTTCTTTGTGGGATTCCCATATATGTTAAAACATTGATCACATTTACCACTTTGAGGGACTGTGAATCCCATGCCCTAGTCCAAGAGAATACTACCCTTCAAGGGGGGTATATTTGGTTGAGTAATAAATAAATGGAATGGAAATGATAGGAATTACTTTTTAGAGATGTTATGATAGATGCAATGGAAATGGTTTAGTTGGAAGATGCTGATTTTTATTCCTGCAAAGCATATGCATACAGTCAAATAAATATTTGAGTCACTGCAGGAAAAAGAAGCTCATAATCCTCTCAGGATAATGAATGCATTTAATTTCTACATATTCAAGCAAGAAAAAGGTTAGAAGTGGTTTATTTGTCTTTGGTTAATTGCTAAATAAAGAAGCTCACCCACGCAGGGCCTCTTCTTTCTTGTCACCACGGTAAGCCAGTGCGGTCTGATGGTACATCTTATCCTGCTGCCTCTGGTGTGGAGAGGAAATCTTCTGTCTGTGTGAAAAGCATCTCTAAAGCTGAAAAGAGGTTTCTGATATCTGCCAGCTCTCTAGAAGGATATTTGGCATTGTGTCTCAAGAGCCACAGACTTGTTGATCTCCTTCGATCTCATGATTCAATTTCTTGGAATCTATTCTGAGCAAATAACTAGAAACACCAACAAAGACATATGCATAAAATATTCTTTGCTGAGTTGTTTATTAAGTGAAAAGCTAGACTATGAAGCTTTCGAGACAGAAAGATTTCTATCATGTAAATACAGTATGTAGTTATACACGTACAAATACAAATACAAAAATAAAGCCTGCTGACAACAGCTGTCTCTGAGTGGTGGTATGATGAATAGATTATTGCTTTACCTTTTATACATTTTGGGGGGTATTCCTCAGATTTTCTTACAGTGAATAGGAATTACTTTTAGATTATTTTATTTATTGAACAAATATTAATGGAGTACCTACTATGTGTACATCTCTGTGCTAGAGACACAGTGTCGAACTCTACTCAAGCAAAATCAACATGGTCCCTTCATCCAGGAGTTTACAGTCACAGGAGTTTGGCAAATATCAAACAAATAAATATACAATATCAAATAGAGACATGTGATACAAAGGAGAAGCAATGGTATGCTGCCAAAAGACTATCAGGGACGACTGAAGTTTGGAACAGGAACCAACAAACTGTGGTCTACAAACCTATGACCAATTTTTTTTTTTAACATTTTTAAAGGGCTGTAAATTTAGGAATAATAATATGATGTGACAGAGATCATAGAAGATTGGCAAAGTACATTTTACAAGTAAAATATCTATGCTCTGTCCCTTTATAGAAAAAGCTGGTGGAGCCTTAGTTTGGAACATCAGGGATGCCTTTCTAAGGAGATGACATTTAATGTGGGAACTGAAGAAATATGAGTTAGCAAAAAAAAAAAAAAAAATTCCCCCCTTCAAAGTCTTGTTAGAGGAAACTTCGAAAATATTTTTCAAAAAAAGCTTTTTATTGGAAGCTGGCTTCTTCTCCAGGTAAGGAGAGAGGGAGGTCTATTTAAAGGGCATACTACTAAAAATAAGTTTCCTCTGCTATGCTCTATCCTTTTTCCTCATATTCCTTTAGTATATGATTGGCTTGTTTTTAAAATATCACCATCTTATTTTTATTTTTCTAGTCCTGTGGCTTTCCAAGGTCCTAGACAATTTTAAGCTGTACTGCTAATAACATCAATAGCAGCTTTTATTAAATGTGCATTTACTTTGGTGCCAGGCATTTTGCTAGATACTTTAAATCCCCTCCCCTATATAATCCTAACAACTCTGCAAAGATGGGCACTGAATTTTACAAAGATGTAATAGTGGTCAGAGAGGCTGAATGGGCTGCCCACAGGCATGCTGTGGTAATCATGGAGCCAGGACCATGGCCCAGATGTCTCAGTCTCAGAACTGGGCTCTTTCTTGCATGGCGCCTGTCACTGCAGGCTCCTCCCTCTTCCAAGGAGGGGTATTCTATTTCCTTTGTTGTGTTACCACCAGTTAAAAGTCTTTTCCACTCCACCACATCGCTCCTCCTTTCAACCTCCTCCTCCTCCTCCTCCTCCTCCTCCTCCTCCTCCTCCTCCTCCTCCTCCTCCTCCTCCTCCTCCTCTTCCTCCTCCGCTCTGCAAGTAGCAATCCTGGTTTTCAATTTCCTCAAAAATCTCAGTATATTAAGGGATCATTTCCCTAATATGCCACCGAGCTTGTTGAGTGAAATTGAGGGAAGATTGAATTTCTAGCCTTCTAACTAGTTCCTTATCTGCTTCACACTAAGGTAATTTTTGATAACTCCACTGCACTCTAATTTTCCAAATGTATTTTTTAAATTTCTTTTGCTAAAGACAGATTTTAAATGAGTCTAATAACATAGCCATTCCAGAGACATTGTTAATTTTGTATTTCCCTTCCCTGGTGGTAGGCTCATTTTTCCTTCATTCTTCCTTTTCCTAGACTTCAAAGACAGCATTTGAGAAGCTCTTCTTATTCTCTCTGGTACCTCCATGACCTTGGACAGTGAGGTTTAGTAGTGAAAGCACCAGGCCTGGAGCCAGGAGACCAGAAATGCAGTGCCAGCAGGTCCTCGGCCAGCATTGAGGTTCTGGGCAAGTTATTGACCCTTTCTGGGGCTCAGCCTCCTCGTCTGGTAAAACTAAGGGGTTGGATTCAACATCTAACTTGTAAAGTTTTCCAATTTGTCTAGGTGTCTAGATCAGTCATGGGATAGTCAGGAGACAAATCATACCAGTTACTTGAAAAGAGAGATTTTAATGTAAAAATTATTAACAATCCTGTTAATAAATGAAATAAATGAAATCCTGTTAATGAAATGCTTTTGAAAAGTTTGAAAAGTTTCACTGAGGTAGCAAATGCAGGGAGAAGCTACCTCCCCTAGGGCTTGGAAAATAAAGGAAAGAGATTGGAATGATTATAACTTAGAATCTTGAAAAGGGGTTCCATAAAGCTGCAACTCAGCTCTCTGAAGAGAGGCCCTGGCTGGCAGTTGCTGGCGTTGGAGAGGAGAATGAAGTGCAGTGTGGCCTCTGCTAATTGGATGCAGCTGCTATCTGGAAAGGAATTGCTGCAGTCAGGCTGAAACCTACAGGAACAGAAAGGACAGGTCCTTTCTTCTTTCCCCAGCCCTGAAGCCTCCCTCTAGCGCCCTCTATTGGCAGAACCTAGCAGAGAGTGGCTGGCAAAACTGACCCGGATTTGTGGAGCAAGTAAGGTCTAGAAGGGTGGCTTTGGAGCTGAGGGACAATAACTTCATAACTGCACAGTGTTCATTGCTAAGATTGCAGACTGGTAGGTTAGAAGCCACTTTTTTGTTAAGGATATCTTTCTTATTATTATTCGATTCTTTTTAAAGTCATTTATCATAGTTGTACATATTTTGGAGCACCTGTGATATTTTGATCCATGTGTACAATGTCATAAAGATCCTTGTCACACCTGTAATCCCAGCACTTTGGGAGGCCGAGGTGGGCGGATCACGAGGTCAGGAGATCAAGACCATCCTGGCTAACACGGTGAAACCCCGTCTCTACTAAAAATACAAAAAATTAGCCGGGCGTGGTGGTGGGCGCCTGTAGTCCCAGCTACTAGGGAGGCTGAGGCAGGAGGATGGCGTGAACCCGGGAGGCGGAGCTTGCAGTGAGCCGAGATCGCGCCACTACACTCCAGCCTGGGTGACAGAGCATCTAAAAAACAAAAAACAAACAAACAAAAAAATGCCTTGTATGGCCTTAAGTAGTTTAATCAAACATTTGTGTCTGAGTTTATGTTTTTAATCTGCATATCTTCTTCCTTGGAAATCCACAGTACTTCATCTTTCATTATTTACATTTTAAAAAAATTAATTTAAAATTAATGAATGGGAAGGCAACTTGGAGATCATCTCTAGTTCAGTAATCGGTTTATAAATGAGGTGATTAATACCCTCAGAAAGTGAGAGGTTTTGCTCCCAAATCATACAACTAGTGAATGAGATCTTTGGGTTCCAAGGCCTGGATTCTCATCATTATTTACTGTTTACAGGAGGACAGATGTGCTCTAGCCTCTTGCTACTCAAAGTGTGGTCCCCAGACCAGCAGCACTGGCCTCAGCTGGCAGCTTGTTAGAGATGCAGAATCTCAGGGCCCATCTCAGGCCTGCTGAATCAGTATATGATTTTAACAAGATCCCCAGGTGATTTATGCGCACAGTAAAGTTTGAGAAGTGCTGAAGATAGCTTTATTGAAGTAAAAGAAAAAAACAGACTTTTATTGGATGCTAGTGTTTTTCTCTAGGGTGGACTCAGGGTGTGGGGTGTGGAGACTAGTTCTCAGCAAATCTCTGGACCACTCCTCTAAGTCTCTTTTCGCTCTCCCTGCTTTCAGTTTATGGGCCCATATACACACATGCAAACACCCATGTGCACACACACAATCACACATGCATGCATCCATACATCTACATTTACACACACACACACACACACACACACACACACACACACGTTTATGATCTGGCTTCTGTCCTACCTTCTAGCCTGAACCCTCACCAGATTCCCCTACATGAACTATGCTCTACTCACGCTAGGCTACTTACAAGAAGTTGCCCAAACATATCAGACTTTCTTTTTGCCTCAGTCACCAAATGGAAATCAGACTAAATTCTGTTTGTCTTTGAAGAACAGCTCAATGTCTTTCTCTTGGAAGCCTTCCCACATTGAGTGAATTATATCCAAGGTTTGCTCTTCTTCTGGGTTTTAATAATACCTGACAGATACCTTTATTGAGCACCTTTTTTCTCACTCATAGATAATCATACATTTTATTGTTTATCTCCTTGAAAGGTTGGAACCATTCCTCACTTGGCAAGCAATACTGGGGGTGAGCAGATGAAGAAAGAATGAACTAATGTAAAGCAAAGGAATCTAACAAATGCTTATCTGTAAAGAGCAGCAAAGTGTAATAGTTAAAGGATCGAGTTGGTTTTTTGAAAAGATAAACAAAACTGACAGACTTTTAGCTAGACTAAGGAAAAAAGAAGGCTCAAATAAAATTAGAAATGAAATGAAAGAGAAGACATTACAACTGATACCACAGAAATATGAAGGATCACAGGAGATTATTATGAAAAATTGCACACAACCAGTTGTGTAATCTGGAAGAAATGCATACATTCCTAGAAACATGCAATCCACCAACACTCAATTATGAAGAAATAGAAAATCTTAACAAACCATTAATGACTAAAGAGATTGAATTAGTAACCAAAAACCTCTCGACGAAGAAAAGCCTAGGACCTGCTGGCTTCACTGTTGAATTCTACCACACATTTAAAGAATAAGTAATGCCAACCTTTCTCAAACTCTTCCAGAAAATTGAAGGTGAAGGAATATTTACAAACTCATTTTACAAATCCAGCATTACTCTGATACCAAAGCCAGAGAAGAACACTACAAGGAAAGAAAATTACAGGTCAATATTCCTGATGGACACAGATACAATAATCTTCTACAAAATACTAGCAAATTAAATTCGATAGCACATTAAAAGGATCATACACCATGATCAAGTGAGATTTGTCCTTGGCATGAATGGATGTTTAAACATATGCAAATCAATAAATGTGATACACCACATTAACATAATAATGGATAAAAATCATATGATCATCTTAATAGATGCAGAAAAAGCATTTGACAAAATTCAGCATCCTTTCATGATAAAAATTCTCAACAAATTAGGTATAGAAGGCCACATATGGCAAGCCCACAACTGACAATCATAATCAATAATGAAAAGCTGAAAGGTTTACCCCTAATATCAGCAACAAGACAAGAATGCCCACTCTTGCCACTTCTATTCAACATAGAGCAATTAGACAAGAAAAAGAAATAAAAGTCATCCAAATCAGAAATGAAGAAGTAAAATGGTTTCTGCAGATGGCATCTTATACATAGAAAACCCTAAAGACTCCACCAAAAAATTGTTAGAACAAATAAACAAATTCAGTAAAGGTGTAAAATAAGAAACCAACATAAAAAATAGTAATGTTTCTATATGCTAACAATGAAGTATCTGAAAACAAAATCTAGGAAACAATCTCATTTACAATAACATTAAAACATACTTAGGAATGAATTTAATCAAAGAAATGAAAGGTCTTTATACTGAAAACTATAAGACATTGATGAAGAAATGGAAGAAGACACAAATAGATGGAAAGATATCCCATGTTTATGAATAGAAAGAATTAATATTGTTAAAGTATCTATACTGCCCAAAGTAACCTACAGATTCAATGCCGTCTCTATCAAACTTCCAATGGCATTTTTCATAGAAATAGGAAAAACATCCTAAAGTTCATATAGAACCACAAAAGATTTGGATAGGCAAAGCAGTCGAGCCAAAAGAACAAAGCTGATAGCACCACACTACTTGCTTTCAAATATACTACAAAACTGTAGTAATTTAAAACAATGGTACTGGCATAAACACAGACATATAGACCAATGGAACAGAATAGAGAGCTTAGAAATAAACTCACACATTTATGGCCAATTGATTTCCAACAAAAGTGCCAAGAACACACAATAGGGGAAAAACAGTCTCTTCAATAAATTGCATTGAGAAAACTGGATATTACATGCAGAAGAGTGAAACTGGACCCTTATCTCACACCATATACAAATATACTACATTTCCTTAAGTCTAGACATTGGTTGTAGCTTGAAGAAAGGTCCTTCTTGGATGGTAATAACATAGCTGGCCCTGCTGGCAATTGCTGTTTTTCACTTCTACCATGTTCTTCCTTCCTGATATCCACTTTGCCACACTTTACCCTGGAAATTCTCTCCTTAAACATAATCCACCAGTTGAGGGCTTTTGCAACACAAAGACTTTCCTTGCTTAAAAAACTACAGCATTTCCCTTGTCTGCAGATTATGTACCTAAATGACTGGTCTTACAGCTATCTCAGTTTTGGTTGATCTGTGTTAGTCTGTGTATATGTGAGGCCATTTTTAAGATAAAATGTGTAAAAAGTCATATTTGTATAGCACTTCCAATTTGCCACAAATATCACATTCCACCATTTTGTGTCTATGACACAGAAATTCTAGGATAAATAAAAATGAACATTGTATTTTGTAAACATTATATAGTCTTAATCTTTTGTCTTTTCTCTCTGTTCTCTCCCCTCCTCCCCCTCATTGCAGGGATGATAGTCTACTTGGGAATGATGGCGGGTGCCTTCATCCTGGGAGGCCTGGCTGATAAGCTGGGAAGGAAGCGAGTCCTCAGCATGTCTCTGGCCGTCAATGCCTCCTTCGCCTCCCTCTCTTCCTTCGTGCAGGGATATGGAGCCTTCCTCTTCTGCCGACTCATCTCAGGCATCGGGTATGTTCTTAGGGAGCTGGAGCTGGACCATCCCAGACCAATGGCCCATCCATTCTGGTATTCTAGCTCCAAGAGGTAACTCTAGAAACCCTTGGACTGACTGAGTTTTTGTTTGACTTTCAGGATACTATATTAAAGTTGAACCTTAGAAAGAGTTAGGGTTAGGATTAGCCTCTGAAGTCAGCATGCAATGTCAAAATAATCCAAGACTGCCTCCCACATGTAGAGAGGAACTACCTGGCCGGTCTCTCAAATTCACTGGGTCCTTTCACCACAGAACCTAAGGTGGGGTATAGGCAACTTGGTTTCTGCTATGACCATTTTTAGTGTATGACTTGATTCTTTCTCTCTGGCATTTTTCCTTTGCAGTATTGGGGGTGCTCTACCGATTGTTTTTGCCTATTTTTCTGAATTCTTGTCTCGGGAGAAGCGAGGAGAACACCTCAGTTGGCTGGGCATCTTCTGGATGACTGGGGGCCTGTACGCATCTGCCATGGCCTGGAGCATCATCCCACACTATGGTGAGTCATGGCTCCAAACAGCCTAGGGGCCCCTGTTTCTATGGCTCCCGCACCCAAACAATAGTTCCTATCCTCAGCCTTATTCCATGTACTCACGCACAGTTCCTGTATGTGACCTTGATCTTTCTTAACAACTTCTAACATTGCAGACACATTGTTAATTTCAATTCAATGTCTTTTTTGAAAAATATATCCTGTCCTCCCTCTTTTCCTCCTTCCTTCCCTTCCTTTATTCTTCCCTTTCTCCTTCCCTCTCTCCCTTTCTTGTTTCCTTACTTTTATTTGAAATAATTTCAACCTTCATCTCCTCCAGCCCTCCTCCCCCTGAGTAACTTAGGCTTTGGTAACCTGATTTAATAGATGACAGGTATGTGACAAAAGCCAAGAGAAGTTGGTGACTTGCTCAAGGCCATGTCCCTGGCATGTGGTGGAGTGGGGGCTGGAGTCCTGATGTCCCCTCAGGAGCAGTAGGCTTGTACTCTTTCTGCCCTAGTGCCTGCTGTCACTCTTGTTTGGCTGTGACAGTGCAGCAGCCCTTATAGACAAGGTCATGGTTTCAGGCAGGACAATTTTATTTTCCTGGATAATTGTAAACACTATTCTCTGGACAGAGACCTGGCAACATCAACTTTTACTACTGGTTTCATCAAGAGCAAAGTAGGGAGAAGGCAGCAATTTTGACTTTGATTCTGCTTTTGGAGTATACTTAGTAATACTATCATCATCATTCAAAATCATTTTTGGTAAATCACTGATTATGAGTATAGGTTTAGCAGTGATTTAGAATCCTCAGACCCCGAGGGGGTAGCAGACAGCTGCCCCTGAAGCTGACCGGTAGTTTACCACCTATTTATTGTCTTGTTTTAAATATGACCCTCTCTGCTGTGCTTTCTCAGCTAATGGAGGCTGCATGTATATCTTTTTAAGAACAAGCTTTGGTTTAGACAGTACCTACTGTATTAGTTAAGGTGTTGGACACTGGGTACATTACCTTGACAAGCTGATCAACCCTGAAATCTCAGTGTTTTAACACAGTGAAAGCTTCTCCCTTATGTGAGGTCCGGCTGGCATTTCTAATCTGCAGGTGGCTCCGCTCCATCAGTGATTCTGGAGTTTAGACTCCTTCCATTGTGTCATTCTGTCATCTTCAACATACAGCTTACAAGGTCTCCGGTTTGGGGAAAGAGAATGGGCAGTTGTAGGTTGGCTGAAGGCCAGGAAGTAGAACACACTCACCATTTCCGCTCACATTCCAGTGGCCCCCAATCTGTAACATGCCCACACACTTCTGCAAGGGACACTGGGTAACAGTCTAGCTGTGTGCCCACAAAGTAGAGGAAGTGGGTTTGGGAACACCATGTTGTCTTTGCCATATCTAGTACTTGAAAATCCACTGGATTTTATATCAGAAACAGAAAAAATATGAAAAGGAATAGTGAAATAAAGAGTTGAAGAGTTTTCCAGCCAATTCTGTCATTCTAGTTCTCCATAATTTTAGATACAAAATTGTATTACTGCTACTATCAGGTTCTGCAAGATATCCCTCACTCAAATGCACACTTTAATTGCCCTTGTACTATGTACTATGCTGTTGATTATATGGTTTTGGGGCATTGCTTTCCTTTTTCTTTTTTTCCTCACAATTCTTGATATAATATCATTTTCTCTGTTAGCTGGTCCAAATGTTTGAATACTAAGGGATTATTTTCACTTCTTTTTTTTTTTTTTCTGAGACAGAGTCTTGTTCTATCACCCAGGCTGGAGTGCAGTAGCATGATCTCGGTTTACTGCAACCTCTGCCTCCCAGGTTCAAGCAATACTCGTGTCTCAGACACCCAAGTAGCTGGGATTACAGGTGTGTGCCACCACACCCAGCTAATTTTTGTATTTTTAGTAGAGTCGGGGTTTCACCATGTTGGCCAGGCTGGTCTCCAACGCCTGACCTCAAGTGATCCACCCGCCTCAGCTTCCCAAAGTGCTGGGATTACAGACGTGAGCCACAGTGCCCGGCTTATTTTCACATTTAAATGAAGTGATTGAAAAACGTTTTATGGAGGGAAGCAACTGAAATCTAAATAAAAGCTGAATCCAAATAGTGGTGCTGTGTGATATGGGACAAGTCAATCCACCTTTTCAGCCTTGGTTCTTTTACCTATAAAATGGAGGGGAGAAGTGACACAAAAAGAATCAGCTCTAGATATACCTGCCAGCCCGAACCTTTGGCAATTCTTGAGGTGCACAGAGGAATGAATGTTGAGAAAAACTCCAAGATAATTCTAGTACTCAGGCCAGCTTCCCTCCTGGAAGCATTAGCAATACGAGGCTTTCTGTTTGCAGACTGCTTGTTTCATGGGGAAAGCCCGCCCTCACACTTGACCAATGAGAAAGGGTCTTTGATTTCCCTCTGATTGGATCAGTCTTGGTCATGTGTCCACCTCAGCCAACCACTATACACCAAGAGATGCAGGTCTGGAAGGGTTTAGATCCACTTCCTTCCCCATCCCTGGAGCTAGGGGTAGGGTCAGTCCCACCCAAACCACAGGTGTGCAACACAGTGGTGAAGAAAAGGCAGGAGGATGTTGTGAGGGAAGCTGGCAACCCACCTCTTTTTTTCACTTCACAAACACACACACTTAAACAGACACACACACTATTGTCTAAGTGTCTGACTTCTAGGAAAGCAATAAAAGAATTCAGGTTGGGGACATGTTGACCAACATAGATGGGATGTCCATGGCAGAGGAGCCCCATGGTAATTGTCTGACCACTGCGGGCTGACAGCAGGGCTTGTGGTTAAGTATTTTACCCCAGATGAGATTATTATTCTAAATTAAGTAACTCGGGAATGGAAAACTAAACATCGTATGTTCTCACTCATAAGTAGGAGCTACGCTATGAGGATGCAAAGGCATAAGAATGACACAAGGGACTTTGAGGACTCGGGGAAAGGGTGGGAAGGGGGTGAGGGATAAAAGACTACAAATTGTGTGCAGTGCATACTGCTTGGGTGATGGGTGCACCAAAATCTCACAAATCACCATTAGAGAACTTACTCATGTAACCAAACACCACCTGTTCCCCAATAACCTATGGAAATAAAAAAATTAAAAAAATTATTTTACCCCAAAGGGACAGGACATTTCCCTATGTGTATGCCTGTATGATATCTGTGACTTCTATATTCCATTTTAAAATAGAAGACCCTTGGATGGTCAGGCTTAATTGAAACAGGCGTTCACTTGGGGGAAATCCATCCTAGAAATATGGTAGGCTAGAATCACAGTGTAACAAGAGCCATTATTTATCTTAAGCCTCAAATGTTTTGTCCGCAGTGAACCAGACATTTGATGGTATTTTCCAATGTGCCTAATGCATTAATCTTCTAACAAATGCAAGTGTAGCTTTAGAGAAGAGACTGATATTTGTGTGTACAGCTTGTGTAACCTGTTTAATTGATTTTGCAAGAATGAAGTAAAGGGAAGTCTTGGCACCAGGAATCTGAGTGATTGGCTCATTGAGAAAGAAAATTACAAAGCTCAGAATGTTTTCCTGTGAACTCACGGGTAAAGCTCAGAAAAAAAAAAATGGATATATTATGGAAGATTAATTCCCATTGTAGTCAGCATTACCAGCTGTTTGTGAAATCCTGACAGAGAAAAGTAGGGCAAGCTAGAAGATCAGCAAACAGAACAATCCCTTCCTCCAAATTAATATTGTTCCAAATATTTGGAAGCAGTTTGCCATTTAATTTTATTTAATTTAGGGCCCTGAAGATGTGCCTAATGAATGCGATAAATGCAGATTACTGAAATCACCATAAAAGCCATAGAGGCGTGACGGAATAATGGATTTTGTATAATTTGTGCATATTATCATAAAGAAAAAGATCTTTTTGAAGCAGAATACTTTATAAACATGACTGCTTCTGCCCCTCTTCCCTGGTTATCCATCTGAGTTTGACTGCTGTGTGGTTTCGATCACCTTTACTTCTAACGATGCCAGAGTAGTTTTTGCACGTGAGCTGAGAACGTGTAAATATTGCTATGGTTTTATCTTCCTCTTTCTAGTGTTACTCCCAGGAGAAAGGAAAGGCTTTTTAATTAAAATTAAAATGAACGAACAAACCTCAGTGAGATGATAAGAGACCAAGCTGTACAAAAAGAGATTTGATTCTGATTGAGTGTATTGGATGATGTTTGTGTTTAGTTGCTGTGGCCAAAGGTGTCCAAGGGACCACATTTCCACACCGGGATTCCCTCTACCTAGTCTTTTAATTGTACAAATAGAGTAGAAAATGTCTGCAGGAACAGCAGATAATTGGTTAGGAGTCTGCTGCGAGTAGAACAAGTTGAACCACAACGGGGAGTAATAAGAATTCAAGGCAAGCTGTTTGCCACTGGAGTTGGCCATATGTTATATTTCTAAGTAAATGAAATAGAAGTTTTATATCCAAATGACTATTGCCCTCTAAACTTTATAAATTGATATATTTATTTACATAGTCTTGTCTTTCACAAATACCATTTGAATTGTCTTCAGAAATACTTTATGGCATGAGAAAACCAGTCTATTTTATAACCTCGGCTCTATTTTTTAAAAATTCTTTTGCTGATCTTTGCTGATATTTATCTATTTTATTCAACATCCTTGGCACTAAATGTCATGGAGCTATTTCTTAAAAAAAATCAATGTACTCTCAAAGCAGGTGAAGTATGATGGGTTGCTGGGAGCGTTCACACATGACAAATCTATGGAGGTATCATTACCTGTATTCTACAGCTGCGAAAACCCACCAGTGCAGTTCGATGGGATCAGACCAGAATTTGAACTCTGATCTCTGTGACTGCAAAAGTCTAGGCTCTTTCCACTTTATTACTTAAAAGAGGGAAGTTTGCTACCCATGAGGATATTCAAAACAATGCTTGAATGTAATTTCTGAATATGGGTTTTAGCAATGCTTTGAATAATGATGATTGAATAGGAGCTAGTTATCTTCCCATTTCAATGATGATGGGATGCATTGGAATGTAGAAGTTCAGTCCCTCATTTAAAAAAATTGTGTAGCCGTATAACAGCTTACAGTGTTTTTCAAAATGTGGTCCTGAACCGTTTGCACTGGAATCACCTGGAGCTGGCATTGCCCTTTGACGTTGGAAAGAGGGATCACCAATAGAAGCCCTGGGTCGTATGAGGCCCTGCTCTGGCCTTCCTCTGGCTGCACCCCTTCCCATAAGGCAAGGCATCTCTGAGGCCTTGACCCCCATCCCCATCTTCATCCAGATTATGCTCTGGGTGTTCAGGACCCAGGAATTCCCATAGACTCAAGAAATCAAGACAGGAGTGCCCATTCTCATCACAGTGGTGTGTCCACGCATGTCTGCATGAGGTCCCTTATTTGGAAGGAGGAGGTGGGGGACTGAAAAGGGGATGTGGCATATGTGGGTGTAAATTCTGGGCCTAGACTTCTAGCTTGTTGCTTGTCAAGGCAGGCAAATAGAATATGTTTCATTTAACAATCTGCCATCTTAAAATATAATGATTCTGTAGAGATACGGGCTATTGCTTCTGCTTGTACTCTTATCCAAGGCTCTGTAAATGTCAGGCCAGGCCTGGACCTGGGGATTTGTCAGAATGCAGAATTTGCAATGTGAGAATTATCATTTTGCAGATTTGTCAAGATGCAGCTCCTATCCCAGGCTTATGACTCAGAAGCTTCGGAGGCACAGCTGAGGAGTCTGCATTTTAACCACCTCCCCGGGTGACTCTCTTGTGCCCTGAAGTTTGTGAGCCAGGGCTTCAGAGTCACTCTTCCGTAGAGGAAAAGATCATGTCCCAGAAATCCTTTGACTGACTGCTCCTTTGCAGGCTGGGGCTTCAGCATGGGGACCAATTACCACTTCCATAGCTGGAGAGTGTTTGTCATCGTCTGTGCTCTGCCCTGCACCGTGTCCATGGTGGCCCTGAAGTTCATGCCAGAGAGCCCAAGGTTTCTGCTAGAGGTGAGTCAGTGCTTTTCCACCAGGGGGAGAGCGACAAAACAGCCACAGGAACCCAGCCTCGCTTCCTTCTCTCAGCTCCTAGTCCCACATCCTCTGCTGCTTATGTGTTGCAAACTCTCCCCGGGTCGGCTGACCTCACTCATCATTAAATCTGGCACCTGCCGGCTGTGATGGTGGCAGGTCATGGATTCACGGACTGCCAATGCTGGATGGTTCAAGAGCTTGTGGAGCCCAGAGCAGGAGCTCTTTCCCAAGGCTGTGCAGTGGTGGAAGGGCAGCTCCTGAGCTGCCTCACGGCACCCACTGTCCCCCGAGGTCCTGATTAGGAAGTTTTTTAGCCTGGGCTACACAGGGAGACCTCATCTCTACAAAAATAAAAAAAAAATTAGTTGAGCGATTTGGTGCGTGCATGCCTGTGGTCCCATCTACTTGGGAGGCTGAGGTGGGAGGACTGCTTGGGCCCCAGAGATCAAGGCTGGAGACAGCCATGGTTGTGTCACTGCACTCCAGTCTGGGTAACAAAGAGACACCCTGTCTCAAAAAAATAAAAATAAAAATAAATAAATAAAGGAAGCTCTTTAGAGCTGCTGGTTTTCCGTGTTTGGCACTGAGAGCTATGGTACAGCTCGTTGCTGCTCCTAAGCACTTCAGGTCTCTTAGCTACACAGGGTCCCCAGCCACCAGACAGCTGCATCTGTGTCCTGAGAAATGAGTCCCATGAGCCTTCCAACAGCAGGGGAACCTCCTGCTTGCAGAAGTCAGACAGTGCAGGAGCAGGCAGAGGGGCAACAGGACCTTGAGGCTCTTCCAGCCCCAATCTGCAGAGTCCACCTATCTGCCTCCTTCCTAAGCCATGTGCAGAGTGATCCTCCATGTCCAATGTCCGTGTTCACCCCTTTAATCAGGAGGCAGATGCAACAGGGAGTTTTGCACCCTTGGTTGGATATGAGTGTCCTAGGGCTGCTGTAGCAAAATGCCACAAACCGAGTGACTTAAAAGGACAAATTTGTCTCACAGTTTCAGAGGCTTGAAGTCCCAAATCAAAGCAGCAGCAAGGTCATGCTCCCTCAGAAAACTGTACGGGAGACTCCTTCCTTGCCTCTTCCAGATTCTGGTGGTTTGCGGCAATTTTGACCATTCCTTGGCTTGCAGCTGCAACACTCCAGTTGTGGCCTTCATCGTCACATGGTGTCCTCCCTGATGCCTCTGTGTCTCCATATGGATGTCTTCCTATAAGGGCAGCAGTTATATCGAAACAAGGCTCCACCTACTCCAGAATGTTGTAATCTTAATTTAGCTAATTGCACCTGCCACGACCCTATTTCCGAATAAAGTCACTGTCTGTGGTACTGGGGATTAGCACTTCACCATATCTTTTTTTGGGGGGACCCAATTCAACTTGTAACATGTTGCTTCTTTGCCTTATCTCATCAGTGACGAACGTGCTTCCCACACCACAGTCCATTCAACCTTATAACTGTGATTAGTTACTCAGAGTGTATAATGATGTTACTACCTAGCATTTACACCTTGAAAGAACAACCTTATTATCCTTGTAAGAATGGCTGGGGATGGAAGCTTGTCCTGGTCTTTCACAGGTCCTAGATGGTAATGAGTCCATGTGCAATTGCCTCAGACCTGCTAGGAATGCTCGTATCAACATTCCCATTGAGTTTGTAGGATTTTCCACCCTTAATGAACAGAAGGCATAGTCAGCAATGAATTTTTCCTGTGTCTTTCCTTGGTTTCACCAGATGGGCAAACATGATGAAGCCTGGATGATTCTCAAGCAAGTCCATGACACCAACATGAGAGCTAAGGGGACCCCAGAGAAAGTGTTCACGGTGAGTGTGGGGTTGCCTGCCAATAAGAAGGGGGTTCTCCTCTTCACTGCTTTGGTTTGCTAAAAAGTAATTTAAGCACATAACAGAAAATTTGTCAAAAGGAGAACAAAGACTCTGATATTGCTGTTACTTTATAATAATTATTCTTCACATTTTGATGGATATCCTTTGAGGTTTTTCCTTAGGTTGCTAGTTGTTTTTAAAAATGGTGCCAGGTGCGGTGGCTCATGCCTGTAATCCCAGCACTTTGGAAGGCTGTATTAGTCCATTTTCATGCTGCTGATAAAGACATACCCGAGACTGGGAAGAAAAAGAAGTTTAATTGGACTTACAGTTCCGCATGGCTGGGGAGGCCTCAGAATCATGGCGGGAGGCGAAAGGCACTTCTTACATGGTAGTGGCAAGAGAAAATGAGGAATTTGCAAAAGCAGAAACCCCTGATAAACCCATCAGATCTCATGAGACTTATTCACTACCATGAGAACAGTATGGGTGAAACCACCCCCATGATTACAATTATCTCCCATCATGTCCCTCCCACAACATGTGGGAATTATGGGAGTACAGTTCAAGATGAGATTTGTGTGGGAACGCAGAGCCACACCACATCAGAGGCCGAGGCTGGCAGATCACTTGAAGTCAGGGGTTCAAGACCAGCCTGGCCAACATGGCAAAACCCCATCTCTACTAAAAATACAAAAAACTCAGCTGGGCATGGTGGTGGGTGCCTAAAATCCCAGGTACTCAGGAGGCTGAGGCAGGAGAATTGCTTGAACCCAGGATGCAGAGGTTGCAGTGAGCTGAGATGGTGCCACTGCACTCCAGCCTGGGCAACAGAGCAGGACTGTGTCTGAAAAAAAAAAAGATAACAGAAATAAACAGATTTCTCTGGGGATAAGCATATGTATGTATATTTATGTGTACATATTATTTAATAGTATAGCACTCATTATTGTTTTATATGCTGTCTCCTAGTATTCATAATCATCATTTTAATAAACAGTAATGTTACAAACATTAACACGGTTTTCCTAACATGTCTCTAATGTTAGAAGCTTGTTTATCCAGTTTTACTACCTTGTTCCTGTAAATATTAGTGCAATGAACCTTCTTGTGCACATAGTTCCTTCCCCTTCATGTTCTAGGATTGTTTTATTTCTAGGAGTAGACTCCTAGAAATAAAAGTGCTGGCTCAGAGAGCTTGGATATTTTTATAGCTCTTGAGATACATTGCCAAATCATAATACATTTCAACTGGGTTGTACCGATCTACAATGCCACAGGCAATAGAGGATCCATTTCTTTACACCCTTACCATCATTGGCTATTAGTCTGAATTTTGTTTCTTGCCAGTTTTAAAAGCAAACAAAAACAAACAAACAAAAACCAAAACAAAATGGTAAATGGTAGTTTCTATGAAGATGGCCTGACAGTTACAGAGATGCTGTCTTCCTGCCTGCCATGCTCTGACGAACCAGGAGGCTATAGGCATCTTTGTGCACCTGTTTTTATAACTTCCCCTACTTCAAATCCATTTTCTCAAGGAAACCATCCTGGAGTAACTCCTACCTAACTTTGATTCACTGCTTTTATTTTTTAGCTTCCATAATTTCAGTCTCAAGTAAACCATTTACCCTTGTTAACCTGTTGCTTCAAATGTCTGCTTTTCAGGCAGGATCACACGGTGGCTAAGGACCTGCATCCAAAGTATCAAATCCCAGTTTTGACACTTTCTAGCTGTGTGGCCTTGGGCAAGGTACTCTCTGTGCCTCATTTTTCTCATGGAGAAAAGAGGGATAATCATACCTATATATGTGGCTATTGTAAGGATTAAGTAAAACACCAAAAAAAAAACCAAAAACAAATACAAAAACCGGTGCCTGGCTTGGAGTAAGTGCTACACAGACGTTAACCATTATTTAAATTATTATGACATTTTTTCATAAATTAACTCAAGTTATAAATTTTATGGAAAATTCTTCAATGGGATATTTTCTCAATTCTAATGCTTCTAAAATATCTGAAATATGGGACCAATGCTTTTCCTGCAATTTTTTTTAAAACTTCTATTTTAGGTTCGGGGTACATGTGCAGGTTGTTATAGAGGTGAACGTGTGTCACAGGGGTTTGTTGTACAGATATTTTGTCACCCAGGTATTAAGCCCAGCACCCAATAGTTATCTTTTCTGCCCCCTTCCTCCTCCCAGCCTCCGCCCCCAAGTAGACCCCAGTGTTGGTTGTTCCCTTCTTTGTGTTCACAAGTTCTCATCATTTAGCTCCCACTTATAAGGGAGAACATGTACTGCAAACATTTATTAAGAAACATAATGAATAGAAATGCTCCAAATGAAAGATGTTAAGGGTCACAGTGATTCTCCCGATCTTCCATCCCCGCCGACTCTGTGATGGCCTGTAGTGCTCCCGCTGTGCTGCGGGTGTGGAAGCCACACATTGGTGAGGCTTCTGGGTGTTCTTGGCTCAGTCCTGCCACCCTGCCCCTGCTGCCTCGTTCCATGGCCAGAGGAAGTCTAAGTTTCTCTCCGAGCTCCTGCTTATTCCTGGAAGATGTTTCCATGGTCTTCTGTCTCTGCCTCCAGTCTCTGACTCCACATTGGCTGGATTGGTTTTTGCACTACATCAACCTGGCCTGAAACACGGGCACACACAAGCACATCCACAAAGACACGGAGACACACATAGACATAGGCACACATACAGAGACACACAGACACAGGGACACACGGACACACATGAACACAGACACACAGACACAGAGACACACAGACACAGAGACACACGGACACACATGAACACAGACACACAGACACAGAGACACACAGACACAGAGACACACGGACACACATGAACGCAGACACACAGACACAGAGACACACAGACACAGAGACACACGGACACACATGAACGCAGACACACAGACACAGAGACAGACACAGAGACACACGGACACACATGAACACAGACACACAGACACAGAGACACACAGATACAGAGACACATGGACACACATGAACACAGACACACAGACACAGAGACACACAGACACAGGAACACATGGACACACAGAGGCACACATACAGACACACATGAAGACAGACACACAGACACATTAAGACAGACACAGATGCAGAGACACACAGACACAGGAACACAAACACAGAAACACACAGACACACATTAAGACAGACACACAGACACAGGAACATACGGACACACAGGGACACACACACACAGATACACATTAAAACAGACATGTAGACGCAGAGACACACAGACACACATTAAGACAGACACACAGACACAGAGACACACACAGACACAGACACATATTAAGGCAGACACACAGACACAGAGACACACAGACACAGGAACACAAACACAGAAACACACAGATGCACATTAAGACAAACACACAGACACAGGCACACACAGACACACAGAGACACACACACAGACACACATTAAGACAGACACACAGACACAGACATCACTCATACCAAGCGTTTGGGTTGAATGGACTTCCCGAACATTTGTGAACAGAGGAATTACATCGCAGAGTGCAGCCTTCTCCTTCCTTTCTCCCTGCCCCTCCTCCCATTCAGTCTCTCCACCTCCTTTCCTCTGCCTTCTCTCTATTCTTCTCCCTTTGGAATAAAACAGTTTCTCCTTGCTTATGCATAGTAGGTTACTAGTGTTTTAAATCTGAGAGTGTATTTCTGGGATTTCCCCATGCCTCGAGCAGTTATTAACAGATTTATTTCAAATGCACACAGACTGTCCCAGGAGCAGTCCTGCTGGATAATTCCTTCCCACCCTGTTCTGCCTGTCTGCTCTTGCCTGTCCCAGGCACGCTGTCAGCTCCTCCCCACTTGCATCTTACTCTAGGGCGTCTCGTACAGAAGGTTCCACACAGTGGTGCTTAGCCAGGCGTTTCCTAACTGTTGCTTCTGGAAGGACTCCTTCTACACCAACCAAACAGGCCCCACTGGGAGCCCCATTTTTGGAGAAGTGATCCCACATTCTCTCCTGACGATGCCTTCTACTGTGTGAAGACAGAAACTCTGGCACATTAAAATTTTAGAGAGTTGATTTATGGAGACAGTGATTCATCAGTCAGGTAGCTCACACTGGAAGTGGGTCAGGGCTTTCCCTAAGGAGCACGAGGGAGAGGCTTTTATAGGTCGAACATGTAAGCAGAGCAGAGAAAGCATTCGCTGGGTTAGAGTTTGGGCCATTGCCTCATTTGGATTATTCCAGTGGGAAGTTCAAGATAATACAGCCAGTGTCCACTCAGCCAGGGATTGGCTGAGCTTGTTTCATTTTCTTTAAAGTTCTGAGTTAGGTTTCTGCTTGATGATGTGGGAACCCAGGGCATTAGAGCCACCTCCGTTGAGTGGCCTCCCATTTAGTTATTTTAACAGATATAACTGCCTAATGCTGAAGAATGAGATCTTAGCCAGGAAATAAATAAAAATGCCCATTTTCAGACACAAAAGCCTTTTACAACAGGATCAGAGTTCCTCATTTTCGGGGTGGGAGTGCACCCAGAGGAAGGATGTGCAGGCAGAAATCAATGTGCGGAGAGTTATAAAATGTTGGAGTTGGTCTTATCCCAGCATGCGTGCCAGTTACTAAGCTCTGAGGCATAACTTCTGCTTTGAGTTTTAACCCAACAGGAAGAAGGACTTAAAAAGGTTATGGGCTCAGTATTCTATACTGACTTGATGATTATATTAATGATGTAGAAGTAAATGGCTGGATGGGCCAGAAAAAGAAATGAAAAAAGAGAGACAACCAGAAAGTGGTAACTGACCTTAGAGAGCCAGCCTGTGGTTGGTGGTCAGGGGCAGGTACTCAGCCCAACTTGAAGGTGTTACCTGTTTAACTCCTGTGCGTGTCCCATCAGCAGACGTGCTCATAGATGTGTATTCAGTGGCCTGGAGGGAGAGCTTAGGGCAGTCAGACTCTTAGCTGATGCCCATGCTGTGAGCTCTAGGTTTTACCAGCCCTGTTGGCTGCCTCACAAACTCACAGTGAAACCTTTGGAAGGAGAAGGAGTTGAAGCATTCGGCTGAGAACCCACGATCTGCAGGGCTGGGGTAACACAGGCCATATTCTAATTTAGACTGAATCATAGACAATTGTTCTAATGAATCGTAAATTAGAGTGAGTAATTATGCTTGAAGTTGTCAACACACTCACTCCCTAATCCCAAAGGAAGACTGTTATTTTCTCCAAGGAGCAAAGAAAGGAAAAATTGACATTTGAGAGGATATCTTAAGGCTTTGGGGTGTGGTTTTTAAGGTGCTTCCTGAGTTGATGTTAACTTCCCCTGTAG
Source organism: Gorilla gorilla gorilla (assembly GCF_029281585.2). Lineage (NCBI taxonomy): Eukaryota > Metazoa > Chordata > Mammalia > Primates > Hominidae > Gorilla > Gorilla gorilla. Next base: position 92,478,854 of record NC_073240.2, read on the forward strand.
CCTCCTTTGTCTGTAGCTGGGGGTCATAACATCCATGAAGGTATTGAATAGCTTGAAGCCCAGCTCCAGCCAAGAGTTCAGCTGCAGAGCCTGCTTTGTTAGTTCTGAAGCTTCTCTGTCTGACCTCAGGCGGAAGATCATTTGCAAAGGCTGCATAGCTGGGAGTGGCAAGATGAGTCCAGGAGGCTCACAGTGTGGTCATGTCCTTGACATTTCTGGGAAGAGAGCCTATGCCTGTAGCAGATTCTCAGATTCTCCCAAAAGCTTAAGAAACACTGTTTTGGCTGGGCGCAGTGGCTCACGCCTGTAATTCCAGCACCATGGGAGGCCAAGGTGGGGGTGGATCACGAGGCCAGGAGATGGAGACCATCCTGGCCAACATGGTGAAACCCTGTCTGTATTAAAAAATACAAAAAAATTAGCTGGGTGTGGTGGTGCAGGCCTGTAGTCCCAGCTACTCGGGAGGCTGAGGCAGGAGAACCGTTTGAACCTGGGAGGCGGAGGTTGCAGTGAGCCGAGATCGTGCCACTGCACTCCAGCCTGGCAACAGAGCGAGACTCTGTCTCAAAAAACAAAACCAAACAAAAACAAACAAATAAAAAAAACAGAAAACCCCACTGTTTTTAGGGTTTAAAAAACAATAGCCAAGCTGTCTTCGACCTAGCCCTCGGGAAATGATGAGTCCGTTGTCCACTTTCCAGGGACTGCTTTCTCCCCGTGGATTGCCCAGTCGCATCTGTATTTCCCTTCTGCTGTCTCCTCATATCCTCAGTCCTTTGGCTGAAGAAAGAGATGGAGACACTCTATGGCTCGTCTTTATCCCTGGATGAAAAGTTTATTGGAGGAGGTGATGGAAACAGTTTTTGAATTTTTTTTGAGTATGCTCTTTGAGAAATCGCAGACTCCTCTAGTCCTAAATCAGTTTAAATAGTTACATTAAACTACACATTGAAAACTCTGACACAAAGTGGGGTTCAAATTCTCTATATCCTATTTTTACTTTTCAGGTTTCCAACATCAAAACTCCCAAGCAAATGGATGAATTCATTGAGATCCAAAGTTCAACAGGAACCTGGTACCAGCGCTGGCTGGTCAGATTCAAGACCATTTTCAAGCAGGTATGATTGGGAGCTTACTTTGGATGAGAATGTGTCTCTATGGGAGTCTCTAACCTTAGTGGGTGAAAAATGCAGCTCCTGAACATCCCCACCAACCTGGGCCAGCGTGATGGAGAGGAAGCAACTCTGGAGGGGGGCGTTTGGGCTCCAGCCCACGTCTGCCTCTAGCTTGCTGTGTGCCCTGGAGCTGAAAACTCTCTAAATCTTAGTTTCTTTTCTTTGTTCTTCCTTCCCAAGGCAGGGATTTTGAATGTAGGTAAAATGTCTAGTCTGAGTAAACATTATTCTCTCTAGCAAATTTTAAAATAATCACAGGGAGGAAGAAGTGAGTAAAATAAATGACCCCTTGAGGCTTGTTCTTGATTTCCAAGAAACATTTTTCTAAAAGGGCAATGCCATTTCTCTGGAGCACTGGCTCCTCCAAGTAGGGAGCCAGTCAGCTATTGAGCACTGAGGCAGCCAGACAGCCAGCGTCTATTGGGACTGGTTGGCCTTCATGGTGTATGGTCAGTAAATGTTTGCAATATCCCCCTTGCCCACAGGCAGGGCATAGAACTCAGTAGTCAAGGTTACTCAGTGCCTTGAAGTCCTAACTCAGTGTGCTTTCAATCACGTTCATGGAATGTTGTGCTCCCGGGGAACATCCTATTGGACTGTTAGAGTATGAGGCCAGCCAGTAGGAAGAGAAGAAGAGGCTTTCCTTGTTATTTGGACAGTTTTGCTGCCTCTAGGAGACAGTGGGGTACCCGTTCTCTCCATGGGTTCCTAGGCAACTTATTAGAATATCTGAGTAATGAGCTCTTTGTGGGAGAAACAAAGTCACACATTGCTTTCTTTAACAATCCTTCTCTGGTATGGGTTGTAGGTCTGGGATAATGCCCTGTACTGTGTGATGGGGCCCTACAGAATGAATACACTGATTCTGGCCGTGGTTTGGTTTGCCATGGCATTAAGGTAAGTTCTGTCTTACTTAAATTTCGTAATTCCCTGTGCCTCAGTGGCCTCCTTTACACATTGAGGATTACAGTGAGTTCTGACTTAGAATTTGTATCAGGTAGGATGCTTTGGTTGCAAGTAACAGAAAACCAACTCTAGTGGCTTCTACAAAGAAGAAACTTTTTTTTTTTTTGAGACAGAGTCTTGCTCTGCACCCAGGCTGGAGTGCAGTGGCGCGGGCTTGGCTCACTGCAGCCTGTGCCTCCTGGGTTCAAGCTATTCTCCTGCCTCAGCCTCCCCAGTTGCTGGGACTACAGATGTGTGCCACCACACCTGGATAATTTTTGTATTTTTACTAGAGATGGGGTTTTGCCATGTTGGCCAGGATGGTCTTGAATTCCTGACAAGTGATCTGCCTTCCTTGGCTTCCCAAAGTGCTGGGATTACAGGTGTGAGCCACCACATCCAGCCAGTGGGGATGTCTTTAGTGTTTCCCTATTCACTAAGATTCTGGCTGAGACATGTATATTTTATGTGTTAAGGAGGTGTCCCTCAACCCCTAATCTATTGGTGTTTGTATCAGGAAAAAATTTCTTTTAAATCAAATGCCTTTTCAGCATTTATGGAGGTGGTCATATTTTTCCCCTTGTATTTATTAATATGAGGATTTATATTGTCAGATTTTCTAATAATGAACCAAATTAATGTATTTTCAATGAGTTTGATCTGCATCAAGTCAAGAATGTAGACCCTGATCATGAAATAATTAATCCTGTTGTTGTTGCAACCTTCTGCCTTCTCCACTCCAGTTACTATGGACTGACAGTTTGGTTTCCTGATATGATCCGCTATTTTCAAGATGAAGAATACAAGTCTAAAATGAAGGTATTTTTTGGTGAGCATGTGTACGGTGCCACAATCAACTTCACAATGGAAAATCAGATCCACCAACATGGGAAACTTGTGAATGATAAGTAAGTGAGTGATCACGGGCTTCCCTCACATCAGGGTGACAGTCGTGGGGACTGTTCTTGGGAGGGAGCCGGAGGGAGGATAAGAATCAAATATGGCTGGGAATGAGCGCCAAGGCTGGTGTCATCATCACAACCTGTCATGGCTGCCAGAGACGCCATAGCTCCCCTAGTGGCTGTGTCTGTGTTGTGCTGGCTCCCCGACGCCCTAATCTCCTGGCGAGAGCTATTTCATGCAAGGATGGAGACATTTGACTGAGGACGGTCAGTTGGATCATTTTTCCAAGTGATGTCCTATTAAGAGTGGCTGCCCAGAGAAAGGGCCTAGGGCTCTTACTGCTAAGATTCCCGAACTAGTCCAAAGCCTGGGTGTTGAGCTTTTACTTTGACCCTAGAAGCTTTTCCATGCCAGGACAAATAAAGCCCTGTTGTTATTCTTTCACCTAATATTACTTTGGAGGGTTGATCAGTATGGTCCACAGTCAGCTAGGAGTGTTTTTTAGAGGAAAAAAAAAATCAGTGGAGGATTAGAAAAGTCCTGTTCACATCTTTGTGGGGCTGCTTCCTCAATCCATTTTACTCCTCCTTCTCCTGGTCCTGGGACAAATGAGATGGGCCATCCGCCCTGTTGTGCTTTAGGAATGCCTCTTTGAAACTGTCCTCTGAAACCCTCAAGATGGATCAGGGCAGGACCTTAATCACGCTTACCCAAGCCCACATTATTCACTAAACTGAGCATTTACCCCTCTGCTGTGTCCCTTCTTGAACTGTACTTAGCAAGCTCATCAGGTTGTGAATGGTAAGTAAATGGGTGGCCATGGGCTATACAGCGGCACCTGAAATACCATGGCCCAGATAGTTCAATGTCAGTCACATTAACTGCCCCATATTTACCACTTCAATACAAAATTAACACCACGGATTCTCCCCTCCGGTGAATGTTCTATCTCCCCCTGTCTGCACCCACATATGCGTCTGGTGTCTCAGTAAAGTCCCTACCTGTAGTGACTCCTTCCTGGCCACTTTAGGAAAGGAATGGCTGGGTGAAGCCCAGGAAGGATACCTCTTTCAGTTTATTCTATATTGTTCTTACAGGCTAGACTTCAGCTAAGGCTTCCTGTTATTTAAGGTGAGAAAGTGTGCAATAAAAACGAGAATATTATTTCTACCAATATCAGACCTTTGGGAAGGAAGGTTTTGGACTAAGTATCATTGACATGGGTTCAGATTTTCAGAATTTTTAAAATGCTGAAGCCCAGTCGCAGACATTTCCATACTCATATACCCATGCATCCATACATCCCCTGCAGAGACAGTTCAGAGTCATTATCCTCTGCCCAGAGTGACCACTGCAGGGATAGCGGCTCCAATGCTCGTGGTGGTGGAAGCAGTTCCCCCAAGATGTTTCATTGTCTGAGCTCTTTAGTATGTCAGGAGGTCTTGTGTTGACATTGCCAAGGAAGAAATATCACCCTTGCTTTATTAGGATACTTTGGAAATATTGAAAACTAAGGGACATTATGGATGACTAGATGTCACCCATGGGGTGACACCATTCCTTGCAGAGATGAATTCCCTAAAGGAGACCTCATTTCTGAAGTTCCCAATGTTTAGTGATACATTATTTTGATACAAGTAATACTAATGGTAGCAGTGACAATGATAATAATGCCAATGATAGTCACTGTAGCAGGCAATGTTAATGAGCATTGCTGTGTGCCAGGTGCTACCTTAAGTGCCTTATGTAGATATCTCACAAAACTCCAGGGAACAAGAAATATGCTTTCTCTTTTGCAAGTGGGGAAACAGAAGCTTAGAGAGGTTAAGTATCTTGCTCAAGATCACACAGCTAATATACATAGAAATATCTATCTCCCAACCCATGCATTTGGACTCCAGATCTTGTACTCTTGACAACTACAAATATTTTCTCATTGGGAAACTCTTCATTCCTACAGAGGCGCTGTTTTACATGATACTTTCTGCATGAAAGTCAATACAACGCAGAGTCCTTGTGATTTGTAACAAGCAGGTTTTGCAGTTCTGACACTTAGCTAGGCAGAAAGTGGAGACTTTTGATCCACTCTGTCATTTTAACTTTGCTCAGCTTCTCCGGGCTTTCAGCAAACTGCTGGGTGGGAGTGAGGAGGAAACAGGGGCTGAAGAAAGCAGTGTTGAATCCTGTGGATGATGGGGGGATGGTGAATCCTGTGGATGATGGGGGGATGGTGAATCCTGTGGATGATGGGTGGATGGTGAATCTTGTGGATGATGGGAGGAAGGTGAGTCCTGTGGATGATGGGAGGACGGTGAGTCCTGTGGATGATGGGCAGACGGTGAGTCCTGTGGATGATGGGTGGACGGTGAATCTTGTGGATGATGGGAGGACGGTGAGTCCTGTGGATGATGGGAGGACGGTGAGTCCTGTGGATGATGGGCAGACGGTAAGTCCTGTGGATGATGTTGTGGATGGTGAATCCTGTGGATGATGTTGTGGATGGTGAATCTTGTGGATGATGGGTGGACGGTGAATCCTGTGGATGATGGGTAATGAATTTTGTGGATTCAGGACCCCCTGAGGAACATTATGGATGACTAGATGCCTCTCCCCGCCCCACGGGGTGACACCATTCCCTGCAGAGATGAATTCTTTTAAGGAGACCTCATTTCTGAAGTTCCCAATGTTTAGCGGATATATCACTGTGATAAGAGTAATAATATTGATAGTTAGTGACAATGAAAATGCTAATAATGGTAACTATAGCAGCCAATGTTATTGCCAAGGTCTGGGAATGTATAGGTGTGCCAAGGATTGTCTTGGAGTGGATTGTCTTCACACATTTTCTACCATGTTTCTATGCTTCAAATGTACATAGATGCTTTTGTATGATTATGAAAATATAAATTTCTTCAAAAGTTGTAATGAGTTCATTGTAACTTTCATCATATGGTATATGTTTTTTAACCAACAGACACTAAACCTATACCCACTATTATTTGAAGCCCATAATTCCCCCACTCCCTCCCCAGCAACTTGCTTGAATAAAAAGGGTATTTTTCTCCTTCACTGATTAGGAACCTTTGAAAGTGATCTAAGGAATGAAAGGAGCCTGGCTTCTTTTCTTGAGTTATGCTGCCATCTGCTGGTCGTGAGCTGGAAAACAGCTCATCTTTGAAAACCCCAACCCTCTTCTGAGCGCCTCCATGAATACACGCGTGTTCTTTGGCTTCCTTGGGGGCATTTCTTCTATCCTTACCAGTATTCCTCCTTTGACTTTATTCATACTTGGCTGATTTAAGGTTTCGATGGAAATTATTTTATTGAGTATCACGCATGGTGGAAAATTATTTTTTGTAAACAGGGCTTCACCCACGGAAGTTGTTGACAAAGGAAATTCTATTGAAACCTCAGTTTCATCCTGCAGTAAAACCAATCTCTTTGCCCCCAAGAAGAAACAAAAGTGCCAAGGTTAGTTTTGGTCTGCTCCCAAAGCATCATCTGCATCCTTCTAGTGCCTTTTTGGGGATCTGGGGGCTCTGAGTACCCATGAAGCTTTTGCTTCAAAACCTGTGAGTTTTTGGAAAGTGCAAGAAAGGCAAAAGAATAAGTTCATGTTTTAAACCCTGAGCCAAAATGTCAGGCCAGGCTTCCTTTATTGTTAGCTAAAAACAGGATAGAATTTCTACCCAGAATATGTATTAACTAAGTAATTAATTAACTAACTTACCTTCTCTTCCTGGGAAGACATTTCTGCTTGGTAGGGCTTTCTTCTGTGAGGGTTAGAAGCAGGAGAGCATTATCTTATTTAAACCTTTCTGCACATCAGGGAGAGATGCCTGATTTCTGTCTGTGATAGGTTGTGACCCAGGAAGTAATGTCTTACTCCTGGTGGTTCCTCAAAGCTGATGCTGTGTTCTTACTCAGGTAGGAACGTGTAACTGCTCACTCAGATGATTTGCCAATGAAGGATGGGAGAAAAGCTCTCTTGAGTTCTTAGTAAAGGTCAGAGGTGAATAGCTCAGTATGAAAGTGAAGTTCACAAGATTTAGCTCTAAAATGAGGCCGGTAGGATAGCAGGGGGCAGGAAGAGCAGAGAGAGGAAGAAAGCACACACACACAATAGAACAGAGGTTGCTGTCACGCATCACACTGAAATGTTACATGCCAAGGCTCCTTTGGGGAGGGGGAATAAATGAGCATATTCGTCTTTTTTTTTTTTTTTTTTTTTTTTTGATGGAGTCTCACTCTGTCTCCCAGTCTGGAGTGCATTGGCATGATCTCAGCTCACTACAATCTCCGCCTCCCAGGTTCAAGCGATTCTCCCGTGTCAGCCTCCTGAGTAGCTGGGATTACAGGCACGTGCCACCATGCCCGGCTAATATTTGTACTTTTAGTAGAGATGGGGTTTTGCCATGTTTGCCAGGCTGGTCTCGAACTCCTGACCTCAAGTGATCCGCCCCCCTCGGCCTCCCAAAATGTTGGGATTACAGTCATGAGCCACCACGCCTGGCTCTAAATAAGAATATTCTTCAACTGCAGTGGGACTAAATTTCAGTAGAGTAAAGCTCCTCGAAGATGCCAGTGGTGGGCCAGGTCAATGCAGCTTCTGGTTTCTTGATCCCAGAAAGTTGCCAAGGCTGGGTTCTAGCTCTGATTGTTTAATAACAAGCTGAGCCATCCTAGGCAAATCTGTGACCTGTCTAAGCCTAGGATTCCACATCAGAATGTGATAATATTGATGTAGAATGTATATCGTATTTCAGAGTTGATAACATTTCTCAGCCAAGTTTTGTAGCTTACTCTAGGTCCTGCATGGTTCTTGTGGAGCATCTTCTTGGGTAGTTTGTACTTTGGCTGCTGAAAATTGGATTCCTTTTCCCCTGTCAAACATGTGCACATGTTGTAGCAAATAAATAAGACCTCTATTGAGTTTTGGATATTTATTTTGTCTCTGAGCTCTCTGGTAGTTCTGTTTTTCTCTTGTTACATAATCCTATCATCTGCAAATAACTAGTTCTTTGGCTCCTTTCCTCTCTTTTTTTCCATTATAAAACATTTCAAATATGCAGAGAAGAGAGAATAATATAAGCAGCCCTATTCAGAGCACCTAGCTTTATAAAATCATAAACTATGTTTACTCCAGATGTCAACATTGATGAAGCATTACTCACAGTATTACTCTTTTTGATAATATTCTTCTCCCTCGCCGGAGGTCATGATCACCATTGTCATAAGTTTGGTGCTTTACATTCATGCAGTTTTTACACTTTTTGCATATACATGTGTATCATAAACATTGTACAGCAGTCTTTTGAATGTTTCAAAATTTAGATAAAACCATATTATATTACATGTATAGATATATAATTATTATAAAATATGCAACTTGTTTTTTGTGTAGAATTATGATTTTGAGAATACTCTGTTGGGGGAGAAAGCTATATAACTCAGTTTCATTTAATTCAAATTTTTATATGCATATTTCATAATGTATCCATCTGTTCTCCTTTTGAAGGACATTTAAGTAGTTAATAAACTTTTCTTGCTATTACAAATAAAGCTGCAAAAAGTGTTGTCAGGAAGGAATTTTTCTAGGCTATGTACCTAGAAGAGGAATTGCTGGGTGAAAGGCTAGAAACATTGTTCTCCAAAGGGATTGCATTAACTTGCACTCTCACCAGTAGTATACGGTGTATATTTAGCTTATACTGTTCTCGTTCAACTTTGGTATCATTGTAATGTCCTCTCTTTCTTTTCCTTAAAGGAAATTATATAAGATAGGGATTGTTAATTTTTTGAAGGTTTGGTAAAACCAGCCTCTATAACCAAGTGAGCCTGCCATCTATGGAGACAATACATTTGGATGACCAATTCATTTTGTAATGGTATTTGTATATTCAGGTGTGGTAGTTCTTGTTTTGAAAAATTATATTTTAAAAGTTTTACAATTTATCAGCATAAAAGTATTCATCGTCTTTTCTTAGGATATTTAAAATCCGTTGGATCTGTAATTATAAGTCCTCCTTTTTTGTACTAGTACAATTTCCATTAATATTCACTCTTCATCTCACCAGCTATTTAGAAGTGCATTTTAAGTGTCAAAATACCGTTAAATATTGATCATTTATATATACTTGTGCTATGACCAGATGATGCAGTCTGTATGATTTTTATTCTTAGAAATCAAAATGTGTTAGGACTTTGTTTTTGTTGTTGTTAGGTGTATACATATTTATAACCATTATATGTTACGGGTGAATTGAAACCTTTGTCATTATGTAATGTACCCTTAATCCCTGATAGTAGTCTTTGTTCTAAGTTTACTATCTGATATTATCTATATCTCCAGCATCTTTCTGATCAGTGTTTGTATAACTTTTTCCATTTTTTTGCTTTCAATCTATGTATATTTTTATAATTAAGTGAATTTCTTGTAATTAATATATACTTAGGTCTTCCTTTCTCCACCTAAACTGACTCTCTTTATTTTTAAATCCGTGTGTATAGAACATTTATACTTATTGTAATTATTTATATGGTTGAATTACAGCCTATCATCTTGCTGGCTATTTTCTATTTGTTTTGCATGTTTTTTGTTTTTTCTTTTCTCCCACCCTCTTTTAGATTATTTTCGTAATTCCATTTTACCTTCACTATTGGTTTATTACTTATTCCTCTTTGTAAAAAATTTAGTGGTGTCTTAGAGCTTACAATATACATCTTTAATTAATCATAATATGCCTTCAAGTATTATTCTATTACTTCACTTTTAGTGTAAGAGCCTTATAACAGAACACTCATTTCTTCTCTCCTGTTTTATGTGATTGTTGTCATACATACTTGTTTTACATATGCTATAAACACGTGATATATTGCTACTATTTTTGCTTTACCCAGTGAACTATCTTTTAGAATGATTAAAAATAAAAGAAAAATAGGCTGGACATAGTGGCTCACAACTGTAATCCTAGCACTTTGGGAGGCCAAGATGGGTGGAATGTCTGAGCTCAGGAGTTCGAGACCAGCTTGGGCAACATGGTAAAACCTTGTCTCTACTAAAAATACAAAAAATTAGTCAGGCATGGTGTTGCATGCCTGTGGTCCCAGCTACTTGGGAGGCTGCGGCACGAGAATTACTTGAACCTGGAAGGTGAAGGTTGCAGTGAGCTGAGATACCACCACTGCACTCCAGCCTGGGTGACAGAGTGAGACTCTGTCTCCAAAAAAAAGAGGAAAATGTATTTAACCATTTCTAGAGATCTTCATTTCTTTGTGAACATCCAAGTTTCAAATGTAGATAGGTATTATATTTCTTATGCCTTAGGAACTTCCCTTTATTATTTCTTGTAGTGAAATTATGATGGCAATACATTTTCTCAGTATTTGTCTGAAAGATCTGTTTCTTCTTCAATTTTGAAAATATTTTTGCTGGGTATAAAATCTGGGTGGACAGTTTTTTTTTTTCCCAGTTAGAAATTTAAAGCTTTCACCCTGTTGTCTTTTGGCTTGCATACTTTCTGATGAGAAGTCTGCTGTATTCTTATCTTTATTTATTAATTTTTTTGTATGTAACATGATTTTTTTTCTTTTGCTGCCTTCAAGATTTTCCCTTTATATTTGATATTCAGCTATTTGAATATCATGTGCTTAGGTGTACCACCACCTCCTCATCTTCCTTCTCCTCCTTCTTCTTGGGATTTACTCTATTGAGGTTCTATAAGTTTTATGAACTTATGGTTTGATTGGTTTCATTACTTTAGGAAAATCCTTTGCCTTTGTCTTTCCAAATACTTCTTTCTCTTATCTTTCTTGAATTCCAATTGCACCTGTGTTAGATTGTTTGATATTTTCCCATAGCTCTTAGATGTTTTTCTCTGTTTCTTCCCTTATTTTTCTCTTTATGTTTCAATTTTGGTAACATTTTTTGAGTTATCTATAATTCCAGTAATCCTTTGTTTTTGCCATGATGAGCCTAATAATGAGTCTATCAAAGACATTCTTAGTATCTGTTACATTATTTAAAACAATTCTAGCGTTTCTTTCTGAATCTTATAGCTTGCATCTTTTTGCTGGAATTTCTCAACTGCTCATGCGTGTTAACCATTTTTTCCTTTAAGGCTTTAATATGTTAATAATAATTATATTAAATTCCCTGCCTGATAGTTCCAGTATTTATATTATTATTATTATTATTTGAGACAGAGTTTTACTCTTGTTGCCCAGACTGGAGCGCAATGGCATGATCTCAGCTCACCGCAACCTCTGCCTCCCAGGTTCAAGTGATTCTGCTGCCTCAGCCTCCTGAATAAGTGGGATTACAGGCATGCACCACCACACCTGGCTAATTTTTTGTATTTTTAGTAGAGACGGGGTTTTCCATGTTGGTCAGGCTAGTCTCAAACTCCCGACATCAGGTGATCTGCCCACCTTGGCCTCCCAACTGAGTATTATTTTTTAAGTGATTATGTCTTGATATGATGTTGTTTTATTCTTGCTTCTTTGTATGTCTTGTAATGTTGGGTTGCAAGTCAGATGTTTTGTATGACAGTAGGGACTAAAAAATGTGTACACCTCTTTTGCTAGGTTTTAACAGTATGTGGGGAGGTTAAGAAAATCTAGGCAGTAGTTGAGCTTGGTTTGGATTTTGTTTTAGCTATGGTTACCTTAGAAACTTTTTGAAACTTCCTTTTTTATTGAGGAATAATTTATGTACAGTAAATTTACCCCTTTTCGTATACAGCACTGTGAGTTTTGACAAAGGCATGCAGTCATGTAACCATCAACACAAGCAAGATACAGGACAATTCCATTACCTCCTGGATTTCCCCATGCCATTTTGTGGTCAGCCCTTTCTCCATCCCCAGTCCTTGGCAGCCAATGATCTTCTTTATGTTACTTACATGGAATTATACAGTAGGAAACCTTTTGAATTTGCTTCTTTTACTTAGCATAATGCACTTGGAATTTATCCATGTTATTGCATTTTTAGTACTTTATTTTTATTGTGGAGTAGTATTCCATGATTTGAATGTATTACTGTATTTTGTTTATCCATTTACCTGTTGAAGGGATCTTTGAATTGTTTCCAGATTTTGGCATGGCTAAATTAGTGTTTGACTTAGGATGTTTCTAACTATATTTATATATGAATTTGTTCTACTCTTTTTCTCTTGCTAATTTAATGTTTATATCTTTATTATTTCCCTTTTTGTTCTATGTTCTATGCTTCAATTATCGTTCCTAAAGGCAGTAAATGTGCTAGGATCTTTGTAAAGGAGACAGAATGAGGTATCGTGATTTCACCACTCAGGTATCTTTGAGTGTAAGAAAAGAAAGAGAGGGGAAGTTGGATTTTATTGCCAGACTCACTGAGGCACAAGAATGTATGTCCTTACGCTATTTGATTTACGTTGGCACCAGGATTTCCCATCATGAACATTTTCTGATTTTTCATGAAGTAATATTTCAATATTTGAGGAAGTAAGATGGCCATCTTCTAAGTCCACTCTTTTATTTCTTTCTTGGGGCTACACACAGTAAAAGTACGCCTTGTTTATGGAACCATGCTAAAGCTGCAAAAACAGCCATCTTCTCAACACCCCTATTTTATAGATTTTTTTAAATGCAGGCTTCGAGAGGAGAAGAAAACTGTTTGAGGGCTCCTGGTGGTTAAGTTCTGAAAGTTAGACTCTTCATTTTTTGGAAGGTGGCATCACAGGTTGGGTGAAGGCCTGACCCCTACACCTGGAGAATGTAAGAAGTTACACAGATATTCAGGCAAGAATTTGTTTCCTCTTTTCTTTAAGCAAATTAGGCCCAAGTACATATTTTCTGAAGTGATCCTCTTATTTGTCTTTTGATTTACCTCAGATTAGGACCTGATCTAAGGTAATATGTGAGAGGCCGGGGTGCCTGTTCTTAAGAACTCTACTTCATTTCATGGTGGCTAGAGAGCTTATTAAAATATTTATGTGTGTGAACTTTGGGGAGCCATAGCCTTCATTTATTTTCTCCTTAAATGACGATGTAATTTATGTGAAAGAGAATTCTCTGCTTTCAAAAAAGGCAATTGAAGAGTATATATGACATGCATCTGTGTCTGCACATGCTTTTCCCTCTGTCTGGAATACATGTCCTTATCTTTGCTTAGAGAGCTTTCACTCTTCCTTCAGGGTGAGTCACCTCATACTTTACCCAACTGGATCACAAGTGTCCCCTTAGAAGTGGTTTTATAGCATACCTCTATCTTGATAATCATCACACTAAATTTTAATGGCTGGTTTTCTTGTTTATTTCTTTAATTAGACTGAATTTCTTTAGGGTGATGCCCTCAAGCCTAACACATGTTGAATGTGACTTTGGTGTAGCTTAAATCGCTTGCTGGACTAACCATTGGGTCTGAAGGCAACTGAAACAAAGTGTATGTAATGACAATTTTGTCATGGACCTTGGATTGCCAATGGCTTCTGTTGCCTTAAAGGAAAAGCTTACAAAGTACTGTTGCTAACATTTCTTTCATCTTTTGAACTCTCCTGAATCAAGAATCTTGGGTAGGCCAATTCAGTATATAGGCTGGAGATCGGAGGAGATGATTTATGTAAAGCGTCATAAAATATGTGTTGGCCCTTTCTCCTTTTATCTCTTCCCTTATAACTCTGGCTTTTTCTAACTGACTTGGAGAGACATTTTAAGGGCTGCCTGCGTCAGACCCATTTATGATTTATGGCTCTGCCTTATCAGCCACCCTGGGAAGAATATTAAAATATCACCCAAGGCTACATCAGCAGCCTATTACTATATTAAAGAGAAGGATATATTAAGAAAAGCAAAGGCCTGTAACAGTCTCCAGGAATAGCTCTCTTAAGTAAACATGTCTAGCTTATACATTTTGACATCAGAGGCATCTTCTTGTAACAAAAGACTCACCAATTAGTTTTCCCATGGAAACCTGAAGAATTTAGTGATAGCTTTTGGAGGCCCCTGTTTAAAAGTCTTTAGCAAATTTGGCCCTGAGAAAAATTTCTCAAAATAGTTTGGTTTTCTAGACCAATGATTCTCAAATTTCTTTAAGTATAATAATCTGGTCTCTGCCATTGGTGATTCTGGTTCAAGAGGTGTAGGCTGGAATTTAGGAAATGATATCTTTAATAATAACCTCAAGTTTATTCTGATGCAACTGGTCTGGGGTCCTGCTTTTGGTGAACACTTGCCCGGGACTTCTTGTGTGGGGTCTTTTAGCAGAAGCTAATGATTGGCAGCTCTAGGTTAAGGTTCTGAGCAGGACACGATACAGCATGAAGGATAAAGGTCACTGGCCATTGTAGGTGGTCATGGAGTGAATTATTTGGTGGCCCTTTTGAAAAGGAACAATGGCCATCAGCACCCTGTGCTATCTCTGTCATGCCGATTTCCACTGTATTGTAGTTGCCTATTTGCTTGCACTTTTTTCCAATTAGACTGGAGAGCAGGGACCATGACTTTCCTCTCTATACTCATAGCACCTAGTACCATGCTCAGTGTTTGCAGAAGACTAAATATGTAAGTGAGTGAATAGATGAATGAAAGGATGTGTTGTAATTATTTGAAAATGAAGACATATTTAAAGGCTTCCAGCCTAAAAGTTTGACCAAGCTTGTTAAATATAGCCAACAGAGGAAGATGGTAATGTATGTGAGATACATTTTTAAATGTTGCATTGTTCTTTCCTATTAAATATGCAGGAGTTGGAGAGGTGCAGTGACTCCCACATGTGGCTGCACCTCAGAATCGTCTAGGTGCCTTACTCTTTTTTAACTGAGTTTTAAAAAAAGTGAACAAATAATACATACACTTGGCATAAAGTGAAAATTAAGTGTATTATTCCTCATTTCCATTGTGCCTCCCTGGAAACAACCATTTCTATCAGTTTCTTGTGTAGCTCTCCAGATATATTTGGAAGCATATGTATCCATACCCTTTCTTACCTTAATGAGCCTGTCTTATAAACTCTATGTTGCATCTTGATTTTTTAACTTAACAATATATCTTAAAGATTATTCCATATTAACACATATAGATCTACCTCATTTACTATGATGGCTACATGGTATTCCATTATATGACATCTATTACATATGTATGTATGTAGTAATCCATTGTTGTTACAAGCAGTGTTACAATGAAGATCAGTGAATGTATCTCTTTGAATACATGGGCAAGTATGTGTAGGATAAATTCCTAGAGGTGGTATTCCTAGGTCAAAGAGAACGTGCATTTCAAATTTTGCAAAATTGCTCCCCAAAGAGGCTGCATGGATTATATTCTACCAATAGTATGAATGAAATGCCTATTTCCCCACATCTTTGTTGGGACAATTTTTTTAAAAATGAAGATTCTCAGACCTTCACAATTCTATGGCTTCCAAAACTTCTAGGACCACTCCAGGGACCTGCATGTTTTAAAAATGTCTCAGAAAGTGAGATGTTATTAATATTTAAATTTCACACTATTTCACATTTCTGTGATTCTGACTTAGAAGGTCCGTGGACCTGCCTTTGAAAACCACCAGGTTGGTGCATAGCACTCCGTATGCACCTACGCTAGACACTGGCTTCCAGGTCCTGAAGCCCTTCCCCACTAATGAACAAACAGCTAAGAAGTGGGGAAGTGGTCCGGGTTGAAAATAATGCTGTGGCACCTTTTGCTTGCAGATCTCCTTTTTCTGCCTTGCTGTGTTTTCCATTTTGGTCTTAAGTCTCTTTTTTTCTCAGATGAATCACTCAAGGGGCAACCTCTTCCCACAGGTTCACAAGAATGTACTTTAAACATGTACTCTTTGAGGACACATTCTTTGACGAGTGCTATTTTGAAGATGTAACATCAACAGATACCTACTTCAAAAATTGTACCATTGAATCAACCATCTTTTACAACACAGGTAGGTAAGAACATTGACAGATTGAATAGAATGTAACAAGAGACAACTAGTGTTGTCCAAGAATCAAAATGGTCAGGCATAAACTTCAGGAGTAGGAAAGTATTCATTGATACAAATGCCAAGCCTTGGTGGGGAAATGGATTTTAGCCCCAGGCATGGCATAGATTAGGTGCATAGCCTTTGCTAAGGCATTTAATGTATCTGTGTCTCAGTTTTATCACAAATGAAATGGAAACAAAAGTTGTAGCCAAATGTCCTCATCTCAGTGAGGCTGATGCTATACACGAAGGGTCTTTGGTATGAACAAAGGATGACACAAATAACAACTGGCATTCCAGGAGGGCTGCATTTTATGCACGGAATGCATTCTTGAAGACCTTGCACAATTTGAAACTTGCAAAATGGAAGACTCATGTTCTCACAGTAATAAATGGAAAGGGAAAATTACATCTGTTCACATTTTTTGCATAAAGTGAAATACAAAGACTATTTTAAAATCATACTATTTCAGATTTCTGTGATTTAAAAAGTCCCAAAATTCTACCACTACACCACTTCTTGTTACTTTTACTACCCTCATCATAAATTAATAACATACCAAGTGAAGTTGGGGTATAAAGAAACCAACTGAGCTTCATTAGGGGGCTTTATCTACATTGTCTCAAGGGAGAAATATACTATTTTTTTTAATCCTTCTCTTATAGCTAAGGAAACTGAGTTAAGGAAATCAAGACTTAAGCAAGTTGCTCAAGGCCATGGTTAGCAAGTGGAAGGAGTTTGGATTCATTCCTCAGTTGTTTGGCTCTGAAGCCTGCAATCTTTCCACAGAACTACTTGCATTATGTCCAGATCTATGCTTTATTCTTGGCATCAGCAGCAAGGGATAGTTTATATAAGAACATCTTTTTCCTCTATGATATCAGCCTCGAGAGCTTCAAGATCTGGTCTCTAAATATTCTGGAGTCTCTTAATAATTCATTCTGGCACTAACCTTCCTGAATTTCCTTTTAGACTGATCTTGAAACAATAATGAGTTCCAGAAGTTTAATAAGTGTCATTAGAAACTGGCATATTGTTTTATGATTTCAAGTTTGAATGATGCCTCCTCATTTGAATACTCTTACCATGGAGATTCTTGCAAACACGTATAGTCAGGAAATGTCATAGCTGGGAGAAGCAGTGGAGATGATCAGGTGCACTCTTCCAATTTTGTAGATTTTGTAGGTAGAGCCTCAGGGAGGATAAAGAGGGTCAACAGCAGGGCCAGCTCCCCAAACGCAGGTTTCTAGGGAGCCTGTTTAGTACTTTTTCTGTCAGAACAGCTGATCTTAGAAGGTGTCAGAAGACTTGCAAACTGGTTCCAATGCAAATGGCTTTTATTTTTTAAGAATGTTCAGGTTTTGGCACAGACTACAGCATGGGCTCTGGAGTGATCGGCTCCATCTGGAACCAACTCTCTTGTGTTCTGCTCCCCTATGCCAGGTAGCCTCCAAGGAGAGGCCTAGCTGCCGTGGCCCTCAGTGTCTCAGTGTCATCTGATTGGTACAAACAGGACTGTTATCCAGCTGGAGAGATGATTTTTTTTTTAGGCAAGGTCTCCCTCTTTTGCCCAGGCTGGAATGCAGTGGCATGACCATGGCTCAATGTAGCCTTGACCTCCTGGGCTCAAGTGATCCTCCTGCCTCAGGTGCCAGAGTAGCTGGGACTACAGGCACACACCACCCCACCTAGCTAATTTAAAAGAATAATTTATTTATTTATTTATTTGTAGAGATAAGGTCTCACTGTGTTGCCCAGGCTGGTCCTGAACTCCTGAGCCCAAGTGATCCTCCTACCTCAGCCTCCTCAAGTGCTGGGATTACAGATGTGAGCCACTACACCTGGCTGAGAGGATGCATTTTGAAGTCTCTCAATGTTAGTTTAATTTCCCCTTGCTTTTAGGAACTTGAACAGGTCATTACATTTTTGGAAGTTTCTCTACTCATCCATACCTTGATGACCTGGCCACATATTACCTTGACTTTGAGGCTGTCTGACTGGCAAAGGCTGGCACAGCCTGCCTACAGGAGGGGGCAGACTTCATCCCTGCCTCTGCCTTTCTCTCTCCAGCTCCCTTCCACTTACATGAACCCAAGGTTTTCTTCTCTCCCCAGACCTCTACGAGCATAAGTTCATCAACTGTCGGTTTATCAACTCCACCTTCCTGGAGCAGAAGGAGGGCTGCCACATGGACTTGGAGCAAGATAATGACTTCCTGATTTACCTCGTCAGCTTCCTGGGCAGCCTGTCTGTCTTACCCGGGAACATCATTTCTGCCCTGCTCATGGATAGAATTGGAAGGCTCAAGATGATTGGTGAGTTGCCAGCAGGGTCATTCCTGGGTTCCAACGCGCTGGGGTAGTGACTTTCAACTGTATTAAAACAGGGAAATTTTCCCTTTCATTAAATAATTCTTGCACAACAAACTCAACAAGTAAGATTGCACCCAGGGCTATAGAGCCAAGGATGTGTGCCTACAGAAGACTCCAGGGCTCCTGGGAAATAGTCAAGAATCTTTGGTCTAGACAAGGGACTTTTGTTCATTTCCTGACAGAGAAATTCTGTGACAGTCATTTAATCTATTAGCACTTCAATAAGGGTAGTAATAATATCCACCCTGCCTCTTCATCAGATTATTGTCAGAAAAATATGTAAAATGCTCTTGGGTGATGGTTTGATGTTTGAAGATAAATTGTGTTACTTTTATTATTTAATAGCAATACCACTTCAGGCTTTGGAGTTGGACAGAGTCATGTTGAAATCCTATCACCGAAAGGCTGTTTGACCTTGAATGTGTTCCTTTACTTCTCTGGGCCTCAGTTTCCTTATTTATAAGAGAATGATTTTCCACATCTAGCTGGTAAGGTTTTGTGAGAATTGAACATAAGGTACCTGTAACACTTGGCACATCGTCGGTTCTCAAAAATGGTAGCTATATTCATGTATGCCTTGCCTCATTCCATCGGGACTTGCAGCAATTTATTACAGAAACACATGCCATGAATGGTAAACAAGAAGCAAAATGTACAGATTGAGGACCGGGGAAATGTACATTAGAATATGAGTCAAGGCCAGGGGTGGGGAAGTGGACAATACATTATTAATAAACATGCCATTAGGGACCTGCCTTAGGGATGTCGTTGATTAGGAAAGTTAATATGAAGCTTCCTAGCAGCAATGTGCAAAAGGAAACACAATAAATCATAAAGTCATTTTGTTGGAGAAGAGAAAATTGATCAGGTCTTCATGGGAAGGAATTCTTTTCCTGGCATTTGGCTCATACTGAATATCACTATTATAAATAGTAGCATGCATATTCAGCGTGGTAAGCGTGAGAACTGCCTGTGACTTCAGCTTTTTAATCTTGTGGTGAGGGTGGAGTCATCTCTTAGATATGGCAGACTTCATGCTCTCCTCTATTAGAGGCAGTGCCTGGGTAGTCCTGAGGCCCTATGGGGGAAGTGACAATGGCTTACTCGTCCATAACCCCTGTGTCCAGCGCAGTGCCTGCAGTAGAGCTGACACTCAGCAATGCTGCTGAACTGATCAGAACGGATGAAGATGGCCTCTTTCCTAGGTTAGCCCCAAACACCAAGCTTTCAGCAGAAGACACTACAGGTTGGCATCTTAAAAAACTCTGGCTGGGAGTCAGGTGGCTCCATCTCTGCCAAGATTAGCTTTATGTGTGGACCCACGTTCCTTTACTTCTTTGAGCTTCCATTTTCATTGTTAAAATAATACCTCTGTTTGCCTCAGTGAGATAAGGGGTGTGAGAGCAGACATGTGACACTTCCGCCACTTGTCACCAGCCTTATGAGTCCCAGAGTTTACCAGTGGAGTCTCTGGTCTGTTCATGAAGCAGCTGAGGAAGTTCTGGGGGAGGCAGGGTTATAAGGCTGGGGTGGGTGCCCATGTCGACGAGAACAGCCCACCACCTAAGGACCTGCCACATGCCCCCTCACAGAAGTGGGGTGGGGGTGTGGCCGGGCACAGGGGCAGGCGGGACGGTGAGACAACAGACATCCTTTCCCTCACCACTGAAGCCCTTCGTATCATCGTGAATACATCCCAGATCAAAACAATTCCTGTAATGCTAAATAAAGGCATGCTCTCGAATGAGAGACCTAGAACTAATATTTAATCATTCTTTATAGCCTACTCTCTTGTGAATGTCTCTGTTTTGTTTCTGAGCTAGAGGCAAGCTTGTTAAGAGCTGAGACAGGACCTTCTTTGTCTGTCTACCCTTCAATCTTTAGTAGAAGGCCTACATGCAGTGGGTCGGCTGTGACATTGGCAAGTGCATGGTAAAGACAAGGTGCTCAGTTAATACCTATTTCACTAGGATATGGGATGTGGCGGAACCACTTTGAAATAGCCCTATCCCCACCTCTCAGACCAACCCCACTAGAAAATCTGCAAGCACATTTTTGTTCTGCTTAATCTGCTGGGCTCTTTGTAGTGTGCAAGTCATTTCTTGTTATCAGCGGAGTAGAAGTTTTCCTGATTAGGCTGCTACCCACTCATTTATTCATCCAATAACATTTATTTATGCAGTAGTTATTCTCTCAAGGCTGTGTGGGAGGCAATGGGAATGCAACAGTAATTGAGACAGACAGTATCCCTGTGCTTAAGGCGCAAATGATCTATTGGGAGAGGCAGACTTCGACTAGAAATTTCATTTACCTAAACACTATGACATGCTTATTGTTATTGAATATTATTATTATTGAATATTATGAATGTTGAACATATGTTCAATATTAACACATTGAACCCTCACAATAACCCTATGAGGTAGGCACCATTTTAATCAACATTTTAGAGATGGGGACAGTGAGACAGCTCACAGAAAGGTGAAGCAACTCAGTCACGGTCACACAGGTAGTAAATAAGCCGGCATTTGCACCCAGGCCTCCCAATTACCAGAGGAATAAGAATTATGGAAGTGGAAGTACACTGGGCCCTGGGGACTTATAGCAGGAACACCTAACAGAGTTGAAGGATCAGGGAAGGCCTCCCTGACTATTAGCTGATTTGTCAGATCATCATGTTTTGTGGTTATCAAGTGTTTGCCAGCATTTACTGTAAGCCAAGCCCCGTGGCTGGCCCCTCTGAGGGATGCATGCATGTAGAGGGTATTGTCCACAGAGCACTTGGGGTCCTGTAGATGCCAGTTTCCCCTGTTCTAGTTCTCTCCTAGCTTTTGGAAAAAGGTTACCAGGCACCTGCTCACAGCCCTACCACTTCCCAAAGTGGGCAGAATCCAGTTGGGCAGTTATCATTTCCTAGTTCATCAGCAAGGATTGGCACTAGTCTTGCAGCCCCAGGTCTGAGGGTGACACTCCGGGCTGAGGACCATCCCTGGGGAGGTGTTTCTTATTGAGGCCAGGTCAGCCTCTGGCTTCTTGACAACTGGAAAACCTTCCTCCTGCAGGGTCCTGGTGCCTGGTGGGGCACTCGTGCCCTGTGTCCCGGTTGGTTGTTTGAGACCTGCTTCCTTCCCACCTTTCTGCTCACCCTATTTCCACCTCATCGCCAGTCACTTTTCTAGTCTGCAACCTGTTTTGCCATGTTCTGCATCCACCTTGGACTTGGAGCTTGCATCTCAAGGTCCTCCGGGCTGAACTTACTGGAATTGGGCAGCATTTGACAGTCTTCTTTGGATGGGATCTCCTATCAGCTCTATAAGGGCTGTGCTGCTCATTTTCTGTTCACTCCCATCCCCACCCCAGAGTTCTGAGCTGCACTTCTCTGCCCTGCTGGGAGCCCTGTGAGGCTAACCTCATGGACTGCATACTTAGATTCCTGGAGGGGAAAAGGGATTCACCCCAGATAGTTCTAGTGAGGAAACGTTACTCGTAGAGCTTTTAGAGGTGTGGACAGGGTTATGGAAACAAATAAGGCAGGTGAGGCACCCAGACACTAGCAAAAGTGAGAAGCAGTCACCACCTCTATGGCTGTGAGGACAAGGGGGGATAATTGCACTCACAGAGCTCCATGGGGGCTGGAGCCATGGGGCAAGAGCTACCTGGGAGGAACTGGGGTCTTGGAGGGATGCAGACATTGCCAGAAAAGGCCTTCTACCCCAGGGGAGGAGTTGGGGAGAAGTACTCCAGCCACCTTCCCCTCCCAACTGATAAGAAAGTCCACGGGGTTAGCGTGTAGAGGGTATGTACAGAGCACATGTACAGAGTACAGAGGATAGTGCAGGGCTGAGAAGGGCAAGTCAGATCTCTGGGGTGGGGATTCGGGTAAATGGGGAATAGCACCGCCTTTCTTCAGGTTTCCCTTCAATAGCCCATGTACAGGTGTGTTCTCACCAGGTTATAAGCTCCATGAGAATGGATTTTTTTAAAAAATTATTTTTTTATTTTTAATGGATAAATTATAATTGTATATTTTGATGGGGTACAATGTGATATTTTCATGCATATATACGATGTGGAATGATTAAGTCAAGCTAATTAACATATGCATCACCACACATATATATGTTTTGTGGTGAGAATATTTGAAATTTACTCTCTTAGCAATTTTGAAATATACAATACATTGTTAGTAACTGTAGTCACCGTGCTGTGTAGTAGATCTCGAAAAGTGAGATGATGCAGATGTTTCTGTGCCTGGTTTACCCCATGGACTGTATCTAGCATCCTGCCTTCCAGGTTCATCCATGTTGTCATAAATGGCAGAATTCCTTTCTTCTCTTTTCCTTCCTCTCTCTCTCTTTCTCTCTTCTTTCTTTCTCTCTCTCTCTCTCCTTCCTTCCTTCCTTCTGTTTCTCTTTCTTCTTTTTTTGACAGTGTCTTGCTCTGTCACCCAGGCTGGAGTACAATGGCGCCATCTCGGCTCACTGCAACCTCTGCCTCCCAGCTTCAAATAATTCTCGTGCCTCAGCCTCCCAAGTAGCTGGGATTACAGGTGTGCACCACCGGGTCTGGCTACTTTTTGTCTTTTTCGTAGAGACAGTGTTTCATCATGTTGGTCAGGCTGGTCTCGAACTCCTGACCTCAAGTGATCCACCCACCTTGGCCTCCCAAAGTGCTGGGATTACAGGCCAGAATTCCTTTCTTTTTAATGTCTGAGTAGTATCCCATTGTGTATGTAAACCACGTTTTCTTTATCCACTCATCTGTTGATGGCCACTTAGGTTGACTCCATATTTTGACTATTGTGAATATTGCTACATTGAACAAGAAGCACAGATCTCTTTGACATCCTGGTTTCAAATCAAGACTGAGGTTTTTGTTTTTGTTTTTTGGCCAATACTGATGTAGCTCAAGCACCTAGAACAATGTCTGGTACATAATAGATTCTCAACAAATGCCCCTATCTGCCCCGTCCCGTCACTCTGAGCTGGGCACCACCTTTGAGTGGTGACTTCAGAATCCTTCCTAAGTCTGGTGATCTGACCCACGCAGAGGGCTCTAATGCCATGTCTGGGGTGCCTTGTGAGGATTCCAGCTGTGCTCTCTCTGTGTGGAGTATGAACCTAATACTTCAGGCAGCCTTGGCTTCAGGTGTACCAGTGAGGGTGGGAGATGGGGCAAGAACTGTGAGTGACAGCCATGTGCAAGACACAGGCCTCATGTTTCTTTTTGCCCTTGAACTCCCTCTGCAGGTGGCTCCATGCTAATCTCTGCAGTCTGCTGCTTCTTCCTGTTTTTTGGCAACAGCGAGTCTGCAATGATCGGCTGGCAGTGCCTGTTCTGTGGGACAAGCATTGCAGCCTGGAATGCTCTGGATGTGATCACAGTGGAGCTGTATCCCACCAACCAGAGGTCAGTTCTTCCCCAGGCTTTCCTCAGGGACTTGTTTGGGCTTCTTTGGCCAGAAGTCTACCTGCTCCCTAAATCTCATGCTGTGCATGGCCATCGTGGTCTTTCTGCTGTTCCGTGAAACAAACATCTCTTATGTTGAGCTTCTCCTGCATGGTGGATGGCATAGACCTGAAAGTTGGCAGGCTAGGGCTTGGATAGGGTGGGAAAGATGGCAAGAAGCAAAGGATGGGAGCAAACTATGTCCAGGAGAAGGAAATAAGAG
This sequence comes from Gorilla gorilla gorilla, assembly GCF_029281585.2. Taxonomy (NCBI): domain Eukaryota; kingdom Metazoa; phylum Chordata; class Mammalia; order Primates; family Hominidae; genus Gorilla; species Gorilla gorilla. The sequence goes on from NC_073240.2 coordinate 92,502,878, forward strand.
TGAAAAGTTGGTAAAACCATATGTGTCATGTAATCCACAAGAGAGAACAGACCTTCAAGGGGAGATAAGGCAAAAAAGTGAAGAGCTGGAATAGCACAGGGTGGGGGCAAGGAGAGAAATAAAGGTCAGGAGGCAGCATGAAGTCCAGGGAATCTGCAGAGAATGTGGCAGGGAGGCCCAGGGGTTACTTTTATTTTGCACAGGTCGTATATGGGAAGAGGCCTTGTTTAAAGGCATAGGATCAAGGCCATTACTTAGTAATTGTTTTTCTTCGTGGAGGGGAATTGTAAAGTTTAAAGGAGAAGATAAGAGGCCCTGTGGTCAAAAAGGAATGTGAAGTGGTAAGGAAGGTGGGTAAATGAAATTCTGCAAAAACCTTAATGATATTTCCAAAATTGGCGACAGAGGTATTGGGATATAGATAACTAAGGAAGAGCACAACGTGTCATATTTGGAGCCCCTCTCATTTGAATCAAAGAACTGCTAAGTTTTACACAAAATAACAGGAGGACAAATGATTATTATTTGAATATGATGTGATTTTACATCTAGGAAACCTAAGAGAATTAACTTATGAGACCCCTATAGACAAAAAGACAATGTGGTCAGGTGGTCAGTAATAAAACGAAATTATGTATAGGTTTTAAAATATATCGAAAAAGTTAAAGATGCAATTGAAATCCATTTAATAATGGCAGACGTCATAAAATAATTAGGGATCAACTTGACAAGTGAAACACTCAAATGAAGAAAACCATAAAGCTTTACTAAGAGATATAAAAAAAGACACATAAGAGAAGATAAATATATGCCAACTCAGTGATTTGGGAGGCCGAGGCAAAAGGATTACTTGAAGGCTGGAGTTCAAGATCAGCCTGGGCAATACAGTGAGACCCCTATCTCTACAGAATATATTAGACAATAAGCCAGGCATAGTGGCATGTGCCTGTAGTCCTAGCTGCTCAGGAGGCTGAGGGGGAGAGCTGCTAGAGCCCCAGGGTTTCAAGGTTACAGTGAGCTAGGATCACAACACTGCACACCAACCTGGGTGACAGAGACAGGCCCTGTCTCAGAAAATGTATATATTTATGGATTATATATTTATATATAATTATGATAATACATATAATTAATAACATATAATTAGTATACATTATTATATATAAATATATATATTTAAAAGACAAGATATACCTAATTTTGGATAAGAAGATTCAATCTTACAAAAACGTCAAATTTTATTTAGTTTTTTTTCTAACATAAAATAATTCATTCAAAATTCAACAAGTTTTTTTCCTCCTCTGGGAACTTGAAAAAAGTTTATTTAAAAAAGGACATATGTTAAAAGATCCAAGAAAATACAAAAACAAAGATACTAAGACAAACAAAAAAGACTGGGTTGGTGAATATAAAGCTACAGTGTGGTACAGTTATAGACAAAAATGAAAGAAGAGTTTTAAGAACAAAAATATACCCACATTCTTAATAAACTTGTGGTATGAGAAAGAAACGCTTTATTTCAGTTGGGGAGAGGTAGCATTGGGAATATTGCCTCTGCATACAGATGGGGTCATGAAAGAATAAATGATTAGTAACAGTTCTCACTGGAAAGTGTGATTGAAAGATCATAATTAGGATTAGGTTTTGCTGTTGCTGACAGCAACCTCAGATAACTGTGGTCTTAAGAAGGTTAAGCATTGCATTTTTCTTTCCTGAAAAAGTCTAGAGTGGGTTGGGCAGGCTCTTTCTATCTCATTGTTTTTCCTTGCATGGACTCATCATGGTCCAAAATGAAACCATCTGTGTTCCATCATGAAGCACGATAGAAGGAAAAGAATGAAGGGGAACAGAGCAAAAGGCCCACCAGCAACGTCTCTTACGGAAGCTTCTTGGGAACTGCTGCCACTTGCACTTACATCCCATTGGCCAAAACTAAGTCACATGGCCATGCTCAGCAGCAAATCAGTCTGGGAAATGTAGTCCTACATTTGGGGAAATGCTGTTTGTGGGCAACTGGCAGTCTCTGCTTCAGGAGGGTTGAGAGTGTTAAAAGGGGGAACACTTACACTTTCTGCTTTGTATACTTCTTCATCCTTTCAAGATTTCCATAGTAAGCATGTAGTACCTATAAAAAATTTTTAAATAGATATCTTTGAAAAAAAAACAAAAAAGAAAAACACTTGAAGAAAATACTTCAAAGTGTTAATAGAGGTGATTGTCTTTCGGTGAAGAGGTTAGATACCCATGCATCTTTATATTATTCTGTATTTCCAAATTTGACTACAATGAGAACGTGTTATTTTTATATTTAGGAAAAAAAATTCCCTTGCACCCTCTTCCCCCTGCAATAAGGAAAAGAAAGAGCCCAGTCCTGTTCATCTAATGTGGTTCAGAATGTCAGAATTATTTCCATTCCTCTTTTACAGAGCAACAGCCTTCGGCATTCTCAATGGATTATGCAAATTTGGCGCCATCCTGGGAAACACCATCTTTGCTTCTTTTGTTGGGATAACCAAAGTGGTCCCCATCCTTCTGGCTGCTGCTTCTCTGGTTGGGGGTGGCCTGATTGCCCTTCGACTGCCAGAGACTCGAGAACAGGTCCTGATGTGAACAACCTATGGGAAAAGGAAAGGTCGAGAGAATCTTGTCCAGGACACTGAAATGCATCCACACTTCCTGCCTATCACGGTCCGGAGGACACCTTGGATAGCACGGGAGGAGAAGTTGACTTTGTGACCCCTAGTTTAGGACCCACTTCAGCTGTCAATATGTTTGTAACTCAGGTGACTGATTTGGGGGTGCCCTGAGCCACCCTTAGAATCACAGAGCTGCGTGTTTAACTTCAGGTCTTCCCAGTCCAAGGCAGGGAGAGGATTCTCCAGTGAGTGCACACACTATGCGAGGAGCAAGCATTTCTCTAAGTCAAGTGCAAGGACTTAACTTGCATTTCAAAAGGAATTAGAGGGTCAGAAACACCCAAGCTCCTCCAGAAAGCTCCCTGGAGCCCAACAACTTAACAAATCAACTTGGCTGGAAGTTAGAGTCATTATATGAAGATTGGGCTTGAAGTATATATTTTTGCATTTAAAAGTATCACCTATCATATTTTCCACTCGAAAATTGACATAGTAGCATTGAGGATACTCTGATCTAGAAAGCCAAGTATTTGAGCAACATCCATAGAGATCTACTTTTCTCCTATGTCTCCTAGGCTTTCCATGATAATTAGGTAATACATTTAAGAAGGATATTTATTTCTGTTTTGCTCTATTCAAAGAAACGGAATGGGATAGTTATTCTGTAAACTAAGTTTGTATATAACTTTATTTGGGTTTAATTTCCACAACTGGTATCTGCAAATATTGCCAGCATTTTAGCCATATTTTGGGAGAACTTGGTGTTTGAGGTCCCAGGAAATGAGGTCTGATCAAATGAAATGCAAGCACAATTTCTTACAGCCATTTAACTTTCTGTTGGGAGGATGAATTAACAAACTCACATTGTGCAGTCCGCTTAATCCAGGCACTTTTCTTTGTGCAGGTGTAGTGAGTAGTTACTTCTCTCCCTTACACAGATGACTTGTGAAACTCAAGCTCACCATCTTCAGTGCTGGCATTTTACTTTGCCACTACCCAAAAACAACGTGAGATGTGTTCAGTGGCCTCTGGTACTCTTTGCAGGCAAGAATCAAACAACATGGGGACTGAGGGAGGGATGGGGAAGTGTAGCCACAGTTCTTCCAAATGTAAATACTTTTTGTTTGTTCTAGTGGTAAAATGCAAATGCAATCCATATTTGTTAGGATGGTCAGGTCTCATGAGAAATCTATGCTATGTGTCCAGAGCTTTTGAAACAGAGACCATTGCAGTGGGAGTTAGGGAGTGTAGTGGATGCCAAATATGTTTTTCTTCAGTGCTTAAGAGAACTGTTTCCTGAAGTCCAGCTTTGAACATAAACAGGGGTGTGGGTTGGGGGAGGAGCTTAGGACAAACCTCTCTGATGAAGGTCAGCAATAGACTGAAGTCTTGACTGCATGGAAGAGGAAAAACATCAGAACTGTCTGACAATGGAGGGGACAGTGAGCTACGCACAACTGCCAGTGGAGGTGAACTTGCACCTGCCCAGGCCGGATGAACATCAGCCTGCAAGAACTAGTTGTTTGAGTTGATTTGCAGTGCTCTCAATGGGCAAGTGCCACATTTTCCCTGGCAGAGATCTCCAAAAATTTCAAACAGAATAATAATGGCTGTATCGAGTGTTTTCTCAGTATTGGAGAAATGCTTAGGTCCTATGATAGCTTCGGGACATCTTTCTGTAATTTTCCTCAATTAATGGGTTGGTAGGGGTAAATCTTATGACACCTTTCCACCGTCGATTTGAGATCAGTTTTAATGGTTAAAATGTTTACTCTCCTTCTGTCAACCCTCACCTTTTTATTTACACCCCTCCCTTTTTTTCTGTACAGGGAGAGAAGACATATCGACTCTGACTGGACACACTGATTCCTCCAAATATATATACCACTGTGTATTAATCTTTCTCTCAGTGTTTTATAGGAGTACTAACATATTGCTCTGTCAATAATGAAAGGCTCTATGTAATATAGCTGTAATTTACTTTCCATATGAATACAGTGGCTAGGTTCTTAAAAGAGAATTGTGTGAGTCTGGGATTACCACATCTAAAACATTATTCTTTAATGGGATAATACAATTCATTGAGCAGCTACCACTTAAAAAATTTGCAGGACAATTAGAGCCTGCATTTCTAGTTAAGATGGATCTTGTAAATTTAAAATTGGATTAACTTTTGAGTGCTGGGGTGGCTGCAATAATTTGGGGGCTAACTCCATTTGGTTTCCAAGATCTCACTTCTGCATTATCTTTATCGCTCTTTAAACCAGCCATCTAGCCAATCAAGGGCAATTCCCATCTCATCCATCACTCAGGTCTTTGTAAAGGGTGCAGCCAAGCTCTGCAGACTTTTCTCATGAAGGATTGTCTAGCCTGAGTACCTGGCTACTTCTTAAATGCTGTCACTCCTGCTGAGATAAATGCGTCTTTAAAAATAGTCTCTGTGGCAGGTCACTGGGGGACAATGTACAGCATTCTGGCCATCCACTTCTTTTTCACTTCATGTTCTACCCCAAGAAACTCCTGATGTCGGCTGTGGAGGGTTAAAGGGATGAGGCTTTCCTTTGTTTAGCAAATCTGTTCACAGTTCTTGATGATGTATTTTATGATGCCCAGCTTGGAAATAGTTGCTTTCCATAGTCTCAACTGTATTGTGTCATCTCCTGATGCTGATTTTTGATCTTTTGTTTTATTAAAAATAATTAGTGAAAGAGGTGTGCCTATCTGTGAAGTTTGTAGTACGTTATGCTGAGGTCATGTAACAAGTAAACCCCAACCCAGTGTTCCCTCTTACCTTGTGTTAGTTCATTAAAACTAAATAATAAAAATAACTGTAAGAAAACCTTAAGAACTGGGGTTAGAGATTATTTTCAGGCACTAAGTTCTCTTCTGTATTCCTAAATTGATTGAATCAGCTGGGAGAAACATCGAGAATCGCTTCCTTCAACTTTTATTTTGCAACATGGGGACCTTGAGAGGTTAAACGATGTGGCCCAGGTTACATGTAATGTGAGGAGTGGGTGAGAAGGCCTGAGGTGATGCTCTCATGACAGTTCTGGGGAAGCCTGCAGTTTGGGGAATGGGACAATGTGACAAATACTCGCCATTCCCTGAGATCATTCATTGACTATTCCCTTGATGGCTTTACTACAATGAGAGGAAGCATCAGTTTAAACATAAAAAGATTAGTATTTATCCATCCATTTATTCATTCAGCAAATCCTTATTCAGCCCTGACCATGGGCCAGTCTCTGTGCCAAGCCCTGGGGACACAGTGATGAAAAAACTGGCCACAGTTTCTGCCTCCTGCCTCATTCCACTTGCAGTGAGTGGATATTAAATTGGCCATAAACACCGAGTACGATGACCTTACAATCCGCAAAATGCACCTTTCATGTGTAAAAGGATTGCTACTACTTTACTTGTCAGCTGTGGATTTCCAAATGTGGTGGCTCCCTCTTATTTTTTTTTTCTTTGAGGAGTGTACCAATTTTTTATCTTTATAAACCAGGTAAGGGAAATGATGCACTTGCCCATTTTCTACAGACCTAATCGATTTTTACCTAATCAGTTTTACAGAAAGGGTTACATGGAAGAAGAGATAGGGGCCAGGAATGCAAGAGGGACATTGGTGAGTGGGGTAAGAATCCCCGTAGCCCTGGGAAAGGTGTCTCCACTTCCACATCTGGCTTTTCTAGGGGGCATCTGTGCTAACTGACCTGGGATTATGTTGGATGGCATATGACTGAAAATTCAAAGAAACCAATTTATAATAAGTTTATAGTAAGTTAAAGGTTTGTTTCACTCTCATGTGAAGGGAATCTGGAGGAAGGAAAGCCAGGGCTGGAGTGGCTGCCTTTGATCATGGGAGCACACTCCTTCTGCCTGATCATTGGGAGCACACTGCTTCTGCCTGATCGTTGGGCGCACACTCCTTCTGCCTGATTGTTGGGAGCACACTCCTTCTGCCTGATCGTTGGGAGCACACTCCTTCTGCCTGATCGTTGGGCGCACACTCCTTCTGCCTGATCGTTGGGCGCACACTCTTTCTGCCTGATCGTTGGGAGCACACTCCTTCTGCCTGATCGTTGGGCGCACACTCTTTCTGCCTGATCGTTGGGAGCACACTCCTTCTGCCTGATCGTTGGGAGCACACTCCTTCTGCCTGATCGTTGGGAGCACGCTCCTTCTGCCTGATCATGGGCGCACGCTCCTTCTGCCCGATCGTTGGGAGCACGCTCCTTCTGCCTGATCGTTGGGCGCACACTCTTTCTGCCTGATCGTTGGGAGCACACTCCTTCTGCCTGATCGTTGGGCGCACACTCCTTCTGCCTGATCGTTGGGCGCACACTCTTTCTGCCTGATCGTTGGGAGCACACTCCTTCTGCCTGATCGTTGGGCGCACACTCTTTCTGCCTGATCGTTGGGAGCACACTCCTTCTGCCTGATCGTTGGGAGCACACTCCTTCTGCCTGATCGTTGGGAGCACGCTCCTTCTGCCTGATCATGGGCGCACGCTCCTTCTGCCCGATCGTTGGGAGCACACTCCTTCTGCCTGATCGTTGGGCGCACACTCTTTCTGCCTGATCGTTGGGAGCACACTCCTTCTGCCTGATCGTTGGGAGCACACTCCTTCTGCCTGATCATTGGGAGCACGCTCCTTCTGCCTGATCATGGGCGCACGCTCCTTCTGCCCGATCGTTGGGAGCACGCTCCTTCTGCCCGATCGTTGGGAGCACGCTCCTTCTGCCCGATCGTTGGGAGCACGCTCCTTCTGCCTGATCGTTGGGAGCACGCTCCTTCTGCCTTCAGACTCCTTGATTTTTAGTGCAGTTTCCATCACTGAGGCTGCCTCATGGGCTGAGATGGCTGTTGAAGCACTGATCCTCGCATCCACAATTCAGGCAGGAAGCAGAAGGAAGGGCAATGGGCAAAGGGGCTGTGCCTTGCAGCCGAGCCAGCCTCCCTTTGCTGCAGAGGAGGCAGGGAAAATGCGGTATTTACTGGGAACATTGCCGCCCCTCCTCCAAGTTGAGGGTCTTGGCTCGAAGGACAAAAGCCAGAAAGGATAGGTGGAACAGTGCTTCTTAAACTTTTGCGTGCATCAGAATCACCCAGAAAGATGTTAAAACTCACTCTTCAAGGCCCCATCCCCAGAGATTCGGATTCTGGGGATTCGGAATCTGAGGTGGGGTCTGAAGAATCTGCATTTTTTAACAAACTCCCAGGTGACATAGATGGCGTCAATTCTCAAGCCATATTTTGAGTAGCACTGACACTCTTCCAATAGGTGGTACTTTGATTTGTCAGGGAAGTTCTATTGCTCTGATAACTTAAAACCAACCCAACCAGAAGCTCACAAAAACTAGCAGCCCGTGAAAAATGATCACCATTTTCCTAGAGCTCTGAGACAACTAGTGGTAGTGCAACAGTATCCCAAAAAATGTCAATGAAAATATTTCCTTCCCCAGAAACTGCTTGGTTTCACTCAGGTCCTGTCCTTATGGGCCTGTGTCTGGTTGCAGGGCTTGACGTATTTCGGAAGCTCAGCAGAGGTTGAACCCTTTCCCCTGGGGGGTTGGTGATCTTTGTTTTGGCCATTTCCACCTGGTGAAGATTTTCATAGACAAATATTTTTGTGGCATCCTGTAATTCATTGTGCCTTATGATGGACCTCTGATTCTATAAGCTTCCCCCTAGCTAGGGATGCACGGGGGTGATCAAGACATGACTAGATATGAACCTGACCTGCTGACAGTCCACCTGAACTTGCCTGGAAATGTCTCTCGAAAAGGATGAAAAGCCTCCTCCTTTAGACAAGGAAGACAGAGTGGGGTAAATTTCTCTACATAGATCTCATTTGAAAACAAATTTACAGAATGCAGAATGGCTACTGTGTGTCTTGTGCTATGCTAGGTCTCTCTCTCTCTAAGTGGACTCTGACCCTGTCCAAAACATTTAGCTGTGTCACATTTAGGCCCAGCTCTAAGAACCGTTTGGAAATAAATCACATAGAGCCTTTGATTGTGAGGCAGGCTTAAAGTACATTTTGTTTGATTTGCAGAGGCATGGTGAGGAATTTATACGCATGGCTGTTGTGGCAGCAGCGAGATTTCCAAAAAGATGAATGATGAAATGAAACAGACAGAAGCTATCTCACAAATGTTAAATGGAGAAATAAAAGTTGTTATAGTCATTGCTAATTACAGAATGAGCAAGAGATTTATTTAGCAGGACCATACTATGCCCCCGGAAGGTTCAGTTTATGAGCTGGAGCACAAGGATTTACTGTCATTTCACCTGAAAACACACATTTAGCTGTCCATTTACCTTTAATCCTACAGGCTTAAAATACTTTAAAATTTCAGAGACCATTAATATGTATTCCTTTAGAAAGCAAAGGTCTTTCAGAAGCTGTCCTTTACCAAAGTTAATGTGGTCACCACTTTTGATGATTTTGCTAGGTAGGGAGGTTTATTTAGTCACAGCTACTGTCACTCAGGAGGATGAGTCATTTAAAAACGGTGGCCCTGTCCTCCACTTCTTACCTACCATATATAATCTCAGTAATTCAGATTTCTCTAAATCAGCATTAGTGATCATTTCAGTAGGGTATGAACAAAAGGCCTATAAAAATAGCTTTCCAGTTCGCCACCAAAAATGCAAAAATGACAAGTATGTGAGGTAACGCATGAGCTAAATAGCTTGATTTAGTCACTCTAAAATGTGGGTGTGTATATATACAAACATATATATATACACACACACATTATGTTATACACCTTAAATATATAGAAATTTTACTTGTCAATTAAAATGATAAATAAAGTGGCTTTCCAGAAAAATTAGATATTGGACTCTATCACAAAGGAATTGCATAAAAATACTTACAAACATAACTATAAGCAATTGATGAGCAAATTACAAATGACTGTTTTTTATTAAAACATTCCTCCAAAAGAACGGCAAAGCAAATTCCATAGACACCCAAAATACTGAAAGTGACAAAACAATACTTCTTTAAAATGTATTTTATGATCTATTTATTGATATTCTAATGGTTTTAAGAAGGATAATTTTCCAAAACCTAAATGCTACACATTTTACAGTGGAAATATCAACCTTATCATGAGCTAAAGATTTGCAATCAGAACATTGGTAGAGTGCATTGCTGAGTTATAACAAGTGTCTCAGGACGAGGATATTTGGTAGGTATCCTTAAATATATAGACGCTTACCAGTAGGTTTAATAGAAGATTTCTGAAAGGTAGCCCAACTTTTTATTTCATTATTTTTATTTTTATTTTTTTGAGACAGAGTCTCACTCTGTCATCTAGGCTGGAGTGCAGTGGTGCAATCTTGGCTTGCTGCAATCTCCAGCTCCCAGGTTCAAGCGATTCTCCCACCTCAGCCTCCCGAGTAGCTGGGATTACAGGCATGTGCCACCATGCCTGGCTAATTTTTGTATTTTTAGTAGAGACAGGGTTTCGCCATGTTGGCCAGGCTCGTCTCGAACTCCTGGCCTCAAGTGATCTGCCCGCCTCAGCCTCCCAAAGTGCTGGGATTATAAATGTGAGCCACTATGCCTGGTCCCAACTTTTTAAAATTAAATTTTGGGGAAGTTCATGGAGATATTTTTGACATGTAAAAATAGAAAAAAAACCATCCATAGTGTGTGCATATATACACACAAGTTTTGGTTTAATATACTTGCCGTGCACTAGTCAGTTTTGATTCAGGTTACATAAGGGATAAAATATAAAAAGACATTTTAAAGTTTGAAATATGTGCTAAGTAGTTAGAGATTTGGCAGTTTTGCCACATTTCAAATGGGCCAAACATTAAAATAACTTATCCATGAATTTCAGGTTTCAAGGAAGGAGGAATATCTGACTATTTTTTTTGTGTGTGTGAGATTTGGTCTCCGCTTTTTGGTCCATCTGAATCCTGGAAGTCCCCAACTCTACCAGACCAAAAGGGTGTCTCTATTTTTTGTTGTTACTTCTCTGTTCTTGATGTAATGAGTTAAGTAGATGAAGGAGATTAAGGTGCAGGGAAGGGCTCTTAAAAGTTTAATGTTTCAGCTTTCCATAGTCATTCATACTTGTGAATCTTTTTCCTCTTCTACTTCAAAGTAGCCAAAACTTGGAAAGTTCAAATTAATCTTTGGGCTCCAAAGAGCAATTCTGAAGGATTAACAGGTTTCATTCTCTCCAGTGGGAGGTGGCCTAGACAGGTGCCGGTTTTGGGGAGAGGCGAGAGTACCCAGATGTGGGTGACTATTTCCTGTTCTTCCCTGAATGTCAGGCCAGTGGTCTCGAATCATTCCCACAGCAACTGCTACAAAAGTGACTATCTTAATCCTTTGACTAGATGGGATACTTCTACCTTTTCAGAGGTGAGCTGTTGAGTAGTAATGTCCGCTACAACAACACCCTCCCGGAATGGTGGTTCCTAAGAGCAAAGTCAGTTAATACAATTTCTCCAGGTATCCAGCTATCTCCAGGTGTGCGGTCCTGTGAAGCACTCTAAGAACTGTAAAAAATATTTCATAGGTATAGAAGGCATTTGTAATACTGTTGGTTCAAATGTGCTGACATGTAGCCAGTGGAGGAAGATGTTTCTTTGGAAGCCTGCCATCTTTCTGTAACGCACCTTCAACCTGAGATGATTCAGAGTCATTACGTTTCCCAGTCCCATGCCATATTGACCAGTCCTGTGGTCCTATGGCTAAGCGGAGGACACGGCCACAAGCTGTGAGTCATGAAAAGGAGGGTGCAGGTGATAGGCAAAGGGACCCATTAGCCAGTTTACAATGACTGGCAACTGACCAGATAGAGCTTACCGTATGTCCATGTAGAGTTGCTCATATTAGTCTGTAAATAATTTTATGCATAGTGAATGCAGCTTCTGAATTATTAAACTGATGCTATAAATGTGAACTGACAAAACCCACTTTTGGTCTGTCTTCATATTTTTCGTGGTTTCATTTCTCTCTCCCTTCAGATGTTTTTCCATCTGACTGTCACTGGATAGTGGAATTGCTCTGGTTACCTATGCCTTTTTTGTTCTTTGGTACATTAAAATAGTAGTAACAGTTGATCTGGTGATTGGTGAATACAGTTTAATCTTTAATACCTTGTGATCCAGATAGTTAACAAACACACATGAAATTTACTGAATGACAAGAACTGTGATAAAGACTTTTAAAGCCTATCCCCTTTAAACTTCATAATAACCTAATGAGTAAGTGTTATTTTCTTCCCTTTAGAAGTGGGGAAACTGGAACACAGGAAAGTCACTTGTCAAAGGCCAAATAGCTACAGACTGAGTATTCCTTATCCCAAATGCTTGGGACCACAAGTGTTCTGGATTTCTGGTTTTAAAAGATTTTGGGATATTGGCATTATACCTACCAGCTGAGCATCCCAAGTCTGCACATTTGATATCTAAAATGCTCCAATGAGCTTTTCCTTGGAGTACACATTGGCGCTCAAAAAGTTTCCAATTTGGGAGCATTTCGGATTTTTGACTTTTGGATTTGGATTTGGAATGCTCAACCTGTTTTCAGAGTCAGAGCCAAGTTCTGAATGCTCATCACCTGGCATATAGTATGGTATAATCACCCCACCAAACTTCTTCCAAAAGAAGCCAGGGTCATCTGCTGCAGATGTTTCTGGGCCACTAGGCCAATATTAACCAAATTATTATAGACACCATCTTAATGTAGAGGATCCCACAAGACTGTGACCTAATAAAACCCTCATTTTCCCTATGCATTGTGACTAACACAGTATTTGATACGTAGTAGGTCTCAATAGATGGTGAATAGACAGATGAATGAGCACATGAGTTGAGTAGTGAGGAGCAAGTGAAGTGTCATATGTAAAAGAGTTAATTCTCAGATTGATTCAAATGCGGACTTAACACTGCAGCTGTAACTCTGGGTCCGGGTCTTGGTGGCTCCTGCTTTGCTGAGCTTTAAAACTTTAGTAACCTGATGATGGAGAGATCTGCGGGGTGCAGAGGAGGGGCCTGGTTCTGGAGTGGTGATGCTGGTTGTCAGAGGGCTGAGGGTGGTGGCCTTTTGCTAACTGGTATGGAAGCATTTCAGTATTTTAACAAGTATGGAAGTAGCTATGTCAATTTGCCAAATAGAAACCTTGGAGGCCTGGTGCAGTGGTTCACACCTGTAATCCCAGCACTTTGGGAAGCCAAGGCAGGTGGATCACTTGAGGTCAGGAGTTCGAGACCAGTCTGGCCAACATCGTGAAACCCCATCTCTTCTAAAAATACAAAAATTAGCTGAGCGTGGTGGCACATGCCTGTGATCCCAGCTACTTGGGAGGCTAAGGCAGGAGAATCTCTTGAACCTGGGAGGTGGAGGTTGCAGTGAGCTGAGATGGTATGTGTCTTGGTTGGACACAAGAAAATGCACTCCAGCCTGGGTGACACAGTGAGACTCTGTCTCAAAAAAAAAAAAAAAAAAAGAAAGAAACCTTAGAAGCCACAAGAGGTCAGCTCCAGTGCAATATCCTCACCTGATGATGTTTTCCAAGCTCCTACCAAGGCTGCTGAGACACATCACTCATTGAAAAACTTTGTGGAGTTCGGTTTTGTTTCAACCAGGTATACTTTTTTGCTTTATTCCCATATCAACACTAGAGGGCAGTAGCTACCTAGAAGATGTAAACCAGGCTTCTCCAAGGTTGGTGAGCCCTCTCTCCCCGCCTTTGCCAAGGGGAATGAACGGCTTTTGCGAAGCATGAGTATTGCCCCTCTGTTGTTTACGATGGGTCTGAATGTGGAGATGATTCCAGAAGGCATTTGCTGGAGGGCCTGGGATATCCTTTAACCGTTGATAATATGCTCTTATCTGAAAGATGGAAACTTTCCCATCAACTTTAGAGGAATTGTGGATTCAGCAATCATTTATTAAACATGGGGATGGGGACACCCTTCACCATCTTAGCAGATGACTGGCTTTTAACCCATGCTTATTTAATTAGGACTTCACCATTTACTGTTGCTAGTTAATTTTATATAGGCAAAAACCTCTTGGTGTCCCCTGGGAATCTGTAAGGACAATGTGCCATGAACGAGAATTCAGAAGAGAGTGTTGGTTTGTGTATTCACAAGGTGTCTACTCAAAGATTGAACTCTTCCATATGTGGGGTGAAAGTTCCTGGCATTAACTATATTAAATAGTCACTGTCCTAGCTGAGCTCAGGGGAGCAGATGTTTTCAGCACCGGATCCATGCAAAGGCAGTACAATGTACTAGGAGTTCAGTTTGGAAGCCCTGAAGTTCTTGGCTCCATCCTTGACTTCTGAGATCTAGGGAAAGGCTGTGAGAGCCTGTGCTGGTTGCTTAACCTCATTTTCCTTATCTTTAAAACAGAAGCGGCAGACACAATGGCTGTAGGGTCTCTCCAAGTTTTGATTTCTACAGTAAGAACAATATCACTTGGGAATGCATATAAAGCAAGACACAGAAATAGAATTTCCTGTATGTGAGTCTTGGTTGGTCACAAGAAAGGGAGTGCATGCCCTGTGAGCTCTGTTTTGTTTGGAGACACTTGACAGGGTGCACCGTGCTTTGATTACTCCTCGCCAGTGGTTTCCAGAGGGAGCGAGAGGCAGGTGATCTGCCAGTGTAATATGAAAGGCAATCTAGGCTCAAGCCTAGCTTAAAGGGAAAAGGAAAAGGAGGTATCCACAGGGAAAATGGGGTTAGTTTTATATTCAAATCTTACCTGAGATGACAACAAAGTAATGATAGAAAACTGCATGTAGCTACATCAGTGGAGGCTAAAAGAAGATAATCAGAGATACTAGGAAGCAACCTACTGCAGGAGGAGAGAGAAGGGGGAGGGAGGGAGAGAGAGAAAGGGGAGAGAGACAGAGATGAAGAGAGAGAGGGAAGGAAGGACAGAGAGAAAAAAAGAGGGAGAGAGAAAAAGAGAAAGGAGAGAGAGAGAGGGAGAGAAAGAGGAAGGGAGAAAGAGATGGAGAGAGAGAGAGAAAAAGTGAGAGAAAGAAGGAGAGAGGGAGGGAGAAGAAGGGAGAGGGAGAGAAAAAGAGAGGGAGAGAGAGAAAAGAGAAAGGGAGAAAGAGGGAAGGAGAGAGAAAAAGAGGGAGGAGGAAGGACGGGGAGAGGCGGAGAGGAGAGAAGGAGAGAAGGAGAGAGAGAGAGGGGGATGGGGGAGACGGGGACACTGGGAGGGGGGAGGGGGGAGGGGGAGAGGAGAGAAGGAGAGAAGGAGAGAGGGAGAGAGAGAGAGGGGGATGGGGGAGAGAGAGAGAGGGGGATGGGGGAGACGGGGACACTGGGAGGGGGGAGGGGGAGAAGGATAGGGAGATTGACTCATGGTTGGAAGGTCCTGGGTTTAAATCCTGGCTCCAGATGGGTAAGCGTGGGCAGGTGAGGGAGCTCCCTGAGCCTCTTGTTTTCTCACCTGTTGTTCATAAACGTGAGTTGCCTCTCCTGTCCTCCTTTTTCCTTGAATCTATAGTTCTAAGGAAAAAAAAGTGTTTCATGTTTCATGCATTCAATAAAACTTTTTCCCCTGGAGCTGAATAAGTAGAAAAGGCACCAGAAAGCGTAGCAAAAGAACGAGGGTACTCTAAGTCTGGCTTGAAGGGACTGGACCATTTCCAGAGTGTTCCACAGCTAAACATGAGCACACAGAGAAAGCAGACCAGAAAAGACAGATGGATGAGGGACCTGGAAATTATCTTCACGTGAGTCCTGGTGTGTTTCCTGAAATGGACCTTCCTGGCATTTGTTTGCATGACAGAATTCTTTTTCACTGGAGTGGAACAGACATCAAAGAGCAATGGTGTTGATGTGGAAGGATCACCTTCACGTGACCTTGTTGGGGGTAGTTATATCAATGTGGTGAACCAGGGCAGGTAGAAGAACATGGAAAAAACACATGCAAATGTTTGTCACTCCTTGTGAACTTTCAGAAATAACCAGGTGAAACTCCTAATGGAATTAGAAATCCTTTATGAATAGCCAGGGAAAAACACTAGGAAGCACAGGTGATTCCTGTAAGTGAGACCTAGTTTATAGGAGACCACACGCTACGTAAAGAATGAAGGAAATTGGAATTTCTTCCATGGAACAGAGATGTAGGGAGACTGAGTGAAGTTTAGCAGAAATCATGGCTCTTTCAAAATTTTGTTTTTCAGGTCTCATTGAGTCTGAGTTAATATGTGAGACACCAATAGGCTGGTTTAGAATTACATGTCTTCATGATTTCATCTTTATGTATTTACTTTTTGGTGTTGCCTCATATTAAAGAACTTCATCATTTTGTTAAAGGAACTTCAGCAAGCAAAAACATAGACTATCCACTAATCTTGCATAAAAAATCAATATTGCATTTGCATCGACTTCTCAGATCTAATTTACACTGCATATAGAGTATCCCCCAGTGAAGCTTAGCCCAAAGGAAAGAAGGTAGAGAGAAGAGGAAGAGAATGACTTAGATGAGGAGGACAGAAGAACACAGAAGGGGAGGAGGCCAGGTCATGGATCAAGGCCAGGTCAGAAGGGGACAGCTGGTGGTACACACAGAAGCAAGAGGAAGGTCATCATCAGAAATTCTAGGACTGCAGAAGGAGAGTGTGTTTAGAGATTCTGATTTCTCCAATGGGGGAAGCAGAAAAAGTCCAGAATCTTAAATAATGGGCTTGGGTCAGCCTCATGCATTCCATCAGGTCAGAGGGAGACAGGGTGTGTGCCTGAGGATCCAGGCAGAGTTTCAGGTGGTATAAATCAAGCCCAGTTGATAGTAGTTGGAGAAGATTCTAGAGAAGGAAATAGGAAATTGCATCCCTGGGTCAGAAATGGGCAGTCAGGTCTTTACTACTATACCCTCAAGAAATGACTGTGAATTCCAGGACGGCGTCTTCCTATGCTCTGCCCTACCCATTATTTACTCTCCTGCAGGGTATTAGATACTTCCTGTGCACCACCCCATGTGCTCTTGGCTTTGCCTCTTATTTAAATGGCTGCAGCTGTGGCAGTCAATCTACACAGGCTTTGACAAGCTTCCTGCAGTGTGGGCCTCACGGATTTTTGACACACAGCATGGCACGCCCAAAGACATGCTCAATACTCACAAATGCTCAGCTGTGAAGTGGAGGGGAGCTTATGTCTCTTGGGGGACCCCCTGGACCAATGAGGGGCAGGAGCTGATCAATAAATGCCTTCCTTCCCTTTCTTACTCCGGAGACTTGGCTGTGACTTCTCAGGTGATTCCATGAGATGTAAGTGGCCCCAGAGTGAGGGCCCATTGGAGAATGCAAACGCATCCTGGTATTGGCTTTCTTTCCTTCCTGCTCTGTCTGTCCTCAGCCCTGCTGCCTGGAATCACCCTTTCAAAGAAACTTACTCTCACATAAGCCTCTATCTCAGGCTCTACTCTGGGTAACCCAGGCTAGAAAAACAGACCAAGAGAGTGAGAAGGAGATGGAGATGTCTTTCTTGGAGGGCTTCTTGAATTCAGCAAGTCGCTGCAGGAAACAGGGGCTTCTCAGAACACATGGTGAGAATTTCCCCATCCTTTGCTTTGGAGGGTGGTGAGTACCTGGGGCAGGTACTTCTCTGGCTAATGATACTCCTTTTATAGGGGACACTTTTTCTGCTCTTCAGAGATCATTTCACATAAAAGTCAGACTTTGGGATTTAAAGTCCTACTCACTTTTCTAGACCAATGACTCCCTATTTCTCCATGGCTTCATTTTAAGACCCAGTGTGCACATTTGCCCACTGACTTGGTCTCCTGCCCCTGAATGTGGATCTATTCTTTAATATCCCCCTGAAATCAGTCTCCTGTGAGCTGGCTGCCCCAAGCCAGGTGTGGCCTGACTGATGCAAATACAGGGGAATTCTTGCCTCTGGTAGTTTGAGACTCAGTTCTCGGTCAGTTAATGGGGACCCGGATTGTGGAATGTCTTTGCTTTCAGGAAATTCAATGACTGTGTTGGAAGCACTAATTACCTGCCTTAAAAACCAACATTATTAGCCAAGAATAATTATTACTGCAAGGAAAAGGAAAACAATCAGGAAGGAACACATCTTTAAGGCCACTTTAAATTTCAACTCACCTTCTAGCGGAGGGCGGAAAGGTGCAAATCCTTATTCTCCTGTCTATTAAAAAGAAAGTCTTCAACTGTAAGCAATCTGCCACTGAATCCCATTTATATTTTTTTACCTTTGGTGTGAATAGCAATTAGATGTAGTGACAAAAACACAACATGTGGAGGTTCATACAACTTTGGTATTTGTTATTTTAAGTTCTTTTTCAGGATATAAACGATTGGAGTTTGAGTGAAGTAATGGTTGGTGGGTGAAGCATGTGAAGTTTGTGTGTGTGTGTGTGTGTGTGTGTGGTAGGGGGTAGCACAGAGAGGCTTCATGGTTACTATGGCTACACCACACAACTCCCCTGGCAACTTGAACAGGGTGTAAGGGCAACAAGCAGGGGGAGTTGGAAAAGCATACAAATGAAATCAGAGGGGTTTACAAAATCCCAAACTGGAAGACTGTATTTCCTTAAATACCTCTACCATCTGGGCACATTCTCTTTTAAGATTCTGTACTCCAGATGCATTTTTGTCAAACAAAGCAGAGTTATCTTTAGTAATATAAAATTAAGGGAGCAATGGCTGAGTGTAACAATTCTAAAGAAACCTTGGGATCGGCCATACAGTGATGCCTGATTTAGCTGGCATTGTTGGGTCTCGGTGCTACATAAATAAAATAACCCCTGTAATGGGAGCTACCTTGTTGAACTAGGATGGATGGGTGGGTCCGTGGGAAGATTCTCTTTATCATTCTCCTTTAATCTGCCTCCAACGCTGCACCTGCCACATCTCTTCTAGGTCTGCCTTGGCCCTGAAGCCCACCAGACTCTGTGGGGAGATAAAAGGAAGGAGGTGAGGATGGAAGGTGACGTTGACGACTCTAATTCTTTCTGATTTGCACTCTCCTCTCTCCTTCCACACAGGCCTAGCTCTTGGGTAATCAGATGGAGGAGAGGATGAAAGCAAGTGAAACTTCCTCCTACCTTCAGGCCACAACAGCCAGATAATCTCTTGCTTATGTGACAGACAGTTTGTGGTTAATTCACTGCTTACCCCTCTTTGTCTATTGCTCCATCCTTTTTTCAACTCAACAGAGACTTCTGTTTTTCTCTGTTTTTAAAAACTTAATTTTAAAAAGTTTTGTGGAGGTAAAATCCACATAACATAAAATGAACCATGTGAAAGGACAGGTTGAGTATTCCCTTGTTTGAAACACTTGGGACAAGAAGTGTTTCAGATTTTGGATGTTTTTGGATTTTAGAACATTTGTATGTATACAATGAGCTACCTTGGGGATGCAACCCAAGTCTAAACATGGGATTAATTTATATTTAATATACACCCTATACGCATAGCCTAAATGTAATTTTATATAATATTTTAAACAATTTTATGCAGAAAATAAAGTTTGTGTTAAGTACTTTACGTGCAGAGTTTTCCACCTCTGGTGTCAAGGTAGCACTCAAAAAGCTTCAGATTTTGGAGCATTTCAGATTTTGAATTTTTGAATTAGGGATGCTCACCCTGCATAGACTTCACTTGCGTTTGGTACAATCTCTGTGTTGCACAATAATCATCTCTATTTCATTCCAAAACATTTTTACCACCTCAAAAGGAAACCTGGTACAACTGAGCCATCACTCCTCACTTCCCCCCTCCTCCGCCCCTGCCAACTACCAAAACTTTTAATTGTAGTATAAAATACATGCAGAAAAATGCACAGGTCATATGTGTGCAGCTCAATGACTTTCCACAGGTGGTCACACCCGGGGTCCCCTGAGCTCAGATCAAGATGGAATCTTAACAGCTCCTCCTGTGGCCCCTCTCACTTCTAACCCGACTACCAGAGAAGCCACTATCCTAATCATGGATTGTGTGTGTGTTTTTGAGCTTTCAACACATGGGCTCCAACCTTATGTTCTCCTTTGAATCTGGCTTCATGTCTTCATCAGTATGTTTGTATGGTTGTGGTTTGCTTATTCTCTTCATATCTTCATCAATATGTATGTAGGATTTTGTTTTGCTTATTCTCATTACTGTATTGTATTTCCTTGGGCAAATTTACTCCAATTCGTTTGCTGGGTGAATATACTTCACTTTACTTATCCATTCTATTGTTTTGTGGTGCCTAGTTTCCCTCTTTAGGACTGCAGGACAAATTCCCTTGCTGTCTCAGCGGAGGAGAGCTGCTTGCCCAGGGTCACACTCCTTTGCTGGGCAGCCCACATCCAATGCTGATTGACATGTGGGGCATGAAGGTCTAGCCCCATCACCCTAACTTGGGACAACATAGGAAGCGCTATCCCAGATTCAGAGCTCTCCTGTGGGGTCAGCTGAGGCCATGATGACCTGCGTTGCAGCCCACCCAACTTCTCTCTGCCCAATTCTACTCTCTTCCCTCCCTCCACGGGTGACGATTCTGAGAGTTCTTTAATTAATGTCCTGCACGTGAGCGCTGCTTTCTGGGTAGCAGTGGGGCTTTGGATCATTTGTAATTTTTTGCTTTCACAAAGTGGTGCTGCTATGAACATTCTGGTGCAGGTGTTCCGGTGAAGATGTGTGTGCATTTCAGTGGGGTATGTATCTCAGAGTGGAGCTGCTAGGTTTTAGAATTAGCACTCACTCGGCTTTGATAGATAGTGCCAAACAAAGTAAAGTGGTTGTATCAATTTACCTTCTTGTCAGGAGTTCTAGTGTTTCACATCCTCACTAACATTTAGTTCTCTTTTATATGTTAGCTAGTATAATAGGGGTGCCATGATATTTCAATCAATGCGGTTTTTTTTTTTTTTTTTTGAGATTGAACCTCTCTCTTGTCACCGAGGCTTGAATGCAGTGGCGCGATCATGGCTCCCTGCAACTGCCTCCTCCTGGATTTGAGTGATTCTCTTGATTCAGCCTCCCTAGTAGTTGGGATTACAGGTGTGCACCACCACGCCCACCTACTTTTTGTATTTTTAGTAGAGACAAGGTTTAGCTATGTTGGCCAGGCTGGTCTCGAACTCTTGACCTCAAGCCATCCACCCACCTTGCAATGTGTTGGGATTACAGGCTTGAGCCACTGTGCCCCGCCTTTAATGTGGTTTTAATTTGCACTTGCGTTGCAGCCTATATACTTTTTAGGCACCTCTCTTGAGCCATTGGGCAGATGCCCCTTCTTTAAAGACTATATGTTTTTTAAGAGCAGCTTTGGGCCCACAGCAAAATTGAGAGGAAGTATAGAGATTTCTCATATAACCCCTGCTCCTACATCTGCACAGCCTCCCCCCATTATCAACATCCCCCAACAGAGTGGCACATTGACACATCAGTATCACCCAAAGTCCACGGCTTACATCAGCGTTTTCTCTTGGTGTTGTACATCCTATGGGTTTGGACAGATGTGTAATGACATGTATCCATTATTATAATAGCATGCAGAGTATTTTCACTGTCCTGAAAATCCTCCTTGGTCTGCAGACACTATGATGATCACATCCCCCTTTATCCAAGACAGGCATAAATTTTCTTGTGTAGCATTGGGACAAACATTTATTAATTTTATTTTTTATTTAGGAAAAATATAAATATAATTTACCATAATTATCATTCTAAGTATATAGTTCCATGGTAATAAATACACTTATATTCTTTTTTTCCTCTTCATTCCTCCAAGATATTTATTAATTTTAATACCTTTCTATCTACTGGGTACAGGTAAGACCAGTATTGTTTTATAGTGGACTGGTAATATTGTTGGCTTATTAAATTGTGGCAGCTCCCTGTAGAAAGAAGTAGCTGAAGAGGCTGGGCGTGGTGGTTCACGCCTGTAATCCCAACACTTTGGGAGGCCGAGGCGGGCAGATCATGAGGTCAGGAGATCGAGACCATCCTGGGTAACACGGCGAAACCCCGTCTCTCCTAAAAATACAAAAAATTAGCCAGGTGTGGTGGTGGGCGCCTGTAGTCCCAGCTACTCGGGAGGCTGAGGCAGGAGAATGGCTTGAACCTGAGAGGCAGATCTTGCAGTGAGCCGAGATTCTGCCACTGCACTCCAGCCTGGGTGACAGAGCAAGACTCCATCTCAAAAAAAAAAAAAAAAAAAAAAAAGAAGTAGCTGAAGAGTAACAGGAACCCCTGGGCTATGCTATCCTAGAGCAAGAGAGGTATGGCTAGTACTAGAAAGGGGCCTGGGGCCAGGGGAGAGGGTAAAGGTACCAGAAGAAGTTAGCTGAGGTAGAAGAAAGTCAAGGGTGATGTAAGAAAAAGAACATAAGTATTCATAGAAATAGATGTAGATCTAAGCCCTGCTACTAATCAGCTTGAGCCACTGGCTTTAGACCTCAGTTTCTACATCTATAAATTAGCAGATTTGGTATAAACAAATTTAGATTGTTTGCTTCTCGTTTTACATTTTTATTGATTACAAAAGTTATATAAAACTAGTAATTGGAGTTCCACTTCTGGCATGACAGCGTAAGGAACTCCAGTGACCTGCTCACCAGTGAAGCAGATGAAAGTCATTAAAAAAACAAAAAACAAGCAAACAGAAGTCTCTGTAAATGGTCCTAATGGCAAATGAAAAGAAAAATATCTTCAAGCAAGCCTATGAATATTCAGCAGGAAAGGAGAGAGTCTGTGGTATCTGCCCCAAGACCGCTTCCTTCCTCTCCCCTCCCAGCTCAGTGAGGCTCTTTTCCTCATCCCTCCTGCTCAGCTGAGTGTAGAGATTCCACTCCAGATGGCTGTGCCCAAGAACACAGGGTTCTCTCTTCCCCCAGCTCCCACTGCTTTCTTCCTGGGAGGAGCAGGATATCAACATTTCTCATCTTGCCCTCAGCCACCTGTTGCCGAGGCTTAGTTCCAGGCCAATGCCAGTGAGAGGTGAGGGCTCCCTTATTCTGCTCAGCCTGTGCTATGCAACAGAGGAGGTTGAAAATACTAGGGCCCTGATCACTCTTGTCCCACCACAGCTTGTGGGGTGATGGTTCCATATCAGAAGCAGTAAGCCAAGAAGACCCCAGTCTGATGTCACACCCTTGACCCCCCAACTCTACTGATCACTCAGCTAGAGCAGAAAGAAGTTGGTCATCATCCTCACCTCCAGCTCCAGAGCTGTCTCAGAGATTTTGCCTGGGGGAGAAGCAGGCCATACAACAGGTAGCTCCTAATCTCTTCCCAAAGGAACTGACTTCATTTGCAATAGAGAGTGGAGAAGTTCAAACCTAAGGGCCCTCTCTGGTGAAAGGCAATTGATTCATGGGTCTAGGTCTTAGGACAATACTGTCTACATGGTAGGCCAACTTGTCTGCAGGAGAGAACTGGAGAATAAAACAGCTGGGAGAAATCCTGTTGGGGTCAGAACAAATCTTAAACATGAACCTCAGGAACTGTGTCTCTAAAGGAGTCACAATTTGATTGGATTAATTTATAAAGAAATTTATGCCCCAGGGAATTGTTGAAAACAACAGAATGTTCAGCAGGCAATTAGCAGAGTTAAACAGCTAGGAGTCAATGGGGAAAGAAAGAGAACTGAACCAATACGGTTCATCCCACTCAGGGTGACTGTGGCCATACCCAAATCTGTACCTCCCTAAGGAGCAACATCAGAGGCTTAACACTATGGAGTAGGGGTAGGGAGTAGGGGGTGGGAGAAATAGACTTCACTAAAATCTAATCACTGAAAAATAAACAAGCAAATAACAAACACACGTCTTAGATGGGAATGCCAGTACCCAGCACTGCTACAATATATTATCTAAAATGTTCAGTCTCAAAAAAATATTGTAAGCCATATAAAGAAACAGCATACACTGGAGCAAAGAAGGCAATAGAAACTGCTCGTGAGCATAACCGGATATCATATTCAGTAACAAAATACTTTAAGATAGCCATTATACAAATATGTTCACAGAACTAAAGGAAACTGTGATTAAAGAAGGAAGGTAGGATGACAATGTGGCATCAAATAGAGAATGTTAACAAACAGAAATTACAAAACAGAGCCAAATGGAAATTCTGGGGTTGAAAATTACATAACTGAAATAAAACATTTACCAGAGTGGCTCAACAGTGGATTTGAAGTAGTGAGAAAAAAAATTAACAAACTTGAAAATAGATTGATAGAGGCTATGCAAGATGAAGAACAGAGGGAAAAAAGAATGAAGAAAAATGAACAGAACCTCAGAAAAAAAATGTGGGAGACCATCAAATACATCAACATAGACATAATGGGAGTATCAGAAAGAAAGGAGAGAGAGAAAGGAGGAGAACAAATATTTAGAGAAACAATGGTTGGCCGGGTGCAGTGGCTCACACCTGTAACCCCAGCACTTCGGGAGGCCGAGGCGGGCGGATCACGAGGTCAGGAGGTCGAGACCATCCTGGCTAACACGGTGAAACCTGTCTCTACTGAAAATACAAAAAATTAGCTGGGCATGGTGGTGGGCACCTGCAGTCCTAGCTACTTGGGAGGCTGAGGCAGGAGAATGGCGTGAACCCAGGAGGTGGAGCTTGCCGTGAGCCGAGATGGCGCCACTGCACTCCAGCCTGGGCGACAGAGTGAGACTCTGTCTCAAAAAAAAAAAAAAAAAAGAAAAAGAAAGAAAAAGAAACAATGGTTGAAAAGTTTTATATAAAATTGTTGTAACAGTGAAACAACATAAAGATTTATAAAGTAAATGCTCATAAACTCTCACCCAGGACTGTGGTCTTCACCCACTATGAGGCAACCGATGTCACAGTTGGTGTGTATTCTTTCATACTTTCCTCTATGCTCATGCAAAACTAAGCAAATATACATATACATATTTAGTTTTTATATATAAAATAGATAAATGATATTCTGTTGTTTGGATGCATTGCAATTTATTTAGCTATTTCCCTATTTTACCATTTTCCTGCCAGATTTTCAACAACTATGATTCTGTTTATCTAACAGAAGCCATTATTATGTTAAATTTATTCTCAACCACATTCAGCCTGATTTTTGAAGACCACAGCAAGACTTGTATTGGAACAGGTTTAATAGACTTTACTGTCATTTGTAGGGCATGGACCAGCCTAATTTGAATATTTAGGTGTGGGAGGTTATAGTGGGAAAGCAAGAAGCATGAAAAAGACTAACTTGTTCAATATGTCATTTGGTTCAGCCTGATTGCCCATATATCAAGTGTGATTTTGAAAAAAGTTTTAGACTTTGATTGTATTACCCAGAAAAATAGACTATGAATTTTGAGGTCTGGGTTCGACTTCTAACTTAGTCACTTTTCAGTTAACCTTGGCCAGAACCTAGTGCTAGGTGGTAACCAATCACAAAATTTCAGTGGCATACAACAGTAAGGACTAGTTTATCTCACGTGTCGGTGGGGCAGCCTGGGGGTTTGTTGGGTGTGGGATAGATTGATCTAGGCATGGCTCAGTGGGGGTGGCTCCGTTTTGTGTGTCTTTTTGGGACCAGAAGGCTAGACTGGTGATGGCAGAGGGGCAAGAGAGCAAGTCCAACTGCAAAAGCACATTCTAAGCCTCTGTTTGCATCCCATCTGCTAACATCCCATCAGCCAAAACAAGACACATAGCTAAACCCATAGTCAAAGGGGCACTGCAAATTTACATGGCAAAGAGTATAGACAGATGATCCTATTACTGGGGAGGAAGGAAAGATTTGGAACCATATCACAGTCTACTGTAGTCAACTACTAGCAAGTTATTTAGTGTTATCTGAAGGAAGGAGATGATACTATCTAACTTTGTAATTTTGTTGTGAGGGTTAATTGCAATATTTCATGTACCTCCCTTGACATGTCATACATAATCAATGGCTATCAATTTTCTTCCTTTACAAAAGCTATAATGGATATTATAATTCTTTTATCTTCAAAATCTTATATGATGTTGGCCAAACTGATAACATTTCAAAGTGTGAAATAATTAAAAAATTCTTTTTCTAACATATGAGTAAAATAATGGATTTTTTCCTATTATGTTCCTACTAGGTTCCACTTGCAAAAATATTTTTGCATAGTTGAATCCAGAGTATATGGCCATTCTGAATACTGCTATTTTAAATTTTCTTATATCAAAACATTATCTGAAGCTGCTACACTGCTTTCCCATGAATCCCTTCTTGTGGTTGTATGATAGTTTGTCATTTGTTGGACCATAATGAGTCAAACTATTTCAGGGAGAGGTCTCAAGGCCTCCGGGCTGGGCATTCGTTACCTGAGCTGGTGTCCTGTTGGTTTTAGAGCATTGGCACCTGCTGAGTGATTGTGGCAAGGATCTTAGGGTGCAGGGCTCTCAAGCTCCTATAAATCCTCCCTTCCCTGAGAAGACAAGCTAGCGTACTGGAAAAGCAATAAAGTCCTCCATGTTATATTAGTGTGACTGCTGCCCGTGGGAGGACAAACAAAGCCATCTGCAGGTGCTGTCAGTGTCAATAACACATGACAGCAGGCTTCTACCCCACTGAGCTGATTTGGTGGTCTAAAATATTTGGCCACACATAGGACTGCATCTGTGGCTTTGTATATTGGTTGAAGGTGCTACCAAAGCTCATTTGTTAAATTTTTAAAAAGCAGGTGAAACGGACCTAGAATTGGTTTAATGAAGATGTGGCTCACGAGGGCAATGAGCAGCAGGTGGGCTCTGCTCTCTGGGCAGGGTTAGTCCAGTTAAGGGAAGCTTTGTCAGCAAGCTGTTGATCTCTTTGGGGCCCAGATGGCAACCCACTGTTGCCGAGACTAGTTCCATGGCTAGACTCAAAAGGATCCATCATGTCAAACTAGGAGTTCAGTTCAGCCAGGAAAAAAACACAAAACTTCTTTTGCTTAGGATTGTCTAATAAAACATTTGCTCATGGGTTGCCCAGGGCCCTCTGCCTGCGAGACTGGCTCACTGTGCACTCTATGCTCTGCCACATAATAACCAACCCTCCGGAAGTGGTTATATCATGTTTTGGGTTTGCCCAGAAATGTTTTGTTCAGAAGAGTCTCAGAGAATGGCCTCAGGATTCATCACGTTTTTCATGAACCTCTTTCTATTCTCCTTTGAAACGTCTCTCTCTTCCATCTCTGTGCCTCACTCTGCACACTCAGCAAGGGGTCCCCGCAGGGATGGATGGATGGTGCAGTAGTGAAGAGCATGGGCTGAAGAGCCAGGCTGCCTGGGCTTGACACTTTAGCCACTCAGATGTTGTCACCTTGGCAAGTCGCTTAACCTCTTGGTGTATTCATTTCCTCACCTTTAATATGGGGATAATAATGGCACCTACCTCATAGTATTGTTTCAATAATTAATGGATTATGTAAAGTGGTTGGAGGAGTTCCTGGCAAGTGGTGTTATGTAAGATGACTACTACTATCTTGAGATCTTAATGAACATCAATTAAATGAGATGATGCATCTGACATTCTGTCATAGAGAGGACACTGAATTATAAATATTATCACTACTAATAATGGTAATAGGCCAGGCACGGTGGCTCATGCCTGTAATCCTAGCACTCTGGGATTGCCTGAGGTCGGGAGTTTGAGACCAGCCTGACCAACATGGAGAAACCCTGTCTCTACTAAAAAAATACAAAATTGGCCAAGCGTGTTGGCGCATGCCTGTAATCCCAGCTACTCGGGAGGCTGAGACAGGAGAATCGCTTGAACCTAGGAGGCAGAGGTTGTGGTGAGCTGAGATCATGCCATTGCACTCCAGCCTGGGCAACAAGAGTGAAACTCCATCTCAAAAAAAAAAAGTTAATAATAAGATATTCAAGTTTTATCTCTTCTTGGATAAGATGTCTGAATGTTAACAGGGACTTATTGCAAAGAAAACCTGAATCTGCCTTTTCCCCAACTGAGTTTGGCTCTATAGAGGAAAGTGTTCTATGGTCACATAAGTTTGGAAAATGTTGCTTGGTTGTTTGCATATGAGCGTGTGTGTGTGTGTGTGTGTGTGTATGTATGTGCATGTGTGTGTTTCTAATACATATTCAGATCTTTGAAATATTTTCCCTCGAAACCCAATTTGGAAAAGTTTTTCCGTGACCTGTTGAATGGGAGTGGGAATTTCAAATGAGGAGAATCGTTGGAGGAAGTGGAGTTCTGAACCCTTCTCAAGTAATGGTAATCAAGAAACTGTCCTTCTCACCTCCAGGGGAAGTAATGGGAATTTATTAATATCTCCCCTGTGCCAGACATTGATCTTGGTGCTTCAAATGCATTATCTCTAATAAAAATATGTTAATAGCTACCATTTTTTGAGCACCTGGAATGTGCCAGGCATTTTATATAATTTATCTCTAACATCCATAACATTTTAGCAGAGTAGGTATTATTATTCCTATCTTCAAGGTGAGGAATTGAGGTTCTGTAATATGTCACATGGCAAGTATTTGGAGCCCAGGTTCAAGCTCAGGTCTGGAGGCTTCAAAGCATCTCTTTGTGAAACCATGATGGGGGAATTTGGCATTCTCAGCAGCACTTAAGAAGATTAGGGAATGAAGGGGAAAAGCAATGATAAGAATAGCAGACGTTCACATTCACGTCGCAATATAGAAAGTGCTTCTCAATGCAGTTTCTCATTTGATTCCAAGAGTGTGCACTCTGGGCCCCACCTCCCTCCAGTCTCTGCTTCCACAGTTCCCTTAGTGGGAGGCTCTTTCCAAGGAGCCTGGTCTGCTCCTCTGAACTCACTTGGCTCTTATGATTTCTTGCCTTTTCTCACATTCACCCCTTCTCATAGTTAACTTGATGATCTTCCAAGTTCCAGTTTGCCTTCCCTGAGCAGCTCATCCTAGCTCCCTTAGACAGAATTGATTGTTCCTTCTTTACACTGCAGAATTTTATTCAAACTCATTTGTTGCAGATTGAGTTACGATCGCATGTTGGAAGATTGAATGGGTGAGCACAAAGTAGCATCTTTCAGCTAGGTCAGGTAGGCATTAGTCCTCTCTTGTTTTGGTGTTTAAATGAGAATAGTAAAGCTTAGATTCGGTGACCTGTCCAAGGTCATACAAGTGGTCAGTGGTACAGCTGGGCCTTCAGACTTGATTTTAGGAACCAGGGACCCAAGGATGCCAACCCAGGATTGTAGTCATAAAACTTAAATGCTCATAAACTCATTTCCCAGTCTCTTCCCTGAAGGAACACACTTTTTAAGCAGGGATTGATTAGCTTAACAAGAGAACTCTTATAGAATGAATGCAAAAAGCATCTATAACCTCCTATTTATATGTGTCTTAGTTTTCAAACCACCCTCTATTCTACCCACTTCCCTAGTTATGTCAAGAAGGTCAGATGGTGATAAGACTTTTTCTAACTTACTGAGATAAGCAAGTGTGTTTTCTGGGGGATCTTTAAATAAAAGGAATGCTCCCACTACAAACATCTCACCCTCTCCCATCCCTCTCATCTCCATGTGGATACTTTCTTTGGAGAGTCTCACTCCCTCTAATGACTCTGTGGGAAATTTTGCACTTTCACACCCAAGAGGCTAATTAAAATAAATCAGTTAAAGACTGGTGAAGGCAGTGATCCAACAAAGGGGAATAAATGAGCAAAGGATGTTTATCATAATGGAAGCTGGAAGGCGAATATTGCCTAAACACTCATTTACAGGCCGGGGGACTGACAGCCAGCTCCTGATTTGGGAGGCCTTGATGAGGCTGCAGCTTCAGCGCTCCCGCATTTTTCTCAAGAGTTTCCTTCTGCAGGCTGGCTTCAGGTTCAGGTCTTCAATCAGTCAGGGCAGAGAGATAGCACATATCAGCCAGAGCAGATGGCCTGCCCTGTTTTCCCTTTGAAAGTTGGAATCTGAAGCTATATTAGTGCCAGGCTTAATATTAATTATAACCATGACCTGCCTGGCTAGACTTCCTGATTATTTTTGGTAAATTTTCCTTGGAGATAAGGAGGAAACCATTAAACTCCGATTATGGTTTGCCAGTTCTAGGAAGCACCTATTAGGACATCTAACACTGCTCTAGACAAGAAGAAAATAGCCCAACCTTGGGCATGTAAATGAATGACACACTGCCATTCCTGAGAGCAGCACCAAGATGGCCCAGTGGATCTTCCTCATCTATCACTCTCTAACCCTGGAGGCTTGCCTTCTGATTGCTTTATCAAGATAGTGGAAATGTGGGTTAAGAATCCTTAAGAAGGTCTGAAAAGAAGCTTTGTCTTTTTTATTCATCTTTTTTCCTCCTTGTCTTAGGCCCCTTGCCCCCACTCTCTCTTAGATCAAGGTTGTTTATTACAGTCTGCATGCCCTCCGGCGACAGGGCAGGACTCGAATTTGAAGAACTCATTGAAAACTGAGATTTTTATTTTTTATTTTTAACTCCTGAAGCCAGAATCTCAGCGCTGAACTGGGGAACGATCCCTGTTATATACCTGGGCTAAACCTTTTTCATTAATTTCTCTTCCTACTACTATGAATCTTATGTAAGATTCAGACTTTGATCTCCTGCAGTTTCACAAATGTTTGTTTTTTTTGTTTTTCTTTTTTTTTGAGAACTTAACACTCTTGGTTATTATATCTCAGATGAATACTTTTATGTCTGTATTTTCTACTTGTTATTTTAAAACCTAAGTCCATTAGAGAGTTAGGAGTGCAGCCTCAATTATACCTTAACGATTGATGCCCTTTGGAGTAGTTGCCTTGGGTATATATACTATTATTTAGAATCATTTAGGTTCAAGTGGAAGAAAATAACACTAGTTAAGCATAAGGGAGATTTATTTTACAGATACTAGCATGTCTCACAGAACCCGAGAACACAAATATTATCAGTTCTCAGGACTCTTGGGAACAGGAACTCAGTTCTCAGAATTGACTTTCTATTTCTTTTATCTCTGATTCTGTCTGCATAGCAACATCTTTCTTCCCTTTCTCTGAGTGTAAAGGTTTCCTCCATCTCTCTAGTCAACGTCACAGAAGACAAAAATACAGTCTGAGTTTCCCATCCTACAGTAAACTACTCAGGTGTGACTTTTTTTCTTGGTTCTAGTTCCAAGATTACTCTGCCAGCACTCTGGTCGGCCTACCTTGGGACAGGTGCCCAACTCATAGGGCTCACGTGGCGTCAATACAGATGGAGGTGGGTCTCAGATAGGGGTGTTCAGAAGATGAAAATTAGGCAAAGAAAGAAGAAACTTGTCCCTATATTTATAAACCATTCACTAAGCAAATTCATTAGTTTTGCTAATTAAGTCAATTCATTTTCCCAGGAAGTGATGAGTTGTAGATTTTTAGTCTATGAGTTATTAGCCTCTATTATTAATTGGATTTAGTTACTTAAAGAAATCAATTCCTTTATTGATGAAGCATTGATTTAGAAACATCTATTTACATTGTTCTTTCCCTTAAGCAAGTTATAATAAGAGCAAACATGTAAAGGGATTACTGTGTGTAGTAGGCACGGTTCTATGTTGTGTGTATATGTGTGTATGTGTGTATATATGTGTGTGTATACTCATTTTGGTCCTCAAAACAGAAAAATGAGGCATAGGGAATTTGAAAATTTTCCCACGGACAAGAGGTAATTAGTGGTGGACCTTAGATTTGGATCTATATAAAGAAACTGGGGATTGGAGGTGTATTCAAATTAACAGCTAATAGAATAATGCAGTGCAGAATGTGGTATGATGACTGTATTTTAATCTGTCCTAGAATTTGGAGATGTCTAGGAGCCACATGAACTAGTCTCATTCCTTCATGGTTACTTTATTTTTTTAATGAAATTAGTATTCTTAACACAGTTGATCACTATTGTGCTACAATCCCAAAGAAAATAGTTTACATTGTACCAGATAACTTTTTATGGTGGCCTGCTTGGAAGTGACTATAAGGGGATGAATATTTCCTGTTCATTTTATAGATGGAAAAAGTAAAGATAAAGCCTCGAGAACCAGAATGCTCACGAGGCAGAATGCTGCAGCTACGTAATGCCAGGCCCTGTGTTTTCAGAATATATTAAAATTTTGCATTTTGTATTGCTTCATGTCAATACCCAAGTCATCTCAGTTTTCTCATTTCCATGATAGGTATAAATATATTTCTGTCTCTACTGAAAATAGAAGCTGTTGAGGATAAAACGCATATAAATTAAAAAGCATTTTTATAGATAAAAAATGCTATGGAATGTTCAATGCTATTATCTTCACCATTGATTTTATCATAAGATCTACCCTCCCGTATGTTGGAATAGTCTTCTGACATAGGATTTTATTGCTAGGAGGGTCCTTAGAGGTCATTTATTCCAAAGGCTCATTTTACAGATGAACACACTGAGGCCCAGGGAGGCCTATGTGACTTACAAAAAAGTCACACACGACCAAAAAAAAAAGTTCTCCAATATTAGACTTGTCTAAGGGTAAACATCTCATGGAGTGGCTCCTTTGAAATGTGTGCACGAAATCAGGCTGAGGCTTTTGTCTATTTCACATGTAATGTCTCCTCTGGTATTTGACATCACAAATGAAAGCACAAGGCCAGATGCTTAATGGCTTCTAAATGGAGGCTATTAAACGATAAGCAAGTTTTTGCCGTCTTTTCTGTGGGTCATTGTGTCTTCTCCAAAGTCATTGTATTTTTGTTGTTTGTTAGCTTATTTCCAAACTGGGAATTATGAAACTGATTTTTAAAGCATTAGAATGACTTATGGAAAACTACAATATAGCATTTCGAGATTTTTCAGGGATTATGCTCTACCTTACTTTTCCATTTGGTATGCAATTAAATGTCCATAACTAGAATATTTCTCGTCAGCTTTTAGCACAACATAAAGCTGTAAATGCAAAGAACAAGGTTATTCCTGGGCAAATAGTCATTGAGAGTCTGCTTTTCTTTCCTTCATTAATAAACAGAACTTATGAGATTATAAATAAAATTTATATTTATTGTAGAAAAATTTTAAAAATGTTTCAAAAGTAGGAAAAAGAATAAAAATACATAATCTCACCTCAGAGACAGTCTTCTTTATTATTTCAGTGTATTTCATTCCACTCTTTTTATTTTTTACATTTTTATGGTGCTAAAAGTATATAAAACAGATATGTAGGCCTAACATATAGTAATAATGCTTAATGAATATTACTAAACAAAATGCCTGTGTTCACACCAATTTCTTACTCATTCAGGTCAGGAAATACAACATTATAGGCACCGCAGAAAACACCTAAGTGGTCACAACTTCCTCCCTTCCCCTTCAGTAATTTTTTTTTTTTTTTAGTTTTAGTTTTTTTAGTTTCTTTGTATAGTGTTACTACTGTTACATGTATCTTTAAACCACACACACACACACACACACTCACACACGAGTTTCTCCTATTATTAACATCTCATATTAGTATGGTACATTTGTTACAATTAATAAACTAATATTGGTACATTATTATTAACAAAAATCTACAGTTTATTCAAATTTATTGCAATTTTTACCTAAAGTCCTTTTTTCTCCACCAGGATCCCATTCAGGATTCCACACTGCATGTAGCCATTATTGTCTTTCTAGACTCCTCTTGGCTATGTTTTTGGTGGCCTCGACAGTTTTGAGGAGTACTGGTCAGATGATTCGTAGGATGCCTTTTTATTGAAATCTATTTGATGGTTTCCCTCAGGATTAAACTGGCCTTACAGTTTTTTTGGAGGAATATCACAGAGAGAAAGTGCCATTTTCACCTGATCATCTAAAGGGTACGTACCATCAGCATGATTTATGATGTTGATGCTGACCTTGATCACTAGGCTGAGGTAGTGTCTGCCAGGTTTTTCTGCTGTAAAGTTTCTGTTTTCCTCCTCTCCGTGCTGTACTCTTTGGAAGAAAGGCACTATAAACAGACCACACTTAAAACGTGAGGAGTTATGTTCCCCTCCTTGAGGAAAGATTGTCTACGTAAATTATTTAGAATCCTTCTGCACGGGAGATTTGCCTTTTGTTTCCCATTTAATTAATTTATTCAACTATGTATTTATAGATACATCAATTATGTATTTATGGACTCATGAATATTATGTGTGTTTATTTTGGGTTTTAATATAATACTACTTAATTTTGTTGCTCAAATTTTTCCATTTGGCCACTGGGAGCTCTTTCAGTTACCTCCTGTGCCCCTTTGATATACTCATTTCAATGTATATGTGGGATTTAAAAAATTTATTTGTATTTTCATTTTTTTTGTGGGTACATAGTAGGCATGTATATTTACAAGGTGCATGAGATATTTTAATAAGGCATACAATATATAATCATCACATCAAGGTAAATGGGGTATCCATCACCTCAAGCATTTATCCTTTCTTGGTATTACAGACAATCCAATTATACTATTTTAGTTATTTAAAAATGTACAATAAATTAATGTTGACTGTAGTCACCCTGTTGTGCTAGCAAATACTAGTCTTACTCATTTTATCTGACTATAATTTTGTATCCATTAACCATCCCTAATTCCCCTACACAACTGCTACTCTTCCCAGCTTCTGGTAACTATCCTTCTACTCTCTATCTCCACGAGTTCAATTGTTCTAATTTTTAGCTCCCACAAATCAGTGAGAACATGCAAACTTTGTCTTTCGATGCCTGCCTTATTTCACTTAACAACGACCTCCAGTTCCATCCATGCTGTTGCAAATGACAGGATCTCATTCTTTTTATGGCTGAATAGTACTCTGTTGTGTAGATGTACCACATTTTCTTCATCCATTCGTCTGTCAGTGGACACTTAGGTTGCTTCCAAACCTTGACTATTGTGAATAGTTGCTGCAATAAACATGTGAGGCAGATATGCCTTTGATATACTAATTTCCTTTCTTGGGGGTATATACCTAGCAGTAGAATTGCTGGATCATTTGATAGTTCTAGTTTTAGTTTTTTGGGAACCTCTAAACTGTTTTGTACAGTGGTTGTACTAGTTTACATTCCCACCAACAATGTACCAGGGCTCCCTTTTCTCCTCATCTTCACCAGCATTTATTATTTCCTGTCTTTTGGATAAAAGCCATTTTAACTGGGGTGAAATGATATTTTCACCCCAGTTTTGATTTGCATTTCTCTGATCATCAATGGTGCTGCACAGCTTTTCACATACCAGCTTGCCAATTGTATGTCTTCTTTTCAGAAATGTCTATTCAGATCTTTTGCCCATTTTTGAATTGGATTATTCAATTTTTTTCCTGTTAAGTTGTTTGAGCTCCTTATATATCCTGGTTATTAATCCTTTGTCAGATGGATAGTTTGCAAATATATTCTCCCATTGCATGGTTGTTTTTGACTTTTTTGATTCTTTTCTTGGCTGTGCAAAAGCTTTTTAACTTGATGTGATCCCATCAGTCCATTTTTGCTTTGGTTGCCTGTGCTTGTGGGGTATTACTCAAGAAATCTTTGTTCAGTTTAATGTCCTGGAGAGTTTCCCCAATGTTTTCTTCTAGTAGCTTCATAGTTTGAGGTCTTAGATTTAAGTCTTTAATTCGTTTTGATTTGTTTCGTATACGCAAGAGATAGAGTCCAGTTTCATTGTTCTGCATATGAATACCCAGTTTTCACAGCACAATTTTTGAAGAGACTGTTTTTTCCCTAATATATATTCTTGGCACCTTTGTGGAAAATGGGTTCACTGTAGATGTATGGATTTGTTTCTGGATTCTCTCTTCTATTCCATTGGTCTATGCGTCTGTTTTTTTTTTAATGCCAGTATCAAGCTGTTTTGGTTGCTATAGCGCTGTAGTATAATTTGAAGTTAGGTAATGTGATTTTTCTAGTGTTGTACTTCTTGATTGGGATAGCTTTGGCTCTTCTGGGTCTTTTGTGGTTCCATACAAGTTATAGGATTGTTATTCTGTTTCTGTGAAGAATGTCATTGGTATTTTGATAGGGATTGAATTGAATCTGTACATTGTTTTGGGTAGCATGAACATTTTAACAATACTGGTTCTTCTAATCCATGAACATGGAAAATTTTTCCATTCTTTTGTGTCCTCTTTGATTTCTTTCATAAATGTTTTACAGTTTTCATTGTAGAGATCTTACTTCTTTGGCTAAATTTATGCATAAATATTTTGTTTTGTTTGTGGCTCTTGTAAATTAGATTACTTTCTTGATTTATTTTTCAGATTGTTTGCTGTTGGCATATAGTAATGCAACATGTTTTTGTGTTGATTTCATATCTTGCAACTTTACTGAATTTGTCAGTTCTAATAGGTGTTTGATGGTGTCCTTAGGTTTTTCCAAATGTAAGATTATACCATCTGCAAACAAGGATATTTGGCTTTTTAAAAAAATTCTCTTTTTTAATCTTTTTTAAAAAGGTGTTACCTTTTCTTAGGATTACTTGCACTCTGCTTTGGAGCTCAGAAAAATCTCTCTCAAGGAGTTAATCTCTCTCTCCTTTTAAACGTTTATTTTTTGTTCAGAGGTACATGTGCAGGCTTGTTATATAGGTAAACTTGTGTTATGGGGGTTTGTTGTAATGATTATTTTATGACCCAAGTACTAAGCCTAGTTCTCAATAGTTATTCTTTCTGCTTCTGTCCCTCCTGCCACCCTCCACCCTCAGGTAGGCCTTAGTGTCTGGTGTTCCCCTCTTTGTGTCCGTGTGTTCTCATCATTTAGTTCCCACTTGTAAATGAGAACATGTGCTGTTTGGTTTAGTTTGACTTCCTGTCTTTTTATTTGGGTGCCCTTTATTTCTTTCTCTTGCCTGAGTGCTCTGGCCAGGACTTCCAATATTATGTTGAATAGGAATGGTGAGAGAGGGCATCCTTGTCTTATGCTGGTTTTCAAGGGGAATGCTTCCAGCTTTTCCCCACTGAGTATAATGTTTGGGTTTGTCATAGATGGCTCTTATTATTTTGACATATGTTTCTTCACCACCTAGTTTCTTCAGAGTTTTTAACAGAAAGGAATGCTGAATTTTATTGAAAGCCTCTTCTGCATCTATTGAGATGATCATGTGTTTTTTGTCTGTAGCTCTCAAACAAGGATAACTTCACTTCTTCTTTTCCAGTTTGAATGCCCTTTGTTTGTCTTGTCTGATTGCTCCAGCTAGAACTTCCAGTAGTATATTGAATAACAGTGGTGAAAGTGAGCATCCTTGTCTTGTTCTAGATCTTAGAAGAAAGGCATTCAGTTTTTGTCCATTCAGTATGATACTAGTTGTATATCTGTCATTTATGGCTTTTATTATGCTGATGTATGTTTCTTCTATAGCTAGATTTTAAGGTTTTTTTAATCATGAAGGGATGTTGAATTTTATCAAATACTTTTTCTGCATCGGTAGAAATGATTATACAGTTTTTGTCCTTCATTCTGTTGATATGATGTAGCACATTGGTTGATTTGCATATGTTGAACCATCCTTGCATCCCTGGGGTAAATCCCACTTGGTCATGATGAATGATCTGTTTAATGTGTTGTCAAATTCAGTTTGCTAGTATTTTGTTGAGGATTTTTTGCCTCACTATTCAACAGGGTTATTAGCCTGTAATTTGTTTTATGAGTCTTTGTCTGGTCTTGGTATCAGAGTAATAGTGGCCTCATAAAATTAGTTTGGAAGTATTCACTCATCCTCTGTTTTTCAAAATAGTTTAAGTAGGGTTGGTATTAGTTTTTCTTTAAATGTTTGGTAAAATTCAGCAGTGAAGCCATTGGTTTCCAAGCTTTTCTTTGCTGGGAGACTTTTCATTATGGTGTTGATCTCATAACTTTTTATTGGTCTGTCAGGTTTTGAATTTCTCCATGGTTCAATCCTAGTAGGTTGTATGTGTCTAGAAATTTATTCATTTCTTCAAAGTTTTCCAATTTATTGGCAAATAGTTGCTCATAGTAGTCTCTGATGATCCTTTGAATTTCCGTAGTATCAATTGGAATGTCTCCTTTTTCAAATCTGATTTTATTTATGTGGATTGTCTCTCTTCTTTTCTTAGTTTGGCTAAAGGCTTGTCATTTTTTTTTTAAGAAAACAGCTTTTAATTTCATTGTTCTTTTGTATTGTTTTCTTTTGTTTCTTCCAATTTCATTTGTTTTGCTCTGATTTTCAATATTTTGCTTTTTACTAAGTTTGCTCTTACTTTTCTAGTCCCTTAAGATGCATTATTAGGTTTTTTATTTAAAGTTTTTCTACTTTTTTGATGTAGGTACTTATTGCTATAAACTTTTCTCTTCATACTGCTTTCACCATATCCCATAAATTTTGGTATGTTGTGTTTCCATTATCATTTGTTTCAAGAAGGTGTTAATTTTATTTCTAATTTATTCATCGATCCACTGTTCATTCAAGTGCACACTGTTTAATTTCCATGTGTTAGTATAGTTTCCAAAATTCTCTGGTTATTGATTTCTAATTTTATTTTCTTGTGGTCAGAGAAGATATTTGATAGAATTTCGGGTTTTTTTTTTTTTTTTAATTTGGATTTCATTGAGCTTTTCAAAACAGCTATTTTGAATTATCTGTCTGTAAGTTCACATATCTCTGTATTTTTGGGACTCTTTGTTTGATGAAGTCATGTTCTCCTGGATTGTCTTGGTGCTTATGGATGCTTGTGGGTGTCTGGGCATTGAAGAGGTGGGTATTTATCATAGTCTTTGCAGTCTGGACTTGTTTGTACTCATCCTTCTCAGGAAGACTTTCTAGGTATTTGAAGGGACTTAAGTGTTGTGGTCTAAGTCTTTGGTTACCACAGCTGTATTTATTTTAGGGGGCACACTAAGCTACCCAGTAATACTGTGGCTTTTGCAGACTCATAGAGGTACTGCCTTGGTGGTCTCGGATAAGACCCAGGAGAATTCCCTGGATTACCAGACAGAATCTCTTGTTCTTTCCCCTTACTTTCTGTGAAACAAATGGAGTCTCTTTCTTTGTGATGAGCTGCCAGAAGCTGCAGGAGGAGTGACACATGCACCCCTATGGCCACCACCACTGTGCTGGGTCAGACCCAAAGCCAGCACAACACTGGGTTACACCCAAGGCCTGCAGTGACCACTGCCTGGCTACTGCCTATGCACACTCAAGGCCCAAGGGTTCTACAATCATCACGTGGCAAATCCAGCCAGGCTTGTGTCCTTCCCTTCACGGCCACAAGTTTCCCTCAGTCCCAGTTGGGTCCAGAGATACCATCTGAGAGCCAGGTCCTGGAGTTGAGAACCTTAGGAATCTACCTGGTGCTTTTTCCTATTGTGGCTCAGCTTGGCACCAAAGCCACAAGATTCTTTTCCACTCTTCCCTCCTCTTTCCTCAAGCAGAGGAGTCTCTCTCCATGGCCACCACTGTCCAGGCCCATGGCAAGTACTGCCTGGGTACCACAAATGTTGACTCAAGGCCAAGGGCACTTCAGTCAGCTTGAGGTAAATGTTGCCAGTGCTGAATCTCTCCCTTCAGGGCAGTGGGCTCCCCTCTGGCCAAGGGAAGGTCCAGAAATGCCATCCGGGAACCAAGGCCTGGAACTGGGGACCCCAGGAGTCCACTTGGTGCTCTATCCCACTGTGGTCAAGCTGGTGCCCAAGCTGTAAGACAAAGTCCCCTTTA
Organism: Gorilla gorilla gorilla; assembly: GCF_029281585.2. Lineage (NCBI taxonomy): Eukaryota > Metazoa > Chordata > Mammalia > Primates > Hominidae > Gorilla > Gorilla gorilla. The sequence goes on from NC_073240.2 coordinate 92,542,102, forward strand.
CCCTTTTCACTCCTTTCCTCTAGCAGAAGGGGTCTCTCTCCATAACCACCACAACTGGGAACGTTCTGGGTCATATCTGAGGCCAGCACCGCTCTGAGTCTCACCCAAGGCCCAGAACAAGTACTACTTGGGTATCACTGCTGATTATCCAGGGCCCAAGGGCTCTTTAGTCAGCAGGTGATGAATCCTGCACAGACTGGTTTCTTCCCTTCAAGGCAGCAGGTTCCATTCTGGTCCAGGGTTTGTCTAAAAATGTTGTCTGGGAGCTAGGGCCTGGAATATGGGCCCTAGAACTCTGCCTGGTACCCTATCCTACTGTGGCTGACCTGGTATCCAAGTTGTAAGACAAATTCCTCTTTATTCTCCCCTGTGGTCTCCTCAAGCAAGAGTCTTTCCTGGAGCTGTGAGCTGTGCTGCCTAGGATTGGGGGAAGGGTGACACGAGCATTCCTCTAGCTTCCCCACCTGGTGTCTCACTAGGCCAGGTACCCTCCAAGTTCACTGGCTCTGAGCCCAGTACAGCATCAGGACTTGCTCAGGAATTACAGACCTTGTGACCTAGACTGCTATTCAAATTTATTTAGGACCCCAGAGCACTTTAACCTGTGATGGAGGGGTTGCCAGAACTCAGGTTTCAACTGCTGGGATGGATAGATGGCTGGTCTAAATGCTCCCTCTGTGGGTGCTGGCTGAGTTCCGCCTGGAGTTCTGCTGTAACTGCACAGCACTGAGTTCCAAGTTCCAATACAAAGTCTCATAGCCACTGTTCTTCCCCTCTCCAAAGTACACAGATTCTCTGTCCACGCCATGTGGTCACTGCTGGGAGATGGGGGAGGGGTGTGTAGGTGATTTTTTTCCTACGCTTTTCATAAGATGTTAATATGATTTCTTTAATATCAAGCTGATATTATGTTAAAACTAGGTATTATTTTCCTTAATATGATATTAAAACCAGGTACGGGGATTACTCACCTGATCTTTGGTTCTTATGAAGATTTGTTTGTGTGTGGATAATTGTTCAGTTTGGTGTTCTTTCAGCGGGGACAGTTGCTGGAGGCTTCTATTCTGCCATCTTGCTCCACTTCCTCTGTCTGATTTTTTTAAGGCACTTCCTTACTTTCTGGCACTGCAAAATACTCCAAGCTCATCTTGCATATTTCCTGTCTCAATCCTAGAATCAGCCATTACCTCAAGGAGTGCTGGTTTCTTCTTTTTTCTTTTTGGAGAATGGTATTGGAAATCAAGATTTTGGATCTAGGTTTGCTTATTGTTTCTTTTAGGCCCGTTTAGCTGACAGAGCAAAGAAATATGTGTATATGTTAACTGGTATACACATATCTATAAATATCAATACTATGTAACCACAGGTATCTGTATTAAGCTTCACATGAATTCTTATTAATGTTCCCAACTTTAATTCATCACCATATCAATCATTCTAGCCTCCACCCTTGCCTATTTGTAAGTTCCCGCTCCAACAATTAGGAGCCTGGCTCCTACCATCTGCCATCTCTTTACTTAATTGTTCAATTTCTGTTTACATGTATAGCAGTACCAGAATTGTTAACTTAGACAATAGATTTTTCTTTTAGAGTTTTTTTTTTCTTGACTGTGTTGGTAGTAACCATAGAAATGACAACATGCATACCTAACATAAAAAAATCAAAATTTAATACATTTTTTTACTCCGTGATACACCTTAGAATATTTCAATATCAGTTATCCCTTGCCCATATTACTGTTATATGGTGTTATAACCCTTCATGTATGCATGTTTGTGTGTATGCATGTGTGTGTGCGTGTTTCACTAGGCATTAAGTTTATATTTACAGATATGTGTATAGCTTTCCTTGCTCTCCATTCCCTTTTAAGTCTCAGCTGTCTATCTCGGATCATTTCCTTTTGCTCGAATAGTATCTTTTAGAATTTCCTTCAGTGAGGGTCTTTTAGTCATGAATTTCAATTTTAGCTTGTTTGAAGACTTTTTATTACATTGTCATTTTTGAAAAATAATTTTACCAGGTATGGAATCTTAGGTTTGTACTAATCGAAAATAGCTTTCTACTGTCTTCTGGCTTTCATTGTTGTTGTTGAAGTCAGTTATCTATTCACTGCTGTACTTTAAGGGAACTCTATCTTTATTTCTTTCTATAAATTTCTTGGTTTTGGTTATTTTTTGGTCACATATTTGATATGCATATAGATGTGGATTTATTATTATTTATCCTACTTGAATTTTCAGAGCCTGCTTATATGTATTGGTTTCATGTATCAGTTCTGAAAAAAATCTCAGATGCTATTTATTCCATTTTTTCTTTCTTCCCCTTCTGGGAGTCTAATCACTTTAGGCTTTATATCTCTCTTATCTGTCTTTGTATTGTATCTGGAAAATGTCATCTTCTCTTTTAATCTGTCTTCAGTTATGTTAAATCTGCTGTCCAATGTAACCACTGAGCTCTTAAACAGTTTTATTATATATTTTATATCCAAATTTTCTGTTTTTTTCAAATATACCATATTACTCTTTATTGTTTCCTACTACCATTGAATATTTTCAAGCTTGCTTTTTATCTCTATAGACATAATAATTACGGTTGTTTTATAATTAATGGGTAATTCAGCTGTTTATTTCTTCTGCTTGTTTTCTTTCATGTTGTCTTTCTTCTTTATGCGCTTGACAACTTGCTTGTCATTGCCCTTGAAAATTATTTGTTCAGATTCCCTGAGGTCAAGGATGATTGTACCTTTTGGCTTCCCTCCAGAGTGCCTCAGAAGCTTGAGGCTTCCTGGCCTACTCCAGCCTATGCATGCCTGTGATGTAGGGGTACAGGAGATGAGTTTTGGTGTGGTTTGCCCTTATTTTTAGGGGTCATGTTTAATGAGAAAGGACTCCTGTAATTGTCCCCTCTTTGGGCAGGTTTTGGGCCCGACCTTCTGCACTCTTGTTCTGTGAAGCCTTGGGCCCAGAGTCCAAACAGTTGGTATTGGCGAATAGCCTCATGGAAAATGCTGCAGTCGTCACAGCTGTGAGAATGCATTGTATAATATTTGTATTCTGATATTTTTCTGTTAACACTATAACTTAACTGCTTTACATATATTCTGTATCCTGATATATTCCTGTTATTATTAGATTATTTTCTAGTGTTATCAAAAGCTATTTTTTATCTTCACATGCTTTCAATCACGTTAATAACTTGAACAAATTGTTTTCAACACAATTATCTGCTATCAGTAAATCCCGATTATCTTTTGAGCTCCTTTATGATAGACAAATTAGAATATTAAAAATCGCAAAATTTCAAGTTAGAAATGAAGACTAGAAAACGAAATACCATAACTATCATAGGCAAGTAACAACAACAACAAAAAACTGCAATAGTATGTCAATTTCAGGTAAGACTAGTGAAGAAGAGAAATAGATAGGAAGAGTGTTAAGGTCTGCGTAGGTCAGTACCCGGGTTCTGATTTCTGCACTGCCCTTTGTATTCTAGCTGGGAACTTCTGCTTATTTTCTCTTGCGAGACTAAAGCTAGCACTCATCAGGGAATAATTCCTGCTCTAATAAGAAACATATATAACTCCCTGGCCAGTCCTCCTTCACTTCTAAAAGGAGCGTAAATTGCTACAGCTATTCTGAAGATCAATTTGACAATATTTAGTGCAATTAAGTGTGCATATGCCCTGCAACCCAGCAATTTTACTTTTGAATAGTGTTTCCAGAGACACTCTTACACCAGCAGAGAAATACATGTATATGAGAATGTTTGTAGAGCGAAAACCTGGAGGAAGCCCAACTGTTCATCCCTAGAAGAATGGATAAATAAAATATGACATGTGTGTATACCAGAATGCCTTATAGCAGCCAGGAGGAGTGAAACAGATCTACAAATAGCAACATCTCAAATACATCATGTTAAATGACAAAAAGTAAGAAACAGAATAATATCCATAGCTATAGCTTTATCATCATCAGTTGCTCCTAACAAACCATCCCAAAAATATTGGTTTAGAGTAATTGTTTATTAGCACAATAGTTTGGGCTGGGCAAAGCAAAGCAGTTCTGCTGGTCTCTCCTGGGCTCGCTTGTGCCCCTGAGGTTGGTTGGCACTTAAAACAATGGTCCCTGGGTATTCTAATATGGCTTACCCACCCAACTAGCTATTGCTTCTGGTTATTCACGTCTGGGAGGGCTTCATACCTGCAGCAACTAACAGGCTAGCTTGGGCTTTCTCACACAGTGGCGGAAAAGTTGTCAGCAGTGAAAGAGAGAAAGCTCCAATGTACAAGATATTATTAAGTGTTTTCTTGGACTATGTTTGCTAATGTCCCTTTGTCCAGAGCAAGTTCTGCGCCAAGCCTGGAGCCAGTGACAAAGGGTGTGTGAGCATCTAATGTGGTGCATGGTTCGTTGGTTGCAGCAATCTACTACAATAGCATGATACTTTTTATGAGTTGCATTTTGTCCCTTCCCTGCAAACTCATGTTAAATCCCTAACCCTTAGTACCTCAGGATGTAACCATATTTGGAGATGAAGTCTTTAAAAAAGTAATAATTAAGTTAAAATGAGGACTTTAAGGTGGAGTAAACACTGAATTTTTATCTAGCACGACTGGTGTCCTTATGAGAAAAGGAAATTTGAATATACAGAGAAACACCCAGGGGTGTGCATGGGTAGAAAAAACACTATGTGAGGATGGAGTGAGAAGGCAGCCATTTCTGAAACAGGGAGAGGGGTCTCAGGAGACATCAACGCTGACAACACCTTGATCTTGGACTCCTAGCCTCCAGAACTGTGGCAAAATATATTTCTGTTGTTTAAGCCATTCAGTCTGTGGTATTTTGTTATGGCAGCTCCAGCAAACTAATATGTTATTTATGTAAATTTAAAAAGTTCAGGCCTGGCGCGGTGGCTCACACCAGTAATCCCAGCACTTTGGGAGACCGAGGCAGGTGGGTCACAAGGTCAGGAGTTCGAGACCAGCCTGACCAACATGGTGAAACCCCATCTCTACTAAAAAAATATGAAAATTAGCCAGGCATGGTGGCATGTGCTTGTAATCCCAGCTACTCGGGAGGCCGAGGCAGGAGAATTGCTTGAACCCAGGAGGTGGAGGTTGCAGTGAGCTGACATTGTGCCACTGCACTCCAGTCTGGGCAGCAGAGTGAGACTCCATCTCAAAAAAAAAAAAAAGTTCACCCACAAGCCATAATATGTATTTTCCATAGATACAAAGGTAATTGAATAAACATATATGTATATGAGAAGCATGTAAACATGAGGGTGAAGGTGCTTATGAGAGGGAGAGAATGGGATTGGAGTGAGAAATAAGGTGGAAAATAATTTAGAAAGAGGGCCATGGATGGACAGATGATAAGAGTATACCACATACTGAGCAAGGTGACCAATTCAAATCTGTGTACCTGAGTTCTAAAAACAGGATAAAGTAAAATAAAAATAATCTCTTCTGGCTGAGGCAGAGTTGGTTTCCTTACCAGTATAAGATCAATTTTTAAAACCTAATATTATTGAATACTCCTGTATGATAGACTCTCTTATATCCTTTAACCTTTTACAGGAGATACCATTGCTCCCATTTATAGGAGAGGAAACTGAGGCAAAGGTAACTTCAATACACTTGCCACAGGTGCATAGTGAGTAAGCGGCTGGGCAGGTGGTTGAGCTCCAATCTGACTGCTTCCCAGCCTGGGCCTTGGCAATTTCATTTGATCATCCCTTACTTAGCCACTTGTGTCTCTTCAGTTGCTTAGGCCTGCGCTTTGAGTCTGGAATCAGACACACCCTTGCCTGTGGTTGCTGGTCATGTTTCTCAGTCATTGCTTTTGTCACCCTGTCTTGTTTTCTGCTGTTTGCCTAGTTCTCATTTGCAGCCTAGCTCTTCCTAGGTGCAGGCCTGGCTCCTCCAACTTGCTTCTTCCTCTCATGGAAGGCTCCAAGGTTGTACCCGTAACAAGGCATGAAAAGGTCAAGAAGGCTGAGAGCAGAAGAGCATAGCCAAGAGTAGGCAGAAAGAGGCATAGGATCAAGCCTTGACTTCCTCATTTGTGAGCACTTTGAAATGCAGGTGGCCATATTTCAAATATAATACCTAGTGAGAACTGATTGTTAAGTACAGAACAATTTTACAAGTTGGTTACCAGTAGTTTGAAATTGGCCCTGGTTGGGGTGTTTACCCCACAGAAACTGGTAAATGTGGCAAATCAGGACTTGTATTTTGGAGAGGTGGTTTATCAGAACACCAATGAATAGAATATCCACCGGCTATAAAAATGCATTTAGGTTAAAGGACATAAAACAAGTGTCCCATGTTGTGGAGTCAGAAGACCTGAGCTCAAATCAACAACTTTACAACGTTCTTGCCAAGTGATAAAGAGCAAATTATTTTATTTTACCCTAGCTTTGGTTGCCTTAGCTTTTAAAGAGGAATAATAATACCTACCTCACTGAAATGCTGTGGAAATTTAAAAAATACATGAAAAAATTGAGCATTGTGCACAAAATAAGCACTTGAAAAGTATTAGCTGAATTTGCCCAAGGAGCAAAGTATAGTTAATAAACCCACCCATAATGCTTTCAGGAAATGCAAATAATCATAATATTTATGAATGTTTACCATATGCCAGATATTGTCTTTTTCATGTGTTGGTTTCCTTCAACTTTTTTAGGTAGGCACTATTCTTTGTCACCATTTCAAAGAGCATAAAATGCACAGAGCTATTTGTTGACAGGGGTTGGGTCTGTCAGATTTCAAAGTCAGTCCTCTTAACCATCCATGCTGCTGGTAAAGGGTGATAAATGCTAAATGACCATAATGCATGCAATAAACGCTATTACATGTGGTATGGGCGTCTGCCTTGTTCAATTAGGTGTGAGGTCATCTGGAAAACAGCACTCTTTGTATCAATTAATGTGGAATGAGAGCTCTGTCGACCCCTCAGGGGCTGCCTGGTATTTTGCCAGAAAGTGTGCCATAAATCGTGGATCATGTTTTATGCAGGGCAGTCACTTTTCTTTTTCCATCCTGTGGGTATTAGAGTCTTACTGGAAGAGTTTCTAACAGTCTTCAGCTAAACCAACTCAAAGCCCAATTCTCATTCAAAGATCTTATTAACAGACCTTTGATATGGCAATGATACTCCACTATTAGAGCCTGGGCCAGTTCCTTTAAAGAATGTATAGTAAAGTTACTGATTTCATCCCAATCACCTTACTTAATCAATTATGCTGTTTCTAGGCCATTAGAAGATCTCAATTTAAAAAATCTATCCATGCTGCATTTCAAATATGAGCGAATATATTTTTTCTCTTCTGATATTTTCCCTTCTATCTGGTGTCCTGCAGAGCAGAGGTAATGCAAGACGCTTCCTCTTTTTCTTTCATGGAAAAGAAACCTGGAAAATGAATTTTATTTCATTACCACTTATGTTTATTTATTCAGCAGCTAATTTATTCCTGTTAGAAGAGAAGCATCTCTTTTTTCCTTCCTTCTCTTCCCTCCACCCCTCTCTTCCTTCTCTTTCTTTGCTCCTTCCTTCTGTCTTACCTACCTTTTTTCCTTCCTTCCTCTCCTCCTTTCCTTCTTTTTCTTTCCCTCTTTCTCTCCCTCTTTCTTGCCTTAATTCTTTCTTTCTCTTGCCTTTATAAAATGACTTAAATAATAGATCATGGTAAGGCACTGTCTGAGAAACTTCACCAATTTTGGGGAAATTGCCAAAGCAACTCTCATTCTACCGAGAATAAAACAACTTTAAAAATCCGTTTCTACCGCAGAGTTTATCAGATGTTGAGAGGAAACTTGACATGAAAGTAGAGTCTTAAAATAACCTAGTTACTGAATAGTGTTTCCAAATCACCTTTTACATGTATAACTCAGGCAATTCTGGGAGTTCTTTCTTTGGTGCTTCTGTGTGTGTGTGTGTGTGTGTGTGTGTTGTGCACACATACACTCCTGAGAGGTTCTGAGGACTGATTTAAAATGACTGAGAAGCACTTGAAGAACCAAGAGGTGATTTTAAGGAGAACCATAATTTATTTTTCTTTTTAAAGAACGTTCAAAAGAATTGAGAGGGTGAGGAAAGAGGCTGGAGCACAATTCTAATTAGAGAGAGAGAGACAGACCCTATAACCCCCCAGCTGCAGGAGAATGAATGTGAGCTTTGGGGTGGAGCAAGCATGGGGCTGGCGTGGGAAGATGTGGAAGTATTTGCCACTCCTCAAGGGATGACACCATATCCCTTTTTCTTGAGGTTTTCTTTGTTCTTGCTGTTGTTGGTTTCATGTGATAATTCATGACACATGGAGAATAAGCCATGATTTGACTCTTTTTTCATTAGAGTAGGAAACTTTATTATAGTAAATGCTGAGTTAAGAGTCTGGTCATTGGAGAAACTGGAATCCTGGTTTTACCTCTTGCTAGCTGTGCAAATCCAGGCAAATTATTAACCTTACAAGCCTCAGTCTCTGCATCTGGGAAATGAGACTGCTCGGTATCTACATATGGAGATTAAATAAAATGATGCCCCAAAATTCCTCTGTACAAGTACCAGACACTAAAGAAGGGCTTAATAAATGTGAGTTGTCTATTTTATTTTAATAATTTTTATAAATTCTTTAAAATTTTTTTAATTTAATTTAATTTTGTTTTATTTTATTTTTTTTGAGACAGAGTCTTGCTCTGTCATCCAGGCTGGAGTGCAGTGGCGCAACCTTGGCTCACTGCAACCTCCACCTTGCAGGTTCAAGCGATTTCTCCTCCCTTAGCCTCCCAAGTAGCTGGGACTACAGGCATGTGCCATCATGCCTGGCTAATTTTTTTTTTTTGTATTTGTAGTAGAGACAGGGTTTTGCCATTTTGGCCAGGCTGGTCTTGACCTCCTGACCTCAGGTGATCCATCCTCCTTGACCCCCCAAAATGCTGAGATTACAGGTGTGAGCCACGGTGCCTGGCCATATTTTTTAAAATTATGATATACTAGTTTTTTTCAGGTTTTTGCTCAGATATCTTTTCAGAGAGCCTTTTCCTGGCCGTAAAGACAGAACTTAGGCAATGCTGACTGCATGCCTTCATTGGAGCTCAAAACATGTTGCTTTGCAATTTGTCTGTTTTCCTGTCTTTTTTCAGTACCCCGAATTCTCTTGACCAGGGGGAATGTTGGGAGTATTGTTCATATTGGTATGTGACTGACAAATACCTAGCCCAATATCTATACATATTGTTTCTATTATTGTTCATATTGGTATGTGACTGACAAATACCTAGCCCAATATCTACACATATTGTTTCTATTATTGTTCATATTGGTATGTGACTGACAAATACCTAGCCCAATATCTACACATATTATTTCTATTTGTTCCTGAGATATTTACTGAGTGCTTGCCATGACCAGATGTTGTGCTAGAACCAGGCACATAATGGCGTACAGACCCTATCTTTTTTAAGAAGCTCACAGTCTAGTGACGGATATGGATAAACAGCCAATAAAAATATAGTGTAATAAAAGAGAAGTTTACTTACTTTTTTATACTTAGAAGAGGTCACAGAAGGCTTCCTGGAAGAAAAACTAATATTTAAAACAATGCATGTGTATCTGTGAGAACTTGGGGGGGTATTTCTTTAAGTTTTTCCAAAAACAGAACCTGAGAAAAGGATTTGGGTATAAGTAATTTATTTGGGAGGTGCTCCCAGGAGGCAGAATTAAGAGAGTGAGGAGAGAGAGGGAGGAAAGGAAGAAAAGGCAGGAAAAGGTGCATTGTTGAACTGGGTACTTCTTTTGGCAAATGGGAAGTAGAGCACCCTTTACATTTTCCCTTTGAAGCCCCAGAGACTGGGGCATTTATCTACTTGACTGACTCCTCTATTGGAGGAGAGTTACTTCCAGAGGCATTAACCGTCTTACGTTTCTGGCTCTGCACAGAGGCTGAGCAGGCTGCCTCGGCTTCAGAAACCATTTAAGGCAGAAAGTGGAGGAAAGTGTCTGAAAGGAAAGAGGATGCAGTGGGAGCTGTCCAGCAGAGCTTTGGCTGAAATCACTTCAAGCTGACCATGTACAATACTGAGGGCCTTGGCCATCTCCCCATTAAGTTAAAAAAATAAAGTGCCTTGCCCCTAAAACTCATGGACAGACTTCCTGGATTCAAGACATCTTAAGAGCTATGAAAACCATCTTAGAAATGCCTGCAGGCTCCTACCACTGCCTATTGTCAGGGCTCAGTGTGGTTTCCTTCTGTAATTACATAACAATTATAATTGGGAAATAAAGCATCAGTAACATAAATGTGTAATATATTCATTGACTGTGTTTCATTTAAAAATTTTCAGAATAAATTCTAGGACTTTGAAACTAAAATGTGTTTTATATTCTCTCAAATCCTGATTTATCTCTGCCTCTTACCATGCCTTATCAATCATCAGCCCCCTGAGGAAGCAACTGATATTGCTTCCTGAAAAAATAACCACTCTTTTCTTAGCAGGAGAACAAGTAGTCTAAGGGAAAGAGAAGAATAGAATGCATGTAAGTTATCTGAAGCATGCACAGTTGATGGCCACAGTTTCCTCCTGGAGATGTGGAGGAAAGGAAGTGTGCCTCTAAGATCCCTACTGCTTAGGTTTCAGAAGAGATTGAACAGAATCCTGAGCTCCACAAATGATTATTTCCAAAAGAATGGCTAGCTTTTTTTTTTTTTTTTTTTAGATGGAGTCCCTCTCTGTCGCCGAGGCTGGAGTCAATGGTGCGATCTCTGTTCACTGCAACCTCTGCCTCCCAGGTTCAAGTGATTCTCCTGCCTCAGCCTCCTGAGTAGCTGGGATTACAGGCATGTGCTACCACACCCAGCTGCTTTTTTTGCATTTTTAGTAGAGATAGGGTTTTGCCATTTTGGCCAGGCTGATCTTGAACTCCTGGCCTCAGGTGATCTGCCTGCTTCTGCCTCCCAAAGTGCTGGGATTATAGGCGTGAGCCACCACCCCCGGCCTATTCCTGTTAAGGTTTATAAACTTCTCCAAATATGAATCTTCTCTTCAAACTACTTTATCCGTAAGAATTGAGATTCTCTTGTGTGGTAGAAAGTGCCTGTGTTTTGGTGACAGACAAGCCTCCACATTCTGGCTTTGTTAATTTCAAGCTCCTTGACCTCAGGCTAGACATTTAATCTCTTTGAGTCTGCATTTCCTCATCCTCAAAGAGGGAAAGGGAAATAATACCTATTTTACAGTTTCGTTGCAAGGATTAAATGAGGTGATATCCGTTAAATGCCGGTTGAAGGTCAATATTTACTAATGTCAGTTCCTTCCTTCTTCCCTTAGCTAAGGGGTCATGAAGCAGTGCTGGATTCCCTCTGCAAGCTGAGTCCACATCCTTTGGGGATAGCTCTCACCTATAGTATAGTCATCATGGTGGAGTCTCCAAAGCTTTGAGAAGCAGGCATAAATTCATTTTATTTATTTACTGGGTTTTAAAAGTTATCTTACTTGCTAGAAAATTTATTATTGCATATTAGACTTTCATTAGTTAAACGTTCAATGGACTGTCCTCTCCTAAAATAAATAGAATATGGGGCTGGGTGCAGTGGCTCATGCATGTAATTGCAGCAATTTGGGAGGCCGAAGTGGGTGGATCACCTGAGGTTAGGAGTTTGAGACCACCCTGGCCAACATGGCGAAACCCTGTCTCTATTAAAAATACAAAAATTAGCCGGGTGTGATAGGGCGTGCCTGTAATCCCAGGTACTCAGGAGGTTGAGGCAGGAGAATTGCGTGAACCTGGGAGGCAGAGGTTGCAGTGAGCTGAGATTGTGCCACTGCATTCCAGCCTGGACAACAAAGCAAGACTCTGTCTAAAAAAAAAAATAAAAAAAAAGACTGGAAATGATTGGAAACAGATCCTCCTAATGGTCACCCAGAAAAAAAGGAAACAAAGGCTACGGACACACAACTGATGGAAAATAAAAGCCAAATGGTCAATAAATATATGAAACGATGCTCAATTTTATGAGGAATCATGCAAGTGAAAATAAATATGAGATATCATTTGAAATCCATCAATTTGCAAAATCATATATAAGACTGACCATATTGAGAGACTGTGAGGCAGTAGAGCAATGGAGTTCCCCATGCAGTGCTGGTGGGTGTGCAAATCGCTCTGTCAGCTAGAGAGCAGTTAGGCAGTGTGTGGAAAGTTAGAGGCAGACCCACCCTTTCATTGAGCAGTCATGATTTTAGGTACACACTCTGGAGAAACTCACATGTGTCCAAGGACATCTGTGAGCCTGTTGCTAGCAACACAAAACCAAGGGAGGGGCAATCTAAATGTCCAGCAAGAAACTTGGTTCAATATATTTTAGTTCTTTTTCAAGCTAGAATACTGTTCAAATGTTAAAAGAATGAGCTATAACAACATGTATCAGCACAAAAAATCTCTAAGATGTACTGTTTTATTAAAAGCACGTCACAACATTTTCATGTGTATACACAAATCCAAGGATGTTCATGGATGTTTATTGCACCAGTATTACAATTGTGCAAAATTGGAGACAAATATCTGCCAACAGGAGAATTGATCCGTAATTGTGGGAGATTCATAACACGGATTATTGAATGGCAGCTGAATTAAATTAGGACCGTTACATCCATATGGATAAATATCAAATGCAGAAAGAAATATGTACATTTTTAAAAAGTTAAGAGGATGCAAAATAATACTAGGTATTGTTTAGCATATATATATATATGCATTTATATTAATGATATCTATCTATCTGTGTGACTAAATGGTAAGGAGAAACATTGGTGGGTAAAACCAACATGGACTTTTTGTCTTGGAGAATGTAGAAAGGGAAGGGAATATAATGGGGTTAGGACAGAAGCATTTTACCTGTCTGAAATATTTCTTAATGAAAAATGGAAAATAAGGGTTATAATGTGAAATATGACTCTTCCAATTTAGATAGCATTTTATTTATAAAATAAAATTACCATTTAAAAAGTAAATTTTCTTATGTTTTTCCTTCCATTAGCTACAAGATCTAGGGAAGAAATGGCAAACCTGGTGTTTCTTCACCTCGGACTTTTCTCAGTATCTCTGTGCCTGTTTCAGTCATGAGCAAAGTTCAATGACAAACCAAGGAAACAGGACAAGCCGGTCTGGAGACTGATGCTCCAAACAGCTGCCAGCACACGTACCTCTCCCGTCTGCTCCAATCACTCGATTCTCATTTCCCCATAAGCCCCTTCGCCTCCCTCAGCAGCCCCAGGACTCCCCGTGACTCTGTGATCTCCACAATCACTAGTGAAGACTAGGACAACAACAAGTTTTTATCGTCATATTCACCCCTTGCCAACAAAGCTGAATGGTGCCCAATTCTTTGAAACTTTCCTTTAGTCCTTGCCACTGTGATGAACGAGCCTTCTCATCATGTGCTTTGTTTTAAGCTACCACAGATCCAAACGCTAGTCTCTGCAGATGAGAAAAGACAGGGGCAAATACATTTACTTTATGGGGTTGTTCACAGTCCATAAAACATTCTGTTGAAAAAGGATTTTTTTTTTTTTCAGACAGAGTCTCACTCTGTCACCCAGGCTGGAGTGCAGTGGCACAATCTCGGCTCACTGCAACCTCCACCTCTTGGGTTCAAGCGATTCTTCTGCCTCAGCCTCCTGAATAGCTGGGATTACAGGTGCCTGCCACCACGCCTGGCTAATTTTTGTATTTTCTTTTCGAATCAAAATTAATAGCAGGAGAGGAAGATGAGAAGTTGGATACACTCTTCAAAGAAGCTCCTCGGATAAGGATTTAGGATTCAAAACTCTGTGCCTCTGGTGTTTTTTCAAAACAGTAGACTTCCTTTTCTTAAATTATTCTTTGTTTTTGCTTTCTTAAATTATTTCACCATTTTTCCCCTCTAAAAAATAAGAATTGAAAAAAATGGAAAGAAAAGAGTCAAGAATAAGGAGAGTATGTCACATTGCATGCCTATATCAAAACATCTCATGTACCCCATGAATATGTATACCTGCTATGTACCCACAAAAATAAAAGTAAAATAAAATATAAAGAAAAAAGGAGTGGAAGTAGAAATAAAACAAGAGGGAGAAATTAATTACCAACTTGGGAGAAAATAGAAACCATGTGTAGAAGCAAGTTTCATGTTTGCCTTACTTGGTTTTCTTCTGTGGGAACAAGACAAATGGAAAAGTTCCAGAGAATTCACCCTGGAAGTGAACATTCCCATCTTCTCTGAAAACTTACCTACAAATGGCTTTTACAGCCTTTTCCTGAGAATGCGGAGATCAGTACTTCCAGAGGTAAGACCACATTAGCAATGGAAGGGTGGGGGAAGTCACAGTGTTTAAAAAGTCCTTCTCCTTGCGATAGTTTGCTGAGAATGATGGTTTCCAGCTTCATCCATGTCCCTACAAAGGACATGAACTCATCATTTTTTATGGATGCATAGTATTCCATGATATATGTGTGCCACATTTTCTTAATCCAGTCTATCATCATTGGACATTTGGGTTGGTCCTGCACGTTGTGCACATGTACCCTAAAGCTTAAAGTATAATAATAATAAAATGAAATTAAAAAAAAAAGGAAAAGTCCTTCTCTTACATTGATAACATTTCAGTCCATTCTTAACTCTGCTTTTGCTTAGTTGGTGAGGCTTTGGTTCTATGACCATAGGTAAATGTCCCCTCCAACCCCTTGCCTTCTGTTTGTAACATTTGTTCTCCAGCTGTTAGTGACAGAATCTTGCTTTAACAGGAAGCATGGGGTAGGGCAGGAATTTCTCATCACACTGAGGGTGCATATCTTGTGTGCACGTGTGCAGAAGTATGTGCTTTGTTTGCTTCTGAGATTTTTGAGGGTGAGCGTATGATCAAAAGCCAGACATAAAAGTGTTAAGCGAGTTGCCTGTGATTTTGAGTTATCTCATGTCAGCTTTCCTTTCTCAAGGTACTGAAAGAAGACACGTTTCACTGCTTTCTAAAGAACTTCTGACTGGGCATGAAGGAGTGAACCAACTGATCAGGAAATTGCCAGTCTTCAAAAGGCCTCATTGCCAGTGGAAAGAGGAGAAACAGAAAAAAATGACCCTGCAGAAAGCAAATGCTCTGATGATTCATGCATTATTTGCAATTTTTTTGAATAAGAACTAAAAACTAAACACTACTTGAGGCTGGGAATTTCTCTGGGGGAAAGAATAGTTATTTCCCTCTCAGGACAACACCTAATATTTGCACAGCACAGTAAAGTAATTTTCACAAGTATTATTTTGTTTGTGCATTTTCATCCTCAGGCTGAATTAAGCCTTAGTTTTCATTTTTGATTGAATCTGTCTTTGCTGACAGAAGTTTTCTGGGTGACCCAGACAGTCCTCAGTATGAGATAATGTGATGGAGGATGCAGTGAATCAATCACGTCTCTGCTGGAATTGCTTTCTGGAGACTTTGAGATGTCAGGGTTGAAATGTCACACAGGAGGTCACTGGGCTGGTAGATAACTGGAGATATGACTCCATGAAGGCGTTGCTTATCTATGTTCCAAGCATATCTGGCTTCTTTTGAGAGGTAAATAGGGATGGATGAAGAGGGGGAGAGTTAGTCCTGAATTTGTACCCTGGCTCTGCCACTTACCAGCTCTGCTGCTCTTGCTAGGGAGATCATGTTAACATATTAACACCAATAATAATCACTGAAGGTTATGAGTCCTATAAAGTAAGTAGCATTCGCCCTATTTTATAGAAGAGGATACAGCATCAGAAAAGTTAATTGCTTTCCCTAAGTTCCCTGGGCACATTTATTTTTTTATTTTTATTTTTTCATTATACTTTAAGTTCTGGGGTACATGTGCACAACATGCAGGTTTGTTACACATGTATACATGTGCCATGTTGGTGTGCTGCACCCATTAACTCGTCATTTACATTAGGTATTTCTCCTAATGCTTCCCACCCACCTCCCCCACCTCATGACGGGCCCCGGTGTGTAATGTTCCCCACCCTGTGTTCAAATGTTCTCATTGTTCAATTCCCACCTATGAGTGAGAATATGTGGTGTTTGTTTTTCTGTCCTTGTGATAGTTTGCTCAGAATGATGGTTTCCAGCTTCATCCATGTCCCTACAAAGGACATGAACTCATCCTTTTTTATGGCTGCATAGTATTCCATGGTGTTTATGTGCCACATTTTCTTAATCCAGTCTATCACTGATGGACATTTGGGTTGCTTCCAAGTCTTTGCTATGGTGAATAGTGCCGCAATAAACATACGTGTGCATGTGTCTTTATAGCAGCATGATTTATAATCCTTTGGGTATATACCCAGTAATGGGATTGCTGGGTCAAATGGTATTTCTAGTTCTAGATCCTTGAGGAATCTTCCACAATGGTTGGACTAGTTTACAGTCCCACCAACAGTGTAAAAGTGTTCCTATTTCTCCACATCCTCTGCATCACCTGTTGTTTCCTGACTTTTTAATAATCGCCATTCTAACTGGTGTGAGATGGTATCTCATTGTGGTTTTGATTTGCATTTCTCTGACAGACGGTGATGATGAACATTTTTTCGCGTGTCTGTTGGCTGCATAAATGTCTTCTTTTGAGAAGTGTTTGTTCATATACTTCGCCCACTTTTTATGGGGTTGTTTGATTTATTCTTGTAAATTTGTTTAAGTTCTTTGTAGATTCTGGATATTAGCCCTTTGTCAGATGGGTAGATTGTAAAAATTTTCTCTCATTCTGTAGGTTGCCTGTTCACTCTGATGGTGGTTTCTTTCACTGTGCAGAAGCTCTTTAGTTTAATTAGATCCCGTTTGTCTATTTTGGCTTTTGTTACCATTGCTTTTGGTGTTTTAGTCATGAAGTCCTTGTCCCTGGGCACATTTATTACCTGAATGCAAACTCAGGCTTTGTGATGCCACACCCCGTGAGTACTCCATCACATCATCACTGTCTTCCCCAAATGGGTGTGGCCATATAATTGGACGCAAGAGAGACACATTGTTAAGGAATGTCAGCCACATCAAGAAGTGGTTTGAACTCCCAGCATACTGCCCACAAGTAAAGCTCACAAGTATTCTGTTGAGTGGTTTGCATAACTAAAAAAGACTGGGTGATAGTGCTTTGATGTTGGCCAATAACAACAAGACCCTTCTGTTCTCTTTTGTCCTATATTCTCTCTCAAATTCTGTGCTCTGATTAGTGGCTGAATCTCTTGTTTCTACCAAATGATTTAATTCATGTAAACAAGCATATTTTTATGTAGCATTGCCTCTGCCTATGAAAACTTAGGGAAGTAACATCGTTCCAATTATTGGTTAAAAAAAGGGAGAGCAGAGCCATCTTCCATAAGATTATTGGAGAGATTACTGTGACAATGTGTTTATAGTGCTTAACACAGTGCTGGGACAGAATAGCACCTGTTTTCAGTCATAACTATTATTAGTGCAGTTTTAAACTAGCTGTGCTTGTAAGTACATCACTTGGCCTCAAACCTTCACAACTAGCTGCCAATGTATCTGCAGCAACACCCAGCTCCAATGCACACAATTTCTAAAGTGTCTGACGTCAGGGTTTTGGATGTGATGATTGCTCACTTCTTTCTCTTTCTCAGAATGGTCTCTCCTTTCTTTTCCGATGACTACTGGCATTTTTAAGATAAACTAATTTAAAAATGCAAAGCACTCTTGTCTCAAAAGCACTGAAAGTATAAAACAATAATGTCAGACTCATCTTGGGAACCTTATCACACCCTCTCTAAAGCCAAATATCTGCTTATTCAGGTCCGACCTCTACTGAGAGGCAATGAGAGTTAAGCCCCATGCCCATGTCTCTGGGCCTGTTCAATCTTAGAAGAGAACTTCCTCCCTGTGATTCCCAGGGCAGACAGTGCTTAATTAATTCTAATGAACATGGAACAGTCAGCCCCTTCTTGTCCCTGAGATGTGGCCCAGGGGGTTAATCTCCCATCTCCTAGTTAATCGCCTTCATCCTGAGGCTGAGTTAAGCCTCAATTTTCATTTTTGATTGAGTCTGTCTTTGCTGACAGAAGTTTTCTGGGTGACCCAGCAAGTCCTCAGTATGAGATAATATGATGGAAGATGCAGTGAATCCATGTCTCTGCTGGACTTTTGGAGACTTTGAGATGTCAGGGTTGAAATATCACAGGAAGTCACTGGGCAGGTAGATAACTGAAGAAATGGCTTCATGAAAGCATTGCTTATCTCTATTCCAAACATATTTGGCTCCTTTTGAGAGGTAAATAAGGCTGGAGGAAGAGGAGGAGAGTTAGTCCTGAATTTGTACCCTGGCTCTGCCACTCACTAGCTCTGCTGCTCTTGCTAGGGAGATCATGTTAACATATTAACACTAATAATAATCACTGAAGATTATGAGTCTTTTATATCCTTACTACTCAAAATGTGGTCCTTGGGCCAGCAGCATCAGTATTTCCTGGATGCTTGCAAGAAATGTAGACTCTCAGGCCACACTCCAAATTACTTAGAGGTTCTGATTAAATGAACAAGAATATGCATTTAATCGAATTCTCTGAGTAATTTGTATGCTCTGGACAGTTTGAGAAGCACTTGCAATTATCTCATTTCTTCCTCATTATGATACTAAAGATACTCATTTTGTAAACTCTGTCTCCTGGTAATACTAATCACTACCCTGCTTTACATGGAAGGAAACTGAGGCTCAGAGAGGTCAAATGGCTTGCTCAATATCATA
This sequence comes from Gorilla gorilla gorilla, assembly GCF_029281585.2. Taxonomy (NCBI): domain Eukaryota; kingdom Metazoa; phylum Chordata; class Mammalia; order Primates; family Hominidae; genus Gorilla; species Gorilla gorilla. The sequence goes on from NC_073240.2 coordinate 92,560,849, forward strand.
CAACCAGAAAGAGGGTTTGAAGCTAGGCTCCCGCCAAAGCAGATGCTTTTAACCGCCATGCAGTTGGGAGACTTAAATAAGATGCTAAGTATCTATCACTCAGCAGAGTACCTGGCCCACCATAGATGGATGATATACGCTCATAACCTTCTCTGTTCCTTCTCTTCTCTTTCTCTGTTCTGGTTATTTTCAGACTTCCAGATGTTCCCTTGCCATGGCATATATGTTGGTCCACCCTAGATAGGATGGGACCTGCCTAAATTCCTGGCTCCCCCTTGACTACTGCAGTGGTTCTTGATTGTGCCTTGGAGGGAGTGATGTCTGTTTTCCCTGGCATCCTAGAGTGTCTCCTGGAGGGTGTTGCTGGCCCCTTTTCTCCTTCATCTCCACTGCAAAGAACTTGATGATGTTTGCTCCTGGCCATGAAGCCTGGATGGAAAGCAATTCCCTGATAGGCTGGCTGGCATCTTGTTCCCTTCCTCTTGACAGGTATCATGGGTTTTCCTAGGGCAGGCATGGGATGAGTTCAGGATTTTCACCCCTTATTCCTTTTGGTCCAGGGAGTTGCATAAATGGACTAGTCTTTGGCAGGGTTGGGGTGGGGGGTGGGACTTGTGGTTTCACAATTTTTTTTTTGAAAAATAAAGGATTCTGATTTATAGATACATTATTTCTAAAAAGGATGAGCACATTTATAGTTAACCAGTTTCTATGGTTTTGGTTTCTCAGTAATGAGAATGTTAAATCATATAGGACAGGAGAATGGTAGAAGGATTTAAAGAGAGGAACATGGAATCTGGATGAAATGAGCAAGAGTATAATTGAGTTCCATGATCCCATCATTTCTAGATTCAATTTTTCAACCCGATGTATCTTAGATCTTACTAGGTGTTCCTTAGAAGACAGAGCAGATATAGAGCCTGTGACATTCACACCACCTAGTCAAACCTTATCTCAGGCTTTCGACATCAGTATATGGTGAGGAAATTGCTTTGGGACAAGATGGAAAACTTCGGGGCGGCTGGGTGAAGACCATAGTGAATCAGATTATTGAAGTAACTTCTCTCATTTGATTATTATCCTTGGCAATGAGTTTAGGGAACTGATGACAAGTGGATTTGTGACTATATTTAGGGAAAGAAGCCTGAAATCAGCAGAAGAAAGGAGAATGTACATACATCTTGGAGAGCCTACTGGCCATAACAGAAAATGTGTTAGTTATTTATTGTTGCATAACAAATCACCTCAAAAACTAAGTGACTTAAACAGCAACAAATGCTGATTATGACACAGTTTCTGTGTGTCAGGAATTCAGGAGTGATTTAGCTTAGTGGTTCAGGAGTGATTTAGCTGGGTGGTTCTTGCTCGGGGTCTGTCACAGAGTTACAGTCAAGATGTTGGCAGGGACTGCAATCTCTGAAGGCTTAAATGGGATTTCTAATGGGACTGGAGGATCCATTGCTGACTCATGTAGCCGGAAAGGTGGTACTGTCTCTTGGCAAGATGTCTCTGTTCCCTGGACACTGAAGAGCCCTTTGGAGTGTCTTGAGTGTCCTCACAACCATATGTCTGCCTTCCCTCAAAGCACATCTTTCAAGGGAGTAAGACAACTAGCCTCAGAAGTCACACATTGTCATTGCCACAATATCCTGTTGGTTATACAAGTCAGCCCACTTCAGTGTGAGAGGAAATTACACAAGATGGTGAATACTGGCAGGTTGGGGCCACTGGGGGCCATCTTTGAGGCTGGATATCACAAAATATGATATATAATCATCCAGGGACTGGGGCAAGTGGGGCATTCTGGGTTCCTAACATTCTCCTTAATTGTGTAATCTTAGATCATTTGGAATCTCTTGGTCTCAGCTTCTTAACCTCTAAAGACATTAGAATGATCTCAAATACTCTAAAGCTATGGGCTTTTGGTATGATGGAAAGACAGAAAATTTGCAGCCTGAGGACCTCAATTTGAAGTCCAACTCCCTCTCACTTGCTGGAAGGTCTAAGGCAAGTCACCCCTGGCTCTGAAGAATGGATTTGCGATCTGCAAAGTGGGGATGGTCTTGAGGATTAAAAGAGATAATGGATATGGAAGTGTTTTAAAAGTCTAAGTTCCACGCACTTGTAAGATGTTTTATTTCCTCATAAAAAAGCTGAACTAGAGGAAGCCAGAAGGCAGTATCATTATCATGAGAATAAAATTACCTTCTACTCTTCAATGCATTATGAGCCCTGGAAACAGGCTCTTCTATCTGCCAGGCTAGGCTGTGATCTTTTGAGCTATGCCAGGTGGTTATTATAATAAAACTAAAAGCCACATTATTTCACATGTATGCTTTACAACTTATAAAGAGCTTTTACTGATATTATGTTATTTAGACCTCATTTTTTTGCCAGTATAAAATACCTTGTTTATGAAAGTACTTTTTCAACTAGTGTTTTTTAGAAATGTGAATGTTTGATCTTAGAAAATTCATGCTGATTGTTATTTTTAGGATTGCTTATCACCCTCACCCATGAAGCAGCTAAAGTCGTTCAAGTGGGTCTCCTCCTTATCTTTTAACATATGAGGAATTTGCATCTCAGAAAAGTTAAGTGGCTTATCAAAGACTCAGAGCCACTCAGGATGAATCTGTAAAGGCACATTTATGTCTATGGCTATTTTTTTTAATGTTAAAACTGTGATTTAAACCACTGAGATGGAAATGACAATCAAACTAATCAAAAGTATTATTATTATTAAATTCTATGAATCCATCTTACGTTCTTTCCTCATGCCAAGGACTGGAGTCATAAAGATGCAGAAAATGTGGTTTCTAACCTTGTGTAGCCCACTTGCTGGTGGAGATGGTGGATCAGGCTAGACATGCAGGTAAATAATTTCAATGTAGTGTGATACGTCTCACCGTAGAAGTTTATTAAAAAGTATGTGCTCTGGGGAAAAAACTGGTGACCAAAACATGATCTTCTGATTAAGGTTGTAAGAAAGGGGAAGGGGTCTTAAGCTGTATGCTAGAGGCAGGAGGGGAGTTGCTGAGTAGATGAAGATGAAGGACATTGCACGGTGTGGGGAGCGGAGCTTCAGGAGGCTTGCTTACCAAGTGATGGGCACGCGGAGGCTAGGTGTGAATGCCGTGGTATGCATATCACAACTATTGTGACTTTGTTCTATGAATGACAGAGAAATATTGGTGTATTAAAAATACTTTTTTGTCTGATATAAAAGTGCAGTCATCCCTCAGTATCTGTGGGGGATTGGTTCCAAGCCTCTCACGAATGCCAAAATCCATGGATGCTCAAGTCCCTGATATAAATGGCACAGTATCTGCATGTAACCTACGTACATCCTCCCTTATGCTTTAAATCATCTCTAGATTACTTATAATACTTAATATAGTATAAATGCTATGGAAATAGTTGTTATACTGTATTGTTTAGGGAATAATGACAAGAATACTATACATGATCTGTATACACGTAATATTTTTGAATATTTTCTATTCGCAGTTAAATCCACAGTGCAGAACCCACAGATGTGGAGGGCCAATTGTGTTTAGAAGGATTTTGAACAGGGAGATGGCATGAAGACAGTTATAAATACATTTAGAAAATAGGCAGGAATGAGGCGATGAGTTTGTAGGAGACTAAGGAGGTGGGTCAGGCTGGAATGAAAGGGAGTTTAGTGTTGCCTCACACTGGGAGGTAAGTGGACTTGTAGCCTTTGCACAGTAACGTGCTGTAGTTCAGGGGCCAGCAAATGTTTTCTGTAAAGGGATAGACAGTAAAAATTTTAGGCTTTATGGGCCATATGGTCCCTGTAGCAATTACTTAGCTCTGCTGTTGTAGCAATGTATCAACAAATGAGTGGGGCTGTGTTCCAATAAATCTTTATTTATAGATACCACATTTTGATTTCATATAATTTTCACATATCATGGAATGTTATTCTTCTTTTGAATTTTTCAGTCATTTGATAATGGTCAAATTATTTTCCATTTGTGAGCCTTCCCAAAACAGGCGTGGAACATATTTTACCCACAGACCATAGTTTGCTGACCCCTCTGGTAGCTTCTGGAAATCCCATTGCCATTTCTACCTGCATCAACTTGGCAAATTAACACACACCAGTCGTAGTGAATGGAAACGTCACAGAGCAGACTCCTGCCACACAGCATTCTTCTCCAGGCCACATCTGGAGTTGAAACATACTCATAAATAGCAAAACTTAAAGTGGGAGCAAGGGGAGGCTGGTGTGCCTGCTCAGGTCATTTTCCACTACCGGCTTTTGAGATTCTGTGGGCAAGTCAGGACCTTGCTGAATTCCTGACCAAGACTGTTTTCACATGCCTCTGCCCTGGCCATCCAAGGCTGGCTGCGCCGTGACTGCTGTCAGGCCAATGGTTGAAATAACTTGTCTCCAAAGGAAGACAAACGTGCGTGCTTCTTGGATGAATCTGACACCACACTTAGGTGAATGGTTTAAAGTCAAATGTTCTAAAGACACATCCGAGACTTTTGTCTATGCATGCTAATGGATATTCACAGAAACATACGGAGTACTTGCATTATGTCATTGACAAAACTCATTGAAATACTCATAGCCTTGGCTGGGCATGGTGGCTCACGCTTGTAATCCCAGAACTTTGGGAGGCTAAGGAGGGCAGATCACCTGAGGTCAGGAGTTCAAGACCAGGCTGGCCAACACGATGAAACCCCATCTCTACTAAAAATACAAAAAAAATTAGCCAGGTGTGGTGGTGTGCTCCTGTAACCCTAGCTACTCAGGAGGCTGAGGCAGAAGAATCACTTGAACCCAGGAGGTGGAGGTTGCAGTGAGCCGAGATGGCACCACTGCACTACAGCCTGGGCAACAGAGCGAGACTTCATCTCAAAAAAACAAAAACAAAAACAAAAAAAAACTCATAGCCTTATTTCATAGGTTAGAGGAAGGGTTCCATTTACCATCCCATAATTAATGGATGGGAGAAGTTGGAGCTCACATCCAGATCGTTTGACTTCATTTATCTTTCTCCCACCCCACCTAGCTTTGTATATGGTACATTTGAATGGGGATGGGGAGGCCTAGGTAAGGAAGGGAAGATAAATGGAGCACCCAGGAGACTGCCTTTTCCAGAGGAGAATGGCACAGATGTATTTGTTCAGTCTCCTAAGAAGTGAGATCAGCTTCCTTAATCTAGTTTTATTTCCTGACGGCCTCCACTCTCCTCCCTGCTCTTGCCTCTTCTCTCCATCTCTCTTGCTACCTTCTACCAGCAGGTAGAAGCAATTATTGCTATGCCCAGGCCAAGAGACATGAAAGCAAACAATATCTTAGCAAATATGATTTTAAAACACAATAATCTAAGCATTTGAACCTCAGCAAACATGCAGCTAATACAGATTCTGTTTTGTATCAGTTATATTTTTGGCAAAAAGCAAAGGACGGAACTAAGAGTATTTCATGATTTTCCAGTGAGCCATAAGGAAATCCCTGGTTTACTTATAATTAGGATGGTGAAAACCAACTAGGAACAATCAAGAAAATTCTCCGATTCTACCTCTGTCATCCTCCTTTCTAAACCATCCATGTTCCTCCAAAGATTATCAGGGAGTGTGTGCCTGTGTGATTCTCTTCTAGTCACTGGGGCAGGTTGGCTGGCCAGCTTTGTGAATGAATGATCCACAGCCACATTATAAGCTGGTTATACTAAGAATGGTATCCTGGAAACCAAAACTGTTTCTCAGATTTTCTCAGATCGGCGCAGAATTGGGTGATTTTTCTCCCCCAGTCTCTCTTTTTGCCTTCAGCCACCCCTAATAAATACAACCTAATTCCCTAACACCTTTCCTTTCTCTCACCCAACATACAGCATGGGGCCCATTGTTTTCCCCTGAGATGCCTAGATGGGGGTTGCCCTTGTATGTACTGTTGCCCCCCCTTACCATGTTTATATAGGGATTAGCTCTTTTTTACAGTCTGTAGACACACATGCATTTATATGTAGTCTAGATTTTCATGATGATTCTGAAGGTCGAAGGAAGAGGGAGTTTACATTGTGTACGGGAGCAAATTTCTCAAATCCCTTTGAACATATTCTCCTTCTCCCTTACCCTTCCTCCTTCACCTGCCCTTTCTCTGACCCTCCCCATGCGTACTTTATTTCTTTGCCCTTCATCTCACTTCTGAATCATCCTCAGGTCACTTGATCTCTCTACCCTTTCTGATGAGCAGTTTGGCTTCTCCTGACTTCTACTTTCAGAATCCTCCAGCTACCAACACCCACCCTCCTCAGAGAGTTGCTGGAAATTTTAGTAACAAAAATTTGCCCTGTCACATTTAGGACACTGGCTTTCTTATCTTTGTTCTATCATTTATAGGCTGTGTGAAATTACACAAAACACTTTATGTCTTGGAACCAGTTTCCTTTCTGTAGAATGTAGCTAACCTCTATTCTGTGATCACAAGGATCATCAAAATAAAAAATAATCACAGCTAATATGGGTGGTATACCAACCATGTACCAGGGACCATGTCAAGTACTTTCTGCACATGGTTCCATTTATATTTGTCACCCCTACTTCACAGACTACTAAATTGCGTGTCTGAGCTGCTAAGTCACCTGCCCAAGGTTATTTGGCCAGTAAGCAACAGAATGAGGATCAGCATTTGAGATATGAATATTCTATACACAAAAGGTACCATTACAGAGAAACTAGAGTGGTATTGGCCCAGATAAGGGTTCATGCCTATTTGCTTATAGAACGGGTGGAGCTACATTAAATGCTTTTAGGACAATGCATTTCATGTCCTAAATTAAACAATGTTTGAATTTCCCAAAAAACCCAGAATAACTCAAAATTACTCATTATCTTGGCCTTATTGGTATTTGACTCTTCTATGAATACAATATATCTCACAGAAGCATAACAGTCTAGTAGGGTGGTTTTAGAAAAAGGCTAGGATTCAGGAGCAGGTTTAAGCAACTTAAGTTTTCTCAGCTTCCATTCTCTCATCTGTACTTTCATAATGCTGATTTTTAAAAGCACCTATGTGGAAAGTAAAGGTTCAATGAAACAGCACAAATGAAGTGTTTAACCTTTGGTCTGGCATGTAGCAGTTGCTCAACGCATCTTGTTTATTAATGATAACCACAATGATAATAATGAAGTAATAATGAATTGATATAATATTATTGTGAAAGTTCAAATGAGTTTTGATCTTGCCCCTCTCCTCTGTTCAGTGGCTGCATGGTTTTTATGATCTACCTTGTATGGCTTAATGTTGGCAGGTGGGAGATTTTGATAGACATGTGATAGAATCGGGAGCCCCTAAGACTTGTATTTTAGTCACAGAAATGTATTAGTTCCTCGTGTTGTGAGCTTGAGCATGTTACTTTGTCTAAGTTAACCTTACTTGTAAAAATCATGAATATACCTGCCCTTTCTCCTCCCCTCAACCTCTCCACACCTAGTGAGAGGTCCCATTGATAGTGTATATGAAGGGGCTTTACAGACTCTGGAGTGCTGTATACATGCTATTTTTTTCTCTCTTTCAATTGTAGTGGCGTTTTCCCATTCCCCTTGAATGACCCAACATCACACTCCTTGTAAAATAAATGCATTTGCGCATGAACATTTGGCAAGTAATGGGAGTCGCATTTGCAATAAATGTTTTCCCTTGAACAGCCAAGTTAGCCTGTGCGAGCTGCACTGTAGCAGTGACATTTACAATAATCAGTTTAGAAGAGCAATTGCCACCTTGACTATTTTACTAGTATGGAGTGCTGGAGACTATTGAGGGTGATTAGATCAGCAAACCAGCAATTTAGTAGAGCCGTCAGAGAAGAGGCTGAAAATAAATGAATATCTGAGATCCTGAATTTCCAATCAGATCAAGAAAGAGAAGCATAAAAGAATAGGTCCCATTTATTTGGGGGAGAACCATACACCACTTTGTATGGAGGTTTCACTTTCTAGGAACATTTTCTAGTGCTTTCAACAACATTGTGATATAAGTAGGACTCTTCCCCATTTTACAGATGAGGAAACTGAGGCTCAGAGGTTTAAGTCACCAGTCTGCATCTCCTTACATTCTGTTTTTCAGAGAATGGTGCCCTCACCTATCCAGTCACACAAGCCAAAGTCCTGTAAGTGAGCTCTGGTTTAATCTGTTTCTCTCACTTCTCACATCCAATTTACCATTCAGGCCTGCTGGTTTTAGTTCTTAAATATCATTTAGCTTCTGTTTTCTCTTTCCATTGAAATTCTCATTGCAGCCCTTGCAAGGATTACCTCCTGACCTGTGTGCCTGTGTCCGTGTTGTTCACCAGTCTGTCCTCCACATAGGTCAGACCATGCCCCGCAGCTCCCAATCCTCCTTAGAATGAGGACAAACCTCCTCACCATGGTCACCTTTCCATTTTTCTGACCTCACTGTGTGCCCCTCTTCCATGCTGTGCACTGCAAAGACTCAGAGTCTTGTACTGGCCAAGGTCAAGGTCCCCCTGCACCACACCTTTGCCTGGGATGCCATATCCTCATTACTTTACCCACTTACTGCCCACTTGTGCTTCTGATCTCAGCCCCAGCTGCCCTTCCTAGGGGAAGCCGTTCCTGACCTTTGTAACTGGCGCAAAGCCTTCTCTTGGGTGGTCTCAACGTTCCAGGGACCCGGCTGTACAACACTTGTACCAGTCAATCCTTTACATTAACTTGAGTAATACATGTTAGTGTCTGGCTCTGCCTCCCAAGAGTGAAGCCAGGAAAGGTAAGGCCTTATCTTTTTGCATTCCTACAGTCTAGTGTGCTCAGTAAAATATTGTTTAATGAGAATGAATTGGACATGGCAGCATGGCTAGAAAGTGATGGATTTTGGATTTAAACATACTTCTTTCTGGTTCTAGAGACTTTGCTGTTAACACCATTCACTTTTGGGCAGTGCCATTTCAGCAGTAGGACTGATAAGGGTACTTTATACTAAGATCAAACATATTTTGGATCCATCAGATGAAGTTTGATAAAAATGGGTTATTAAGAACCCACTGATAAGCAGAGCTGCCTGACCAAGATTTCCACATTTTGCATCAAAGAGAAGTGTAATGAAAAAGCATCTACCTGGGCTGATGGGAGTGGGCGGAGGGCTGGAGAGTGAAGCAAGAAGGGCTACTTCTATTATGCCCTTGACCCTGCCTTTCTCTGTTCTTCACTCTGGCTGAAACTGACCACTCTGAATGCATTCAGATAATGATAAATTATCTCCATCAGACAGTGTGTGTGTGTGTTGGGTCATGTACAAGAGAGGCAGCTTCTGTGAATAAATGAAGCCCTGTAATTAAGGAATGTGTAGAAAATTGCAAGGATGCATTGGTACTTTGTCCTTAGTACTCCTCCCTAAGGCCACATTTCCTAGAACTGGCTTGTATTTGCCACTGACACTACTAGCAACAGGATGGAAGGGAGGAAGAGAGAGGCCAGGTGTTGCTATACTTAGCGCCTAATTTCAGCTCTGCTGCAAACTAAAAAACTAACCAACTTTGGTTAACTCCCTAACCTCTTTGAGCCTCCATTTCCTCATCTGAAAAATCAGTAATGGTTTGAATTCCTTTAAAATCTGACATTCTATTATCTCTCTCTCTCCACTGTGGAAACACTGGGATCTATTGTTCTTTTATCATCTCTGGTGGACGTTATTACTTCTGCATTACAAAGGTGCCCTTTCCACTCTAAATAAGCCCTCAAAGAAATTAAGTCTGTAATCATTTCCACCTGGTAAGTGAAAAGGCACGAGAAAAGAGCTAGTTGTCAATAGCTCTGCGGATGGCAACAAATTAATTCAATGGAATGGGATCCGTGCAAACACGTGCATATATAGCCATAATTTGCCTTTCATTTTCCTTTGCAACTCAGAAGAAAGTGAATAATTTCCAATGAGGCTCTCATTTGAACATATTAAAAAAACATGTCGTTGGCAAAAGGCGTATTTGGTTGCTTGATTACCATATATCTCCGAGTATGTAGAACAGTTATTTTTCAGTTGGGAGTAATTAGCTGAGTAGAGAGCTGCACAATCTTGGGGGCAGAAAAATCTTTGTATGTCTTATCATGGCATGGAGAAAGCAAAGTGAAAGGGCAGAGCATAGGAGGTCATTAAATAACTAGATAATGGATCAGCGGCATTCCCTCTGGTTAGGAATGAGGTGAGGCCCTAAAGCAATGGCAGCAAAATTGTGGGTGGGAATGTGTTTGTAGGGTCTAGTTAGTTTACCCAAGAAAAGTGCAAAAGAGAAAGGGCTAAAAAGATGTAGATTGTAGAATTCATGGCTTCATTTGCTCTTCTGCCTTCGAAACCTTTTTGCTACCACTCTGTCATTTTCTCAGCTTGTCTAAGGCCACCTTGGCTTATCAACTGCGAGGGAAAGTTGTTTAAACTCTCTAAGCCTCCTTTTTTTCCCCACTGGTACACTTAGGGGCACTAATTCCTGATTTTTCTGCTTGAGTTACTGTTGTTCAGAACCCATAATTGTTTGTGTATGTGCCTTATAAGACGTGTCACCTAACACACATTGCGGCAACCTCAGGTGCAGGAGTTAGGACATCTGTGTGCCTGGATTTGGCTGTTACTAACTAGATGGAGTGGGGAGGAAGGGCAGAGGAGACCATTGTAGGCTTTTCCTAGATTCTTTTTTTTCTCCAGAAAATGACATTGCTCTTATATTTGAAGACAACTACCTGCCTAGGCATATGGAAATTCTAAGGTTGCCAGAGCTTTGCATTGATTCTGGGGCAGCGTTTCAAGATTGCTGGAGCAGTATCATCATTCTACTTCATAGATTTCAGTCAACAAGCTGGTCATGGCCTCCTCAATGTGCCAGAATCTTATAGATGGTGGGCGTCAGTGGGCTGGAATCACAGTTTCCATCTCTTAGGCTGGGCAGTCCCATGGGGGCAATGGTAAAAATTTAATTGGAACATGTATCAGAAGTAACGAGAAATCCATCTCTTTAAACGCTTCCTGGGAGATTTCCTGGAGATTTATAAAAGACACTTCATTGATCAAATGACTCTGATGTTTCCCTCCCACTGGAAGCAATTCAGGTCACCAGGCCACTTTTAACCATTGTGATCCCCTTTCTTAGTAACCTCTGCTCATAGAATTTATTTATGGCATAGCATATACTATTTAACTTAATATTCTGATTAGCGGAGCTAGCAAACACACAGCATCAATATAAACTGCAGTATCATAACAGAATTCCTTTAAAAATCTTCTAATTTTTCTTTAAAAACACTGATGTTTCTGTAACTTACTTCATCTTTAGGAATATTAACATTTTATAATGCTGGAAAAATTATTTGAATTTCTTTTCACTTAAAACCTGTAGCTTTTATTTATTCCAGCTTTCACAAATATTTTATTTTCCCACTATAGAAAAATTGAGTTTAGAGATAAACGTGAAGAAAAAAGTCACCCATAGCTCCATACAAAAGTCAACAACTCCTAATATCTTGGTCTAGTTTTCATTCTTTTTGCTATGTTTCATATGGTTTCATCATCATATGTCATAAATAACTGTATATAAATATATATGAGTTTTAAAATAATACATTTTGTATTGTCATAAATGAAATACGTATTTAATATGGTGTGATTAGGACATATAGAGAAATATAAAAAGGAAAATTAAAGTCATTTAAAATCTTACCAGAGATAATAACCATAAACATTTTGATGTATTTTCTCAGAATATTCTTTCCTATGCCTTTTATATTTTTCTTTATTATTAAATATTTCAAGCATATAGAAAAGACAGAAAATAATATAAGAAACACCCATATATTCACCATGAAAAATTTTAAAATATTGATATTTTCCTACATATATTTCAGATTCTTTACTTTTTGTTGTCCCTTGCCTTCCCCCTCCTTTTTTTCTGGCAAAACAAAGCATTATAGATACAGTTGCAGCTTCCTATGCTCAATGTTATCTTTCTAAAATTTATTCATATTGAAACATCTACCTCTGGTCTATTTACTTTCCCTGCTGAATAATACTTTATCATACGGAAATACCACGATGTACAATTACAAGCAATAGTGCCGTATACATTCCCGTATAGGCTTCTTGGGAAGAATCCCTCTTACTATGTTCTTAGAAGTGGGATTGCTAAACTGTAGGGTAGGCTTGTCTTCATTTTCACTATGAATTGCCAATTATTTGAAGTAGTTGTAACAATTTGTATTCCCACAAGCAATACCGGGAAGCTTGTTTCGTGTTTGGCTTCACTTGATATCGTGAGGCTTTAACATTTTTTTGCCAATCATATGAGTGTAAATTGCTATCTTTTAATTTATACAGTGCACATACTTTATTACTGGGGACACATGTAACCTTTCTTTCTAATGCACAGCTGTCATGGGTTTGTTTTCGATGTGACTCATTTATTAAGTACTGAACATTGCAAGGCTTCCTGAAGTTGCTAATCAGGGCTGCAGACAGATTTGATGCTTTAGATCCACGTTCTCTAACTCTGCCTCTCTGGTGTCAGTATTTCTGCCTTCTAGTTTCAGTGGTTCCCCTTTTCAGGGACTAGGAACATTCTGGCTGTAGAAATCTGTTGCAGTAATGGGAAGGATTTTTACTAAAACAACTCAATTGTTTTCTTACCTAGTAATTATGCAGACTTTAAAATATATTTAAGAAAATCACTCAAGTTATATACAAAAACATACACTACCAAAGCATATACAAAGTGCAAGTTTTCTTTCATCCTTCTCCTCTTCCTCCTCCAATAAATAACCACATGTAGAGAGCCTCTACTTTTTCCTTTGTATTTGTGTTTATGCACAAATGCAATGAATATTCTTGAACATGTTTCCTTGGTCCCATGAGCAGAAGGTGAATGTGATTTTTTAACTTAATTTTATCTATCAACATCAGCACAGTATTCTATAATGTGGAAGTATGAGAACTAATCTAACTCTTCTAATAACGGGCATTTAGGTTGCTTCTAGTTTTTCATTATTTTAAGCAATGTTGTGGAAAACATTCTTGTTAATGTCTTTGGACATCAGTGTGAAAATTGTCTTAGGAAATATTTGTAGAAATGCTATTTACATGCTATTTTTTGCCTACTTTATTAATTTTTATTTAAAACATTTTAAAGTACCTTAGGAATTGGTGACTTCTAAGTAGGTGTAGGACACAGTACCTAGATTCTCTGAGCTTTGTGTTCTGTATAAAGTGGAGGAAGTGACAGTAACTACCTGATAGGGTAATTTTGAGGATTAAATGAGATACTGTGTACAAAGTCCATAGCATGGGTTTGGATCACAGTAGAGACTAGAAAGTTCCCTTATGCCTCCTCTTAGTCTGCCCCCAACCCCAATATACCCTTGGATATTTTTCCAGCTCAGATTTTAGAATTTGATAGAAGTGGAATCATATTGTAATCACTCCATGGTATAAGGTGTTTTTCAGTCAAGAAAATGTTTTTGATATTCAACCATGTTGTTGCACATGTCAATAGTTCTTCACTTCTTTCTTCTCCTACCTCAGCTCTTAGAGAAGGAATAGTGTAAAAAAGAGGGAAATAAAACAATATATTTCCACTTATAACAGGTTTTGGTCTAGAGCTAGCATTGTTCTCAAATATCTCTAACAGGTTCCCGTGGAAAGAAAAATTTATTTTCTATCCAGC